>NC_059427.1:86824586-87131383 GCF_021028975.2 Sphaerodactylus townsendi
CATCTCATGTCTTCCTCTTTTCCTGTGGTTTTTAAACTTTTCAGTGACTCTTGTCTTATTATGTGACCAAAGTATGACAACCTCAGGATGTAATAAAAAGTGAAGCTCCTACTCTTTATGAGGAAAAGAGCTGCCTTTGCTGTACATTTCTAAAAAAGAGACATATTAACACAGAGGGCTGTGTTAATATGGCCAGAAGTGCTCTGACCAGTCTGGGGAAATGGAAAACATGCACACATCAATATGCTCCTCCTTTCATTTGGCACTTGCCATTTGGAGATGCCTGCCTTTTGTTTTGGCAATGAGGGATTAACAGTTTTCTTTGTTGCCAGAAAGGAATTGTGAGGGTCCTTTCAGATCATGTGGGTCATATATTTATTTATTTAGAGAAATTGTAAGCCTCCCCTTCAGACACCTGTTTGAGGCAGCTTCTAAGTAAAAATAGTGCCATAAAAATTACAACATGAATTATCAATATTAAACTATCCAAAAACAAGCTAGGTGCATACAACCAGTATAAAACATGTATTGAGCAGCCTAAAAAATAACCTCAAAACAGTCCTCATGCTAGAAATGGACCTTAACAAATACATTCTTAGACCCCTTAGGCAACAAGAAGTATTTTGGCTTAGTGTCTAAAAAACACAGCGGGCATGTACCAAGTAAGCCTGGTTCTAACTGAGTAGGACATGACTGGGTATGCTGGGGAATGGTTGGGTTCTGCTTCAGGTAAAGTATTTTGGCTGAAGAATCTCTTGATGCAGCAATGCTTTTCTAATTAGCCTCTCATGGCTGCCTACCTTGTAAAGTGGTTGGCGATAGGAGACCTTTTCAAATGGTAGTGTTTATTGTAGGGTTCCCAGCCCTGTGCTGACAACCCCAAGTAACTGTGAAGGGTGGTGTGTAAGGAGAGGGAGCATTGTTGATGTGGTGAGGTCACTTCTGGCTGATCACCTGGAAGTGATGTCACCATTCCCCCATGCTTTAGGAATTCCCATAATCTCTATGGTAAAGATAATAGAAATTGGGGGAATTCCTTGACACTGTTAAGATATACAGTAACATGAAGTAATGTGACAGTGTTCATGACAGTATCCCCCCATTTTCTCCCACTGTGAAAGTAGGATAGGTGAGAGCATTTGAGAGGTTGCCTATCACAGTGGGCAATCATTTACCAGCATAAATGGGAGGTCAGCTCTTCTACGATTACCATAGTAAAGTATGCATGCTAAGAAAAACTAGCCACAGATTGAAAGGTGCTCTGTGCTTTGAACCAGGAAGAAATTGCCCTGAAACTGACATATAACTGACAGCCCAATAGATGAAGTAGCTAGAAATGCAGTGAATTGAAATGCAGTAGCTTGATAGGCAGTAAAATTTAATTAGATGCAGGCTACTAAATAATGCACAATTAAATCCAAATAATTTCTGTGGCATCTTCCTTTGGGAGTAGGTAGGCAATAAAATAAGGTAACAGTGAGGTACCTTAAGTTTTGTTGAAGTGCAAATACTATATAGGTTTATGCAGTGTTGGGATTCAAATAATTTAACAACAGGTTCCGGTGGTGGGATTCAAATAATTTAACAACTGGTTGTCTACAAGCACCATTTTAACAACCAGTTCTGCCGAAGTGATGCAAACCTGCTGAACCCCACCACTGGTTTAATGTCAGTTTTTTATCATAATCGCTCAACAGACTTTGGTATCATTTCATCTCTGTATCTGTTAATTTACATTTTTCTTAAGGGTTTCTCTGCTTTTCACTGTTAGTTTTATAAGTTAATCTGTATTGCTTAATATGTGGGTTTTTTTGTATTGTATGCTTTTTTATTGTACATGCTTAATGATTTTGGTGGTTCCTATTGCTCTGAAAAGGATAGAGGACATTTAGGGCTATGGGGAGAGGGGCGGAAATTATGCTCTGTTGCCTGAAATCCCTTCCATCAGGAGAACTCCTCCAGTGCATCCAAGCCATAGTACTCCATTATGATTTGTTTTGTTTTTGCCATCAAGTTGCAGCTGACTTATGGCAACTCTATAGAGTTTTTAAGGCACGAGACATTTTGAGATAGTTTGCCATTGGCTACCTCTGCATCACACCCTTCGTATTCCATGGAGTCTCCCATCCAAATACTGGTCAAGGTCAGGGCTGTGTGGAGATTTCAACCTAAGTTTTACAGGTCCTAGTCTGACACCTTAACCACTACCCAGTGTGACACCTTAACCAGTTTTGGGGAGCATGTTGCAGATGTGATTTACTATGATTTTTACATGTCTTTAGTAAAAATCCTCTTGAAGAATGCAAAATGCCATCATTTGCTGAGGTCATCGTCATCTTGGACCTGTTGCATCCAAGATCTTTCTTTTCCTGGAATAAATCACTCCAAGGCAAGATTATTTCTAACCTATCTAGACACCTCACAAATAATATCTGGCTAATCAGAGGTTTGATCAGCAAATTGACGCTCTGCATTTGTTGCTTGTGCATTTCCTCTTAATTAGCCTCCCAGATGGAGCAGAGGCAGGTGATCGCT
The DNA here is from genome assembly GCF_021028975.2 of Sphaerodactylus townsendi. Lineage (NCBI taxonomy): Eukaryota > Metazoa > Chordata > Lepidosauria > Squamata > Sphaerodactylidae > Sphaerodactylus > Sphaerodactylus townsendi. The sequence goes on from NC_059427.1 coordinate 86,827,122, forward strand.
TTTTTGTGGTGCCCTTTTGTTGTCAGACCATGGCCGGAGCAGACTAGTCGTCTTGAGTTTCAGGCACAGCACAGCTGTTCCACAGGCAATTAGTCTTCCTCTGTGCACATGAAACTCCACAGTTTCCTTCTTTCCTGCCTCTGCCTGATGTTTGTTCATTCTAGCAGCTTGTCTAAACTCTATGTATGCACGTGTCCTCCATAAATCTATTGAATGTATATTATGATAACATTACCCTTAACAGCTTTGTAAGTACAAAATAACTGAGCTGTGTTTGACTCTGGAGCTTCATTCCAAAGGTTTGTTTGCCTCCTTTTCTTAACGAACCTTTAGGCATGAGCTCATTTCTCACAAATAGATGAGGAATAATGACATGGGACCTGATAGAAATTATGTAAACAGAAACACAATATATGTTTTAAAGTGCTTTGTGCTAAACCTTCTACAACCTATGATAAGGCACAATGAAATATCCCTTCACCTTTTAACCTATTTTTAAGTGTAATTCTTAATTGGCTGCCCTGCCTTTTTGCCTTTTTAAATTCCACACATTTTGGACGTCTCTTTCTGAGACCCTTCCTCCCAGCATGCCTTAACGTACTGCGTTTTATTGTCTGATGCCCCTTTTCTTTCCAAAAACAGAACCGACCAACTTTTGTTTCCAACCTGGTTCATTTCTGGGATCTGAAATGGACCATAAGAAAAGTGCTTTAAACAGTGGAGTGTTATGTGTTAAAGCATGAGAGGGGAAAACATGAATTCCACCCACCTACATGCTCTATTTCATGTAAACAATAGTCACTCTTTTTATATGTGAGAAGGGTGGACACAGGAATAAATATACATGTCAATTCCTATCATAAATAAAATAATCTAACTCTTAGACATCTTCACAGCTACATGAAATAACACCATATGCAGAGTGGTGCTTTGTTCCTGCACTAATTGACAAGGCAGAAAGGAAAATTTTGTCTCCTCCCACGGCAGCCTCTTGAACCACTTGACTGCAGCCTTCTGCTGCCATGCCACTGCAGCCTCCTGAACTATCCATGTGAGTCTGGCAATCCCTGGAATAAATTTTCTCAAGGAAAGAAGAGAGAAAGTTTGGCAGTCATCAGTGCCTTTCACTTAGAGTCAGATATATCCAACCTATCAAAGATCTACTTTAAGGATATTGAAGTGATCCACATTGGCAAGTTGGCCACCATGACAGGCAAAACAATTAAGGGCATCCAGGCTACTCTCCACCATCACCACATGGTTCTTTGAGACATAGATGGGCCAATGCCTGGTCATGTTGAAGTCACTGCTCCTTGTTCAGGACCACACTGTCTCTGTTAGCAAGAAAAGCTTTTGACTGACTGCAGGCACTGGAATAGTTATTGCTTACATTGGTACATGGTACGTACAGGGACCTCAAAAGACAAATGTGGACTTAGAGGGCTCTTCTTAGGAGTGCACTAGGTTGTAGGTTACTTTTTCAAATGTTGCCTATTTAAAAATAAACATTTAGATAAGAGACAAATCACTGCTATTAAAATGCAGGTTTATATGAAGACATATTTAGATTAGATATTAGGAAAAGTCTCCTGACCATAAAAGCGGTTGGGCAATGGAACAAGTTGACTGGGGTATTTGTGCAATTATCTTCTTTGGAAGTGTTAGGAAATTTTGGGGTTCTGGAAAACATTACACATAGGTCCTTTGATACTCCCTTGTGGCTGGGGAGAATTGCATGTAGCATTATTCCAGTCTATGGAAATTAATGGGCTTGTATTGGAATAACTGTGCATAGGATTGCATTGAAAGTGGCACGTGCTATAGCTGATAAATGTATATTAAATTTTGAAAATACAAACATCGTATGTTGTCATGGGGACATACTGCAATGAATTTTGGTTTGGTTCAGTGTTGCTGACAGTTTTCTGAATGCCTTACTTGCATTTTGAGATTTTGTTATGATATCTTGTGGCTAAAATGACAAATAGGTATTCCATCATTCTATGTTTTGTGCCTGGTTAGTGCAACAGTGAATATGGATTCCTACCATTTCTCAATCCTTGCTCCATAATCACTTCATAATTGTATATCAAATCTTATACTACTTGCCCTGGGTGATAGTATCCTTTTGGTTTCCAGGGGGGATACCTGTGTTCATGATCTCGTCTCCATATAGCAACCCTAGATTCAGTATCTAAATATGTTTTATGCACTGGTACCAATACAATCTACATAATGGCATGTTAACTTGAAACTGTTACAATGTTGCCAACTCTGAGTTGGAAAAATCCTGAAGGATTGGGGGTAGAAGCTAGGGAGGGTGAGTTTGGAGAGGAATGAGACCTCAATACTGTCATTCAGGTCATATTCCAAAGTAGCCATTTTCTCCAGGGGAATTGATCTTAAAGTCTGACAATCCTTTGTCAATCTGGAGGTCCAGCCCTAATTTAATCACAAATTACAGTAAATGGGAGATTTTTGATACAGCTAAGAATGTGAGCTGCACAGTGGGAGGCCCATGACTTCACAGTGATTTGAATAGATAGGTTTAGAAAAGTGACTCCTACACTGTAGCCTCCTACTCTTAATACTGGCATGATAACATTGCCTACCTTAGATAAATGTATATGTCTTGCTGGGAAAATGTGTGGGAAGTGTTTTGAATGGTTAGCAAAAGTAAGGAAAGTCTGAAATTTTGGAGGTTTTGCTGAAATTTTGGAGGTTTACTTTGTATTTATTTGTACCACTTCCATTCTAGCTGTTGCATTCTGCATTAGAATAGCTGTTTCTGATCTAATTCTGAGGAGTTATTTTCCTGACTTAACATGACCACATCTTGCCTAAGGCCTTTAGAAAAGCTGACCCTAACTAGAATCAAGCAGCCAGGAAATAATACCTGTTAATGCCTTCTAGCACCTATTCCTTCATGACTAGAGGCATCAAGGTACCTTGGGATTATTTACTGCTGGAGGCGTAAAATCTGAGTGAACTCTCTTAACCAAATTAGCATGTTAGGATTTCAACTACCTACATGGTTAATCCATCAGAAAAGCTCATTTGTCTCTCAGAAACCTTATGAGTCCAGTTTAAGAGCTTTTTTATAGACTTGTATAACAGAGAAAGTGAACTTGTAACATGTTTGTACTTTATTGAGTTAAATATATGTTTTTTAAAAAGTAGTGCCAAGGTTCCTGTTTTCATGTTTAACCAATCAAGTGGTGCTCAGGTAAGATGGTTTATGTCAGTGATGGCGAACCTTTTCGAGACTGAGTGCCCAAATTGCAACCCAAAACCCACTTATTTATCGCAAAGTGCCAACACGGCAATTTAACCTGAATACTGAGGTTTTAGTTTAGAAAAAACAGTTGGCTCAGAGGCACGCGTTACTCGGGAGTAAGCTTGGTGAAGCAACCGTGCAACACTTCGAATGGGTGAATCACAGCCCTAGGAGGGTATACTCAGAAGCAAGCCCCATTATCAGCAACCAAGCTTACTCCCAGGTAAAGGATTGTGCTCAGACCAGCCTTGATGTGTGTGGGGGGGGTTTCCGCCTCCCCCACATGATGAACTCTGTGCACGTGTGCCCACAGAAAGGGCTCTGAGTGCCACCTCTGGCACCCATGCCATAGGTTCATCACCACTGGTTTATGTGAATTGTTTTTCTGTCATGAGCTGTACCATTTAAATCCCAAGAGTCATCAACAGCCAAAGAAGGAACCAAGAAAAGTTGCTCAAATACAGTTTGTGGGGAAAGTCTTTTTGCTTCACACAGTAGCTTTCACAAAAGACTATAAGTGTTTGTGTAACCTCAGCTTATGGGTTCTGTGGGGCAGTACTTGGAATGAGTTGCAACAACAATTTTTAAACAACAAAATGGTTTACTTTTCTTTACAATTAACACTTTTAAAACATCAACATTTAACGTTACAATTCAAGGTCCTGTTCAGGTTGCATTTCAAGTCCTTCTATTTACAGTCTACTGATATTGCCAAGTCCAATTTCTTCTTTGCAAGTTGGCTGGCTCCTGAAGACTCCAAGGGCTTGATGAACAGGTTGCAACATGATGAAGGTTTCCAGGAGAACTCTCACCCATTACAACCACAAAAGAAAACCCTGAAACAATAAACTCCAACATTTACAACATAGCAAAAACAACAACTACCTTCCCAGTAGTTTCCAACAATATTGCAATTACCTTAACAAGGTGTTAAGGGCTTATAGAAATCAAGGTCCGAGTCTGGTAGCTTTGTTCTTCTGCAAAAGAGCTCTTTCAGCCTCTCTGCTGCTCCGAGTCTCCACCCCTTACTGGGTCAACCCATTCTGGGCATGGGGGTTACATTTGCAAGAACATTCATTGATTCATTCAATTTATACTGCACTTCTTTAAAAAGGTTCAGAGCAATTGAAAGTAACAAATTCATTGGAACAATACATATCATGCATTAAAATATTTTAAAAGATAATCTGAAAGAAAGAGCAAAACAATGGAAGTGTTAGGTGGTCAATAAAATAATATTTAAATTAATAAATATATTCATGAAATACATAAAAGTATTTATATCCTGCATTTCGTCCATGAACAAGGTGGCTTACAATACATAAATAAGAACATCCAAGTGACAGTAAAATCCCAGCTTACCCCCAATCTAATGAAATGTCTGCCACTTAAATTCCATTAAAATCTCTGGTGAAAGTTTCCTCCTGAAAGTTTCCAAGAATGGTGCTCCCACAATTCATGGAGAGCCCATTCCATAAAGTATGAGCAGCCACAGAGAAAGCACAGGCCCTAGCTGATGCCAAATAGACCACCTTTAGTGAGGGAACACTCCGGAGGTGCCAAGCTGAAACCCATAGCTGGCACATAGAGACACATAATCATTTGACTTAGAAGGCCTGCCAGAAAATGTCTCCAATCTTCGCTTTCAATGTTGCATTTTCCTAACTGCATTTTAAAAGAGGTGTGATTGAGGGAGGCATCCAGAAAATGCATATGCAATTTCAGAAAGGCAGGATGTGAATGTGAATGTGAAGAATATAGACAGCGAGAGAGAGACAATTACACTGGAAGTGAGTCTAAGGCTCATTTTGAAGAAAAAGTATTGTCTCATAGCAATGCAGACAAGATGATTCAAGGCAAGGCATTTTGACATACAAATGCCCAGGGGAGAAGAAACTGAAATAAGTGGGCAGGTAAGACATGGAGGTGTTAAGGCACAGCAATTATACTCAGAAGCAGAAGTGAGAAATTACTGGAAGAAAAAAAATGAAATAATCCTGAAAAAAATTAGGAATAGTTTAAAATGAAACAAAAAAGTGGGACTGAGAAAATCCAGCCCCCTGAAGGAAAATCCCTTTGTGTCAGTTCAAGCACCCAGAGGAAGTGTTAGCTGTGATTCTCAGAAAGTATGACTTGGATGGAGTTTCAGCAAAAACTTTCCTCCTTGTTGCCTCATTTTTCATTTGCTAGAAGCACAGAACTTTTAAGTCGAGTATCTCGGAAGGGTGGTAAAAGCCACAGAATCCCCAGCCACCAAGCCAAATGCCAAGTTAGCTGCTTTAATTCCGAGCTCAAGTTTTACTTAAAAATATTGTTCTGGGGCTGTTATTTTATTTGACCAGAAAGCCAAGAAGACATTTAAACTGGTGGGAACTACAAGCCTGAGAAACCTTTTATTAAAAAATTGCCCCAAATTACATGTATGGTTTGCTCTTGTATTTATTCAATAATTCATAGCTTTAAAGAGATTCAGGTTATAGCGCCTGGCAGCCCTTTCTGAGTATAGCAAATGCTCTCATACAAATGAAACTTTCAGATGTTCTTTCCATGTGCTAAGTTTTGATGGATTTATAGTGGAACACCTTCAGATCAGAAGCTAGTCAAGAGGATAAAAGCAAATCTTAGTCAGATTCATTTAGTCCAGTATCCTGACTGTGTCAGAAGTCAGATCTGGATTCTTTCAAAATAACTACAGTACTTATTAAAGACTGCCAGTAGCAATGTATTTCAGAACATCATATCATTGATGACACAAATTAACAACTCTGGTGTAATCCCTAAACTCTGGTTGACTGCAGTGGTGGTGCCCATCTACAAAAAGGGGGTCAGTTCAGATCCTTCTAATTTTCGTCCTGTCAGCCTGCTATCAGTAATTGGGAAGGTTTATGCCATGCTTCTTCTACGGAAACTTCAGAATTGGGCCTTACAATCACGAACAATTGGGATTGAACAAATTGGATTTACCAAAGGGAAGTCGACACTTGACCATGCAATAGTCTTGGCCCATTTAGCCACCAAATATTCATGCCGGCCACAAAGCAGACTTTACGCTGCCTTTATCGATTTGAAGGCAGCTTTCGATACTGTCCCTAGATCACTCCTCTGGGCCAAGCTTGTTGCTCTTGGAACTGATGATAGACTCATCTTCCTTATAAGGCAATTGCAAACAGGTACCAGCTGTCGTATTAAGTGATCTCAGGAAGGTCTCCTTACTGACATAAGAACATAAGAACATAAGAACAAGCCAGCTGGATCAGATCAGAGTCCATCTAGTCCAGCTCTCTGCTACTCACAGTGGCCCACCAGGTGCCTTTGGGAGCTCACAGGCAGGATGTGAACGCAATGGCCTTCTGCGGCTGTTGCTCCCGAGCACCTGGTCTGTTAAGGCATTTGCAATCTCTGATCAAAGAGGATCAAGATTGGTAGCCATAAATTGACTTCTCCTCCATAAATCTGTCCAAGTCCCTTTTAAAGCTATCCAGGTTAGTGGCCATCACCACCTCCTGTGGCAGCATATTCCAAACACCAATCACACGTTGCGTGAAGAAGTGTTTCCTTTTATTAGTCCTAATTCTTCCACCCAGCATTTTCAATGAATGCCCCCTGGTTCTAGTATTGTGAGAAAGAGAGAAAAATTTCTCTCTGTCAACATTTTCTACCCCATGCATAATTTTATAGACTTCAATCATATCCCCCCTCAGACGTCTCCTCTCCAAACTAAAGAGTCCCAAACGCTGCAGCCTCTCCTCATAGGAAAGGTGCTCCAGTCCCTCAATCATCCTCGTTGCCCTTCTCTGCACTTTTTCTATCTCTTCGATATCCTTTTTGAGATGCGGTGACCAGAACTGGACACAGTACTCCAAGTGTGGTCGCACCACTGCTTTATATAAGGGCATGACAATCTTTGCAGTTTTATTCTCAATTCCTTTCCTAATTATCCCCAGCATAGAGTTTGCCTTTTTCACAGCTGCCATGCATTGAGTTGACATTCCCATGGAACTATCAACTAAGACACCCAAATCCTTTTCCTGGTCTGTGATTGATAGCACTGACCCTTGTAGCTTGTATGTGAAGTTTGGATTTTTTGCCCCTATGTGCATCACTTTACATTTTGCTACATTGAACTGCATTTGCCATTTCTTAGCCCACTCACCTAATTTATCAAGGTCCGCTTGGAGCTCTTCGCAATCTTTTGTGGTTCTCACCACCCTACATAATTTGGTATCATCTGCAAACTTGGCCACCACGCTACCCACCCCTACTTCCAGGTCATTTATGAATAGGTTAAAGAGCACTGGTCCCAAACGGATCCTTGGGGAACACCACTCCCTACATCATGACCCCATTTACTCCACCAAAGGGGTTAAACAGGGCTGTGTGCTGGCTCCTACTCTCTTCAACCTTTATTTGAGTGATCTCCCTTCAACCTTGGTTGGTTCTAATTTTCATGCTCCCAAGCTGTCTTCACATCATATAGCAATTCTGCTCTATGCAGATGATTCTGTTCTGCTCTCTCGGTCCAGAGTTGGATTGAGGCGGTTTATGAAGCTCTTTGCAGAGTATTGTGACTCCAATAGACTAACAATAAACTATGAGAAGACCAAGATAATAGTTTTTACTAGATCCTTGAAGAAATATGATTTGAAAATAAACAATGTTCTTCTCGAACAGGTCAATTGTTTTAAATACCTTGGCCTTCTTTTCTCACATGGATCCCTCATGAAAAAACAATACTTACCTAGTCATCATCTAGCACTTCTGGAATCCTCCGCTTTTTCTATGGCAGAGGGAACTCTTTTATTCCTGCCGCATTAAAGATTTTTAATGCGAAGATTGAATCCCAATTACTTTATGGGGTTTCAATTAGGATACAGGCTGTCAATCATTCATTCAATTCTATCCAATCCATATTTTTCCATAAAATTATGGAAAACTAACTGTGACCCCTACACAGCCCTATGTTTGGAACTTGGGCAAAATTCCTTGGAACTCAAAGCCTGGCTTAGAGCCTTTAGATTTTGGCTGTGTCTTCATTACCTTTCATCTGAACATTCCCTTGTTTCCTTAATACTTCCAGACACACAGGCTAACCCCTGGTTTTCTCTGATTGAAAATAAAATTGTATCTATTGGTTTGTCTCTTGAATCACTCTACTCTCTTTCCTGCTCAGAAGCGTACAAATTACTCAAAGACCGACTCTTTGGGAATTTGCAGAATTATATCTGGCAGCTAAACAAACTTGCTCTCCCACACAATTTTTAGTCCCATTTGAGCAGGGTCGCATGACCCATTATTTATATTCTCTAACTAACCCCTGCTCAAGGAGAGCTTTCACAGTTGCTAGATTCAATGTCATGCCATCTGCCTTACTACATGGCAGGTTTAATAACCTGTAAAAATCTAAAAGGTTATGTAGCTGTAATTCCAACATAGTTGAAACATTGGCTCACCAGCTATTACACTGCACTAAATTTGCCAAAATTAGATCTAATTATGTCAATTTATATCTTCTCTTCCAATCTGAGTTAACAGATTTGATTAGATTATTTCTCCTATTGAATAACTCTGATTCTGTTTTCTGTGAAGAGGTTGCAAGCTTTGTTATGGAAATAATTCAGAGCCAGTAACAATATGTATTTATCTGAGGTTATCCTTTTTGCCTTTAAAACTTTTACGTTTGCCGTCTTTTGCTGCTGCTGCTGCTGCTGCTGTTGTTCTATTTATGCCAATAAAGGCTTTGCTTTGCTTTGCTTATATCATTGATGAAAATAATTGTCCTGGCAATTTAAATGTAAGGAAAAAAGTTATAAAAAGCTATAATGATGCAATAATTGATGCCAATATGATGCAATAATTTTTGTTTTGGAGCTGACATCACAAACTAACCCAAGGAGTCATACCAGTAGAATATCATGTGTGGCTGTCTTCTGTTGATATAGCAAATGATGTTAGAAAATCTGTTCCATAATGGAAAACGAGGTAGAAGAGAAGAAGGCTGAGGACAGGAGTGATAAAAACTCACCTGTACAGCATCCTAAAACCATTTCATCCAACATGGATTGAGTTAAATTGGTTTTTAAACATGGGGAGAAATGATATAATTGATGTATATATACATTAAATATGATAGAAATTAAATTCCAGTATATTGAAAGCTAGCACAGATGCAAAATGCCTTTTGCCCTGGTGCAGCGGCAGCGTTTCCTTCAGATTTAAGCCATCTAACATGCAGGTCTGAGGAGGTGCAGGTCTGAGAAGCCCTGTTGCTCAATGGCAAGGAGGTGTTTTCTCTTTGCTTCCAGGAAGCCTCTCTATGAGTGGTGGACAGGTGTGGTCACAGTAGTGTGGCCAGGCACCCATACTGAAAAAAACATTATCAAGGGATGGGAAGGTCCCATTACTGTTGCATATTGGGAGCCATTTAGGGATCACTAAGCTTATATATTTTTTTAAAAAGGATTCAGCAATCTTCTCATTTATTTATTTAGTGCATTTTATCCTACCCTTTCCTCAAAGAGTTAAAGACAGTATACATAGTTCTTTTCTCCTCTTTTTCCACTTTCACAACAAATGTATGAAGTAAGTTACGTTGAGAGATAATGAGTGACCGTTGATCACCCAGTAAGTTTCATGGCAAGAAGCAATTTGAATCCTGATTTTCCAGATCCTATTCCAGTATTCTAAACAACCTTCTCTGTGCAATGTCTATGTATGTGAAAATTGCTTAACGTAATTCTGTAGACAACATATCACAAACGTCTAACCCACTAATATGAAAATGTGAGATGTGAGGCTTGTGAAACTTAATGTGAGAAAACTCCAGCATGTGAGCAGAAATATCCTGTTGAGACCTGGCTATGATTTACTCTCATCTTTGTTCAGGCACTAGAATGAGGGGAGGGGAAACAAACTAGAATTATATGACAACCTCAAAAATTTAATGTTGCTTTTTGGAATTTATGCCATATGTTCAGTATATAGCCACATTTTAGCAATACAGCAATGCACTGGAAAGAAAAAATCAAAAGTGGATACTACAAGTGATGAAGTTACAATATGACATGTCTGCTAGCATGAGCCATAGGCCCAATTCAGAAATTACACAGACTGATGATTTTAGCCTTGATATCAGGATTCAGATCACAGACCCGTTCTGCACAGGCCATTGCAGCGGAGGCACACTGACATATATGATGCCAGTAGGGCCCCAGGACCATTTGCACACTCTCGTGCAGGTGGCCCCAGAGCGGCTGCTGCCCGTGGAGGCACCTCCATTTTGTTTCTCCAAACTTACCTCTGCAGGGAAAGAAGATAAACTCACCTCCACAGGGAAAGAAGGTAAGTTTAGGAAAAACAGGAGGTGCCTAAATGCAGCACCTCCAACCCGGTGCTGTTTGTACAGCGCAAGTGGGGAAATGAGCGAGGCAAGAAAACTCATTGAGCGAAGCAAGAAAACAGTGTTTCCCCACCGGTTTTGGGAGGAAAGCATGGCACTGCCTCGTTGCAGAAGCAGCAGCCATGCCAACAGAGCCCATGGAACAGTGCTTTTACCATTTCAACACTGTTTTTACCTTTCCAGGGGTGCTGTTTTTGGCCCGTGCGGAGTGGGCCTTAGATTTTGTTTTAACTCAACAAATTCTAGTTTTGTTTCCTTCTCTATAGCCTAGCAGGGTATTTCCAGACACCAAGTCAAAATGACACCAGGATTCAGCCAGGATATCTTTTGTGAAACCATAATTAAAACCTACCTGTAGTTAATAAACCAACCAGATCTGTCCTTAAAATTCTAATTTGACAGATCCAAGTGAATCATAATGTACTAACCTGCATTCAGACAATCACACTAGTCATGGTTAGTTTAATTAAAGCTTGGTTTCATGCTATGTCCAAGCTGAATTATATTCTGAAATCACACAGCTTATCAGTAGAATTTTGCCTCAGCCTCCACAGGCTGATATAGTCCATCCTAATGAATGTTGCACACATTCCAAATTGCAGGAAGTCATTGGAAGAGCACCTGGCACACTCTTGCAAGAACAAAGACTGGTGATCTCTGCACCATAAACCTTGATCCTAAATTTGTTAGCAACATATGTTTGAAACTGAGCACAAAGACCCGGATGCATTTCTAAATTGCTGCAATTCAGTATTTCCACTTGAAATTAGAAAGCCATGATTTTTTGGCAGCAGATCTAAAAGTAACAAAATCATCTTAAAGTTCTAGTGTTGCAAACCACCTTCAATTTCCTAATTTGTTAAAAGGAATGAGCCATTGCCCTAATGTAAGATAAGTAAAGAGAGGGAAAAGCAGATCTTGGTGAACAGAAATCGTGTTCCATATGCAGTTTATGCATGGGCAATGGGCTCGGGGAATTAATATTTCTTATTACCCTTTTGTCTGTGTTCATTGTAAAAGAAACTCCTGTCTAGACTGAATGGCTACCCAACATAATCCTAGTAATATCCAGTAAAATCACTCTGAAATGTGATAGTCATAGTTATCAAGGAGAGCTAGGATTAAGTTGATTGATTGAACAATGGACTCCTGGTTTTTAACATGATCTACATGTGTCTCTGAACTAATATATATATTACGCATGTGACTCTCTCTGTCTCTGTCTATATCTCTCTCTCTTGATATATCTTTATTTTTATATATATACACACACACACACACACACACACACACATATATATATATATAAAGAGAGAGAGAGACAGAGACTGAGACAGAGTCACATGCATACATCCCATATGCCTCTAAAGGTTTTATTGTAAATAAGTTATACTAGTACACACTAGAAGGTGAAAGGCTAAGCAATGTTGCCCAAAAAGCAACCCATGTATCAACTGAACTGATGGCCTTAAAATGTTTATGCTGATACATTTTAAATATAAATGATATTTTACAGTGTAATTTTAAAGTATTTATTTTGTTTTGTGTAATATTTTATCAGATGGTGGAAACTGCCCTGAGCCTCTCAGGGAAGGATGGTGAATAAATTCAATAATTAATTAATTAAAAAGAACAAGAAATGGTCAACAGCCAGAAAGGAATACTTTGTCTTAATCAGTTCTTTTATCTTCAAGGATAGCCCACTTGTTGTCAGGCAGATATCATACGCTATACAGTTGTTTGTGCTTTATGCAGCTGCTCTTGTTCTGAAATGTTATGCTAGCATATCCAGCAGACTTTACAGATCTGTAGTTTGTATGGAAAAATAGATAAGTAGATTGTCTGATAGTTCACCTAATCGAAGAAAATTGACATATTGTCCAGCCCACATTTAGACAAACCCACTTAAGACTGAGGCACAGACGTGTATCCATCACAAAGAAAGCAGCCTCAGTCTGATATATGGCTCATCTGTTCACTACTGTGGCAAATTGCACTCCTTCAGTCTTTCTGAGTTGTAAATTCAGGAGCTGCCTTCTATCAACAGAGCTGGGCAGATAGAAGAAGATTTCAGAACTATGGAAATCAACTTTCTCAAGAGACAGATTGAACAGCTGTCAGTCGGGGAATTCAGGAAAGACCATTATGCTTGTATTCAAGGACTGCTGAGTTAAGCTGGTCTATGCACCTGAGCTGTTACTTGGAGAAAGTGAGTGGGTAGATAAGGAACAATGAATGAAGTTCATTTCATCAAAACTGAGATGTGATTGGCTAGCAAAAAACTCTGTGGGGTCAGCCTGCCCTGCCCTGGAAGGGGGAGTACAGTTGGAAGTTCAGGTCTCTTCTGGAACATGTAGCACCTGGTTCACCAGCTATGGCCATTCCTAAAACACCTTAATCTTGCCACAGTGAACCATGTTCTAATCACATCCAAGTTATGTTACTGTAATTTGAGCATGGATGTTGTATGAGCCACCCTGATCTCCTTGAGAAGGAATGGCCTATAATAGTGATACATGAATAATAAGGATGGTGTAGTATGATACACTTTTTGCTAATACCTAAGTCTGGATCTTCCAGATGTGATGTTGTTGATAAATTTCAACAACACAGAGAACTCAGTCATCTAGTCAATGGGTTAATTTTTCCACCTGTATTTAACATCTTCAGGTCACCCAAAGCATCATATCCGGCTGTCAATAGGCATAATACCTTTAATTCTAATGTGTGAACAAGGCTTGACAAGTGCTAACTTCTCAAAATCAGCAGTGGAGTAATGTAATATCTATTAAGTATTTTTTATTGTGATCATACTACTGTCACTTTGCTGAGAGGTTATTCTTCCTTGACCAGGCAGTGAACCTTTGTCCAACTTTCCTTAAAATAGAAAATGCTACTTCCTTTACAGCTCAGCTGAACTCATCGCAGTCCTAATTTCCAAATTAACAGGAAGCATAATAGTTCTTGGGAATGTGAAATTATGCTGGTTTTTCAGCTCTTAATGGTAATTGGACAGTCATTGGAGAATCTGAAAATAAAGTTGTGTGGTCACAAGAAAAGTGCCGTGCTATTGTATAGTTCTGTGTAATCGTTACTTGAGCAAAATGTGTACTTGCCAAGAACTGAGTAATCGTGTCTGTTCCATGAGAAATTGGGTGGAAATATATGTGCGTAACAAACATGGAAAATGGTATAGAAGCCAGGTCCAGCACAGGTCATTTTGTGCTCCAGTATTTTTTCAGTAATGGCAGTATCCTCAGGTAGATGATTGAAGAAAGGAACAGACTTTCTCAGTACAGTACTGGGAAAGAACTCCAAGTGAGCACCTGCAAAATCAGGTTTGATATCTACTGCCAAACAGTCAACAGTTCAAAGCTTACATGAGCCTCATTTGGTATAAGGTCTCCTGATATCCTTTGGCATTCATTTCTAATTTCTGTCAATCCGAGATTTATAGTAATACCCTGAACATCTTGATAAATAGCAATAGATGGCAGTGTGGCACTATTCTCTTGCTCTAATTAATTATGGCAACTCTGAATGGTCACTTACATTAGTTCTTAAAGTAAATGTTGCATCAAGGATGACCTTCTACTAGAGCCTTTCCTTATATACAGTTAATATGCCTGCTCTTTTCAGTACTTTTTTTTCAGCACACTCTCCCTGCCATAATTTCATTGCATTATCAGATTCCCCTTTAGGAAATTTTGGAATCTGATATGTAGGCCTTTCTGACATCTACTGTATCCCTAGTATGCCATGACCCAGGACAGTGTGAATGTAACGGGCTTTTGTTTTCATTGCATTAGCAGCTATTTCAGTGGCAGTAGAGGAACTATAATCTAGAGGGATTAAATATCAATGAAACAACTGCAAGGTTTTCTCACCCAAATGTCTCAGTAATTCAAGTTCTCATGGTAAGTGCAGAAGCTCTTTTAACAGATAGTGGCAAATATTCTGTAATGGCTGAGCTGATAGCAACTCTACGGTATGAGATATGTGATGTCTCCATTACACTCATGGCTACTTAAAAGTTGAGCACTGTCATCACACATTGATAACAAAGGAGACTTTCCTTTTTAATGCTAGCAAGCAGCTATTGAGATAGAAACATGTTATAATTCCAATGAGTAAAACAATGAAAATACATCATTTTAGCACTCATTAGATAATATCTAATATGATCAGGATGTTTCATTCACCCTGGGTGCTATTCGGAACTGACCCCTGGATTGCTTTACCTATTAATTGCAAATATTGTAAGAAGCACTGGAACTAATAAAGACCAAATATTACTTTTGGACTAGAGCAAAAAATCAGTAACTTTGGGGGGAAATTGAGATAGTTGGTGAGTGAAAGATGGCAAGCTATTGATGAACATAGTTACACTGAAACATAGATACTGAGTTGGATCCATAGCACAAAGAATTTGCAAGGGCCACACAAGGACCACTAATGTTCCCAGCACTGGCCACCATCCAAGATGGAGCTGGATATGAGGGCTCCCTCCTACAAGTTATCCCCAGCTGAAATCTGCCAAAATAGATCCCTCTCCCTCAATGGCAAGGCGTTGCATCTCATCTGTCTACCTTTGCCCCTTTCTTCCAGGGGTCACCAAAAAGATCCTTTCAAGCCTTCTGTAGCCCAAGTCTCTACTGTCATCTGGGTTTCAGATTCCAGCCCAGCCAATATGTCAGCTGGCCATTTCATTGGCTCTGTCCAAAGGAGGATTTGTGGCTTATTTCTATTCATTTATCAATTATCACAAAGTCATAGCAAGAATACCGAAAATCTCAACTGATAGAAGGATTTAAAGAGTATCAGAGAAAAATGAGGAAAAATAAACTAAATAAATATATTTTTGTCAGCAGAACAAGTCTTCTCTGCTTTTCCCTCTTGCAATAGCCCCCAAATTTCCCTGGGTGAAAGGGGGCCCTCCTAGAAACATCATGGGGGAAAGTCAGGAGTCTGCAATTGGAGGGGAAAACGAGTAAAAATTACCACCGTGCACATTCAGAAATGATTGGCAAGATCCATCCAATATTTGCTGCAGAATCTACAGATCTTCTCAACATTTTTCATACTTGCAGCAGTTTATGGGTTAATTAGCCATCATGTTGAAGAGCAAAAGATCACTCTCCTGAGGATTTATACAAAGTCAAAGGAATCAGTTCTGGGGAGAGGAGGTTAAACCTGTGCTGGGTGTAAATTTATTAGTTTCCAAGAATCATTTTCCCCATTTTAAATCCCTTCATTGGAGTTTGCTATTTGCCTTATGGAGGGAAAAATGCAGATACTATATGGAGACCTGATTTCTGAACAGTTCTGAGGAATATGAACAAGTATAAAAATTAGATTTCTAGAAAATGATGACCAAGTTTAACTATTGTAAAACTTTTGTTTCCTAAAGAAGCTTCTCATTTTATTATAGGATAAGAAATTCAGTGGGGATGGTGACTTTGCTTTACGCTTCATTTAAAAGCACAACATAGAAATTCCATGGAAATCTTTTTTATTCATATGCCTGGAAGGCATTGTGTTTAGGAGGTCTTCTTTGAGGGTTGAAAGGGAAAGCACATTATCAAGGAAATGTACCCTTTCATTTGCAATCAATGTTTTCATATGTATATAGGTTGAATATACTGGCCATAATCCGAAAGGCAAAGATAAGAGTGGATTGAATAATATTATGCTAAATGCATAATCCCAGGCACCAAGCACTCCAGAGGATGACATACAGAAGAGATAGATCAAGAAGAAAGACAATTACCCACTCCAAACATACTCTACACTTACACATTCGCTGTAAACAAATGTGTGAGAATCACATAGTTACCAACTCCAGGCTGGGAAGCTCCTGTAGATGTGAAGGTGGATCCTGAGGATGACAGGGCTGGGTTATAACCAGTGGTGGGATTCAGCAGGTTTGCACCACTTCGGCAGAACTGGTTGTTAAAATGGTGCTTGCAAACAACCAGTTGTTAAATTATTTGAATCCCACCACCAGAACTGGTTGCTAAATTATTTGAATCCCACCACTGGTTATAACGCCATAGTGTCTACCCTCCTAAACAGCTGTTTTATGTAGGGGAACTGATTTGTGTAGTCTGGAGATCAGTTGTAACTCTGGGAGACTTCCAGGCCCCACATAATGACTAAAGAAACTAAGCAATCATGATAATAGTCGTTCTTTCCTTCTTCAGTACCTTATGAAGGACAGCATCTTTGACAGATTAGTGAATCAATTATCAGATATCTATCAAGAAAGTGGCAAAATGACTCTTTTTAAAAATGGGGAAAATTTAAAAAAATGGGAAACCTGCAAAAAAAATGTTGAGAGATTAGATTCAAGCAACCTCAACCTTCTGCACTGAAAAAGGCATACCTTTGACTAAAAGAATATCCTAGCACATCTTCTCCTCATGTGGCTAATGGTTCTGCCTTCTCCAAGGGCTTTTGAAAACACGTTTAACTTAAATTTTAGCTCATTTAACTTCTATAGTATATGGAAAAATCACATTCCTTGTGTATAGGCTCCAAATTTCTGCTTGACCTCTGGCAAAGACTGCAATTCTCTCCCAGCTTTGTCCTCCTAACTTTTTTCCTTGGCCTGCAAGATTCACTGGAGAGTGGCATGTGCTAGTTCCAGCTCCATCTGCCTGGGACTGAAGGACTAAAATGGAGAGCAAATTCAGATTGTAGAGAACCCAGATTTTCTGCGCAGTGGTTTACGAGCCTATAGGCTCATAGAACTTTTCCTTAGATTTTCTTACAGCTCTTTTGAGATCATTGTGTTCTCTGCTTTCTCATACCTCCGCCTCAGGCACCAGCTGCTGCTGTTTATTCCCATGGTAGTACCAGCCAGTTTTGACATCTGCTTCTGACTGTTATACTTGGTGCCTGTATCTGGTCCTTTTCAGTTTTTTCTGCAGTGGGAACTCTATTGTGGTATACAAACTATGGAAAGACACTTGCCCAGAGTGTATTATTTCATTACTGTAAGCCAATATGTTTTGAACAAATGCAATAAAACTGAGACACTGAAAGCTGCTATCCCGCCAGAAGAACTACTACTTAGAATTCAAGGAAAGGTTTGCTCAAAATAGCACCTTCCTTTTCCATGCTCAAACATTAAATGAGAAGGCATCTGTGTTATTTTTTAAGCATTTTGGAGTAGATCCTGTATGGATGACATCAGTATGGAGACCCAATTAAACCAGTTCCCAGAGAACTCATTGAAACCATGATATGCAATTTTTATGTCATAAAATGTCATTTGCTCAGATCTCTCTAAGGAGTCTTCCTTATTCAGTACATGCCATATGTTTGCTCCAGACTACAACTTTGCATTGCTGCCAAGATGTGAGTTTAAAAACACTAGCTCCCTGAGAAAGACCAGAGATTGTAACTAGCAGGGAAGGGTGGGCAGAGTCAAGGCTGAATATGGCAGGTTGGATATAGAGTCAGGCAGAAGTGGATTGGAGTTGAAGTTTCCAACCATCAATTTTAGTTAATAGATTGGATTCATAGCAACACTATATTCTGTATAGGATGACCTGGTAAAGTCATAGGTAGCTCAGTTTCAATCTGAAGTCAATCATTTCTTTATTCAGTGAATTCATATCCTGCTTTTCAAATGCCCCCAGAAAGTGGCTAACAAAAATAATTTTTAAGCAATTAAATAAAGAATAAAAAGTATAATTCAATACTAAATTGCACATTCACAAGTTTAATGTGTCTCAGAGAAGAAGCAAGCAAGTAAGTAGTGGAGGTGAGCAGCTGGATCTCACCTGATGTTTGATGGCAACTGGCCACCCCTTGATTGACTTCCCCAAACCCATAATTTAGAACAAAGAGGGGAAATATGCAGGTACTGTTTGAAATTGGAAGGGCAATATCATCAACTAGAATAAAAAGCTAACCCAAAGTTTCTAGCAAAAGCAAAGTGATATCACACAAACATCATGGCTAACTGCCCCGTCCCCCCCCCCAAATGTTGAGTAATATGGGAATAGGTGATTGCCTTCAGGGACTAAGGCAGAAGTATTGGGACTCCTTTCAGATTGGCCAGAAGCCTACCCCCACCCCCACCCCCGTTCCACATTGCTCTTTGGTGTTCAAGGTTTAACTGGGCTTTCCCACATTCTCATGTTCCTCACATCTAACTTCCTGTTTCTTGGGGTGGGGAGGTGTCAGTTCCACACATGTTTTGCTTTCTCTACTGGTTGATTCAATTTCATGACCCTTTAAAAAGAGTATTAAAAACATCCATTTAAATCTTCAGGGATACAGTCTATATTTAAAGCTGTGTCATGTCAAATCAACTAACTAAATAAACTACTTTGTGTGTGTAAAATGCCTTCAAGCCACAGTTGACTTATGACGACCCTGCAGAGTTTTCAAGGCAAGAGACTTAAAGAGGTGGTTTGTCATTGCCTTCCTCAGCATAGCAACCCTAGAATTCCTTGGTGATCTCCCAGCTAAATACTTAACCAGGGCCAATTCTTCTTAGCTTCCGAGATCAGATGAGATTGGGCTAGCCAGGCAAATCAACTGCTAGGGGGACCAAAACACATTCGGACAGTTTCCTCCCTGTAAAGAAACAGGAAATTAGGTGCAAGGAACATGCGAATGTAGAAAAGCCCAATATTGACCCCCGACCTGGTGACTGGTTGGGCTATAAATAGGTATTGAGGATGTGTCAAGCATAGGTAGGGCTAACTAGCAAGCACCATGTGGCATGAAGGGCCATTCACATAGCAACCCACCATTCTCTTGTATTTCCGAACAGTGGGAGAAGATGAGCCTTGTCAGCACAGTTTGTTGTGCAGGCTATGAAAAGTGAAGCTGCCAGTTGTACAGTGCATGTTTGTCCACAGTGCTGGTACCCATTCAAGTCTGCCTGTTAGCAGCAACACACATTTTTAAAAGGAAATATTTGTTTATTGATGTAAATGACCTATAAATAAATCCTGCTATCATCTAAAGCTGTTTCATGTCTTCATTTGGGAATACAACGCCAGTTTAGCACTAAAGCAATTACCATAAAAATCAGGCATTATCCCATAGCACAGAGGTCATGATTATGGAAATAACATTTGGTACAATTTATAATGAGGACCAAGTTCAAATCTTTATTTCAGGGATATTCTCTCTTTTCGCCTCACATGCCAAGGTCCAATAAGTCATGAAATCTGAAATAGCTGACATAACAGCTATTTATAGCAACAGTGTCATCGTGTGCCGCAGGCAATGCATAGTGAACACCACTGATCCAGAGTTCATTTAATAAAATGAAACTCCATACAGACTGGCCAATAGTCATTTGCATTTTCAAAAACAGATCAGGGCTTCAGAAATAAGGATGGGCAACAATATAACAAGGAGAGCAGCAGTAGCGGTTAAGAGCAGGTGCACTCTAATCTGGAGGAACCAGGTTTGATTCCCCGCTTTGCCGCTTGAGCTGTGGAGGCTGACCTGGGGAATTCAGATTAGCCTGCGCACTCCCACACATGCCAGCTAGGTGACCATGGGTGACCAAGTCACAGTTCTTCTGAGCTCTCTCAGTCCTACCCCCCTCACAGGGTGTTTGTTGTGAGGGGGGAAGGGCAAGGAGATTGTCAGCCCTTTTGAGTCTCCTTACAGGAGAGAAAGGAGGGATATAAATCCAATTTGTTCTTCACTATCTTTCCTTTTCTACATGATCTGTATTTTACATTGTAAGCTACAGAACCTCTCGGCTGGAAGCAATCATACTTTCACTCTGACAGTTGCCAAGTGATCACATTACATCTCAGAAGCTAAGTAGGGTCGGTCCTGGCTGACATCTGGATGGGAGACTTCCAAGGAATATCAGGGTCATGATGTGGAGGCAGGCAATGACAAACCATCTGCCTTGCCTGGAAAACCCAACTTGGGGTCACCCAAGTTAGCTGTGACTTGATGGCAAGAAAAATCTATAAGAAGCATGTGTTCTATATGGACAAACTGGGAGCAAAAAAAAAGATCCTCTGAAGATGCCAGCCACAGATGCAGACAAAACGTCAGGAGAGAATGTTGCTAGAACACGGCCATACAGCCCGGAAACCACACAGTACCCCCCTTCCCAAAAAAAAGTTTTGGGATTTATACCCACAGCAGTAACATATATATTCCAGAACAGACAAGATGCAAAACATTAGCAGTGAAGAAGGATTCAGTCTTATATGTAAGAAGGAACGAAGTGTTGATTTAGAATCTGAGATCTCTCAACATCTGTAATTTTATATGAAAGCACAAAGCAGCTACCCTGTTTCCCCAAATATAAGACATCCGCTGAAAATAAGACATAGTAGAGGTTTTGCTGAAGTGTGAAATATAAGGCATCCCCCGAAAGTAAGACATAGCAAAGTTTTTGTTTGGAAGCAAGCCCGACGAACAGAACACAGAAAAATAAGACATCCCCTGAAAATAAGACATAGCGCATCTTTGGGTGCAAAAATTAATATAAGACACTGTCTTATTTTCGGGGAAACACGGTATATCTAAGCAGACATACTCAATACAAATGTCCTGCCCCCTGTTGTTATGAGCCTTGGTATGAGTGAAAGAGCTCTTGTCTGTTGGGCCTTCAGCGTGTGGTCTTGTGTGACCTATGTTGTTGAAACCAGCACCAACTAAGGTTTTCAGTTTGGACTAGGGGAAGGGGTTGTTGGGCTGTATATTTTTATTTAAATTTATACATATGTGTATTTTGCCTTATAAGTTGCTTTGAGTTTCAGTGGGAGAAAAATAGGAACCAAATATTCAAACAAACAAATCAAAATTCTAATGTCAAGGAATCTGACTCACACGGTAAATAATACTCCCCCAAGCTATATATACTCATGAGGAATGTTGTTTCGAGATGGGTTATGGTTATAAATAAACAAAATGAACCTGTCTGAAATCTGAGATATTTATTTCGTGCCCTTATCCACTGGCCTCGTGTTAGATCATGAAAGCATTGGAACTGGACTAAACTGTCATCCAGTCCACACTGTTTATAATATGCAAGTGAAAATACAAAGATATTTTAGTATAAGGATTACACATGTGAAGTTCTTTGCAGTGGCATAGCACCAAGGGGACGGGGGTGCGCAATGCACCAGGTGCGCATCAGTGTGGGGGCATGGCGGGAGTGTGGCAGGGGCATTCTGGGGCGTTCTGTGGCAGCGGGGGCATGGCAGGGGTGCAGAGTGCATGCTTAATCCGGGCACAGTTCCCCCTCACTCCGGCCCTGGTTCTTTGAGCAATAATCTGTTAGCAAAAAGCTCTTATGCCTATTGTAAAGAAATCAAGGCTAGCTGTCCTGTACAGAAAGTATGGGGGAGGGTACAGACCATTTTGTCTTTCTGTTTGGTGCCTCAGCAATTAAGGATAAGTGACAGAATAAAATTAATTGGGCCAAATTTATGAATGTATAGAACTTTCCCCCTTTTTATAGCAAGCCATGGAAGACATGCTAGATGTTATGCAAGTGGTATTTAATCTGATCATAGACACTGAGTAAATGTGAACTGTATTAGTAATATTTTAAGCAAACTTTCTTTCCTTGAACGCATTTACGGATCTGGGAATTAGTGTGATGTCTGTAGTATACGCCCAAGTTAGGTTTGCATCACAGAGCAAATTCCAACCCATGTGCTGTCCAACTCCATTGAACTTTGTGAGGTGTTAATCAAAGCAGGGTTTAACTCAGAGTGTATGTTTACACAGCCTGTGGAAATCTGCAGCAGAGCCCCGAGATAATTTGAGTAGCCAGCTAGTGTACTGGCCTCAGGGTTTAAAATAACATTCATTCTGTAGGGCACTATTACAGCATCTTAGATTTTCAACTACTATCTCCTAATTGAATGAGATGCATAAATCCATATCTCGCTTAAGCCAAAGATTTCATTGCAGGCATCCCCCAAGCAAACAGTGTTGATTTGAAAAGCCAGAAGTGAGCTCTGAGTGATTCAAGTAGCAAAATTATTTGAAAAGGAACAAATGCCATGCAATGACATTATACATGAAATGCATACAATTTTGATTATTTAGGTCTCTTCTGTTTAAAAAGACTGTGTTAGAAAAAGAGTGAAATCTTCCATTTTTAATTACTTACATTCAATCTTCCTCCCAAATACCCCACATTCTAAGTTGTATGATATATAATGTTATCTTCTTATGACTCTGCTTCAATACTAGTTATTACTTATCCATATCCATATACACAACAGAAGCACAATTCACCATGTGGTTCATGGTTGAAGATTGCCTGAAGCTGTGCAAAAAGGTCACTGGAAAGATAACTAGGGAAGATACTTTCCAAACTCTGAATCTTGGACAAATTTTGCTATATTGTTTTGAGTTTGTGAGATACATTCACTTCTTATATATACCTAGCAATGTCAAGTTCCCTAGTTTTAGATGCAAGCTGTCGTATTTTAAACACATTTTTTATTTTATGCAAGCAATAAAAATAGTTCTTTTTTGGAATAAGGAACAGGAGTTTCCAATATTCCTGAGAATTTCAAGTTGGACAGTCAAGCACCATAGTTAGTGGTTTTCCCTTAATGATGTAATTTATTCTTATTTTTGTAGTATTGTATATTTTAGTGGAATTTACATTAGTCATATTATGGAGATAGTCTGACATGCAGCCAAGCTCTGAATTCCCTTTAAAATGTTTTCATACTAATGAGTCTGCTTCCCAAAGGTAAGTTCCTGGTGTGGAAAGAGGGCAAAGCAGTAAAAGGTTTGTGTGAACCACTTGCTGTTAGACTTCAGAGACACATTTTCTCACAAGTTCCTTATACATGACGGTTGCTTCATTGGTAAGTGGTGATAACAGCTCTTTTCTCCAGGGTCACATCAAACTGCTTCAGAATCTCTGTCACACTAAGGTTTTTAATGCTCTCCCCTTTTAGCCCTTAATGCCAAGGTCTTATATGTAAAACAAAAAAGACCTCTTCTGTCACATCTACTTTGTCCCAATTACTCTAACAAAAGTCAGTCACTGAGGAAAGTTCTTGATGTCAGGAATTTTATCAAGGAGATCTAATAAATACTGCAGTAGCCAGCTTGTCTTCAAGGGTCTTTGCACCTTGCCAGAGAGCTCACTTAGGCCTTTGGTGTCAGCAAAATCTGAAGAATAGCATTTCATCTCACTTGCTTTATTTCTCCTGGATGACATCAGGTACACCTTCCATCAGAGTCTCACTGTCCCTTTTCACAACACCCATCTGCAAATGGTTTCTTTCTTCTGATGAGGTTTGCATGCAGCCTGATAAAAGTTTTCCGACGGCCTAAGGGCCCCCTGGTTCTGGCACTTGTTAAATTGCTCATGTAAAGCACTGGATCTTCCAACGGTTTAGTGAAGGATCCCTTGGGAAGGGGGGGGGGGAAGTCACCCAAAGAAGTGACAAATGGTAATGATTTTTCATCATTATCTCTACAAATCCTGGCAAAATCCTAGCTGGGTGCTAATCGATCCTGAAACAGAACAAAAGACAAGAACTGGCCATAGGCATGTTCAAGCAAGAAAGGACTTTCCCTTTGCCTTTTACTGAATAGTCTGCACTTATAGCCCTTTGCATTAGTAGTTCTACACATAAGACACAGTTGTGCCCACAAGTCTTTGAGCCACTGCTATCAACCTAGATGCCTTGAGCAATGCCAAATGGAGAAGTATGAATGTTTTAATAAATAAAAATAAATCTTAATCTTGAAAAGGGTTCAGTGTTAGCAGTTTGTCTCAGAGAAGCATTTGTGGAGTTGGATCAAAATTGCTTTCATCCTGCCCCATACTTTCACTTCGCATGCAACACATTGTAGAGCTGTCCCTCCTCTGCAGAACGTGTAATTCCAGCAATAGCTGCTTTCTGTTCAGCATATTTCAATGAGCATGAAGTGTCTCATACCAAAGGAATGCATTTTGCCATAACAAAGAGCTGCGCAAGTAGAAGGAAAGTATAGAATTGGAGCCAGTGTCTTGAACATGTATACATGTTCAGTGATTTTGTTTGCTTCGGTTATTTAGCATGTTACAAAACAATGGGTAATATTTGCATTGAAAAAACATAGTGTTGCACATCCTGGTAATTAACAAAACAATTGCTGAGATGAGCTATTCTGTTTTATCAACGATATTTAGGGAAAAAAGAAACTAATGAATTCAAATCACAAGAAAAATTCTTCTAAATCACCAACAGTAGCTCCCCTTAAATAAAGGGGGTATGCTGCTGTCTTTCAGTTTGAGAACTTCACTCACACCACTAGTAACTCCAGTAAAGTGTTTCATATAATCACTAAATTATCTGATTTCTAAGAGGTCAGATAATAACTGTTTCAGAAGGACTGACCCCATTGGCATTGGGGAACCATAAATATTACAGCACCACCAGGATTGCTATAGTTATCACTGTGTCAGTATTTCTGCTATAAACCAGGGTTTGAGAGAGGATTATAAACCAGTCATATAAATTTGCTGCAAGAACTGAAACTTGGCATACATGCTGAAAGTTGGCATATAAAATAAATTCTCAACTCTCAACTGATTTTGCATTCCTTTTAGACTTTCGGGGTTGGGGGTGGTAGGAGAGCAGTTTGTTCTATTTTTAGTTATAAAAGAGCCAAATGTCTGTCTGCTCCTAAATTCTTGAGGACAGCAGAGAGTTCCGAAATACAATATCAATATAACTGTACTCTTGGCTTGAATTTTCAGTAGAATTCAGGTGTCTGTGTTTTATTTTGCAAAGGGCCAATTTACACCATTGCATTTACCTAAGAATCAAGTATATGGGCACGCAGTGGCAGACTTGAAAAAATGTTATAAAGTATACATGTGTATGTAGATATAGGGAGGTGGTATCTGTCTTCCTTTAGTCACATTCCAGTGGACGATTGCCAGGTCTCTGTATCTGAATCCAAATTCACATTAGATTTTCTTTACCAGTGGCAGGCAAATTCCCTCCAGCTTGGTTCAAAAACATTCAGTATCTATGAGTTTCTCAGAGAATGTTCAGAAAAAATCTCATCTGCTTTCCAAGAATTCTTTCCTGACTCTTGGCATGTGCTTGCTGTTGATATTTGATTTGCATTCATATTATGATATCACTGGGATTTGTTTGATTTCACCTGCTTTGTATTCAGTACAAGCTGAGACCTTCAACTACCTCCCAACTATTCATGAACAAGAGAATGTTTTAGACTTTTGAAAGAAACAAATCAGAAGATCATTGATTTGAACTGAAAAGAAACTTAGCAAAGACTCCTGAATCAGGCAATCTGATGACCTAGTTCACAGCAATCAATTAGTCAATCAATTTAATAAACAATCATTTCCTTCACAATCTAGGGAAACTGTGGAGACCCTGCACCAGTGCCTGGCATCAGTAATGGACTGGGTGAGGGCCACCAAGCTGAACTTTAATCCTGAGTGATGTCGTGTGCCAGGAGATGTACAAGGGGGAAGGAATTTTACCCTGTTGATTCTCCTGGGTGTCTTAGCAGCTTTTGATACAATTGATCATGGCATCCTTCTGGAGTGCCTTTTTGGCACTAGGAGGCAAAGTTCATATTCTATCTCCAAGGTAGGTTTCAGAATGTGGTACTGGGAGATAGCTGCTCAGCCCTTTGGCCTACAGGGTTCCCCAAGGTTTCAGCTTGTACCTCATGCTTTTCAACATCTATGTAAAGCCATTGGGTGAGGTCATCCAGAGAGCTGTCCTGAGCTACCACCAATATGCAGACCAACTCAGCTCTATGTTGAACTACCAGTATGGAATCTGTGAACAGATGCCTAGAGGCAGTTTCAAAATATATGAGAGCTAGCAAGCTGAAACTAAATCCACCCCCCCCCCCAAAAAAACAGAGGTGCTACTGTGGGGGGAAATTCTGATCCAGGTCATCCCCTATTCTGGATGGGTTGCACTCCCTCTAATGGAGCAGGTTGGCAGCTTGTGGATGCTCCTGGACCCAGATCTCCTGTTGTATAAACAGGTGGCAGTAATTGCCAGAAGTCCCTTTCAGCATCTTTGACTGGTTAGCCAGCTATGGCCCTCCCTGGGCAGAAAAGGTCTTGCCACAGTGGTTCATGTGCTGGTAACATCTAGATTAGATTATTGAAGTGCACTCAATGGCCCCTTCCGCACATGCAAAATAATGCGTTTTCAAACCACTTTCACAACTGTTTGCAAGTGGGTTTTGCTATTCCGCACAGCTTCAAAGAGCACTGAAAGCAGTTTGAAAGTGCATTATTCTGCATGTACGGAATGAGCCTTTGTGAAGCTGCCCTTGAAGACTTTATGGAAGCTAAAGTTGGTACAGATTGCTCCAGAGCAGTTACTAGAATGGATCATAGGAACCATATCATTTCAGCCTAGTTCCACATATACTGGCTTCCAATTTGCTTCAGGGCTAAATTCAGAGCCTGGTACAGACCTTCAAAGTCCTGTATGGCCTGGGACCAAATTACTCTAAGGACCTCTTCATCTTTATGAACCCATCTGCATATTCTGGTCATCATCAGAGGCCCTGCTGAGGCTAGATGGGTGGCAACCCAAGAAAGGGATTTCTCTGTTGTATTCATATGTCTTCCTCTATCAGTGCCTTTTGCCATCAGGTGAATCCCCTTTATTTTGTCTGCCATACCCAAATACTGGTATTGGCCCTCTATATAATTCTGTGTTTACACGTTTTCAATTGAATTTTATATTTTAGTTGTATTTTCCATTGATTAAATGTTTTGGACACTAATTGAGTGGAAAGGTAGCATAAAATGTTTAAAATAAATAATTGCATGTCTTGAGCAATATATCTTTCATTTTAAAATAATAATAGCCTTCACTTCAATGATTTTTTATCACTCAGAAACATACTGATAGTCCTAATTAAAGGAATAGAGGAATAAACTCTTCTAAGTCATATCCAAAGACTATATACGGCTAGTTGAAGACTGATGCTTCTCACGTTGAGACATAACTTCATAATATTCCTTTTTCTGTTCACGTTTCCAGAGCAGTTGCCTGGAGATTTTCTTAAGGAGATATCTTTATATTTGATTTGTAGATTCAAAAAGCCAATTTCATTACTTGATTCTGTTATTATTAGAAACACAGTCCTCTCCTGTCAGAATCTGAGCTCAGTCCCATTCTGCACAGGCCAAAAAACACAGGTGTGGGATGCAATACAACCCATAGGGGGGCGGGGGGGGGGGGAGGGCAGACATTGTCACGACTGTAACCCCTTATACATTTGCTGTGAAGAAAGGGCCTCAGGTACCAGATATAGCTTTTTATTACAAAAGGACCAAAAAAAGGGACAGGAACGATGCTTAAAATTAGAAATGAGATTAAAGTAGGTATGCTTCAGCTCTGTACTTGGCATTACTCATAAAGGCATCTATTTTTTTAGGACTATATGAGGTTAAGCAAGCTTCCAAGTGTGTATACCTAGCTGGATGAGGGTGTGGCCGAATAGGAACTGCAGGTGCACTTTCAAGTTGCTGGAATCAGCTGTTCAGGAGAGGAGTGCTGGATTTAGTTAATCCCACCCCCATTCCAAGCCTGATATTCACTTGCTAAAGAATGAGGAAGTAGAATGTGGAGGTGATGAGCTGCACCATTTTTGTCTGTCGCGTGGGGGGTATTCTATATTTCAGTATATCCACACAAGTAGAGGACTAACACAGCAGAAAGAACGTTTATGCTCCCTCTCTTTGTTTGTTGAGCTGCTCTGCTATTTGCAGGGAGATTTTTACTAGGTAAACATTTTCAAAATGTGAACCTTCATGATAATCTACCTGCAGTTTAAAGTGACTCAGTCCATTCTGCCAGCTAAGAAGCCTTCTAGCTCACTGTCCTGCCTCATTCTCCTGCACAGGTAGATCAGACCTAGGAGGATTCCGTATGAGCACAGCTGGATGGAGTAACAAGCTGCAGTCCACACCTGAAACACACAGAGAACTACAAAAGCTGGCTGTGGCATGTCTTTATGTCCCAAAGGCAGCCCTGCTGGGTTATAACCATAAGGCTTCATCAATCCCAGATCTCCTTTCAAGAGCCAACCAATATAACAAGATCATGTATTGCACTGGCACAGTCGAGGATGCAGCTTGAGAAAGAGTACCCATGTAATTCAAAAGCATTAGTCATACAGCAGAGTGAAACACAGAGAGAAGCATACAAGTTTCCACTCCAATATAGTGCCTATTGGATTCAGGATAGAGCAGTCCCTATTTTTAAAAAAATACTGTAAACAGTAGCAGAACATTAACTGGGTTGTTCTTTGACAGGGAATTACTTTATACTCTTCTCTTTTTTATTAGTCCAAAGGCTAATATTCACCCAGTTTTCCTGGAGGGCTGGACTCCATCATTCTTATATTATGATTTTATTTTAGTTACCAAATATTTGGGGTTAAAGTGAATAGTTCATCTTTAATGGGATTGTCTCTTCCAGTGTTTGCTTTCATTACTGTTTGAATAACTCTGAGCATGAGAATCTAACCTCACCAGAAGCATATTTTTGTAATACGATACAAACTAAATTTAACCTTTGACCTCTGACTATAAAGACATTATTACCCCTCACCCCCTCAAAAAACCCCGAAACATTAAGGATCTGCCATTTTCAATTTCCAGGTTTCTAACCTTTCTATTAATTGAGGTCTAAAATCTGTGTGTATAGCTAGCTGGGAGCTTGGTGTTTGTGTAGCAGTAAGGTTGATGATTTATTAAATGACACTGTGGTGCAGTGTAACTCTTTGGCAAAGACCTATGCAATTATGAATCCCTTCCTAAGGTATGTTGCCAACTCTGAAAGTTAAGCCAGTGCTTAAAATATCCAGATCTGATTTCTAGGAGGTTTTTTAAAAAAAGAAAAGAAAAAAAAGAAACATTAAAAACACAGGAGTACATATGGTTTTCTTTCTTTTTTGGCCTTGCTTTTTAGAACAGTGAATTCTAAAAAGTCCCTCATTGCATCAACACGTTGTTTATAACGTTTTACAATAAAGACACAGGCATGTGTCCTACCACTCTGTGCACAAAACAGAGGTTTTTTTGCATTTCTCTTCATTTCTGTAACCCCTTCTGACCCCCCCCCCCCCAATATCATTTTTGAGGGTTGTGGGACCTGTATAAAGTAATGGCGGTGTGGATGGGGTGGGTTGGAGTGAGGAGGGATAAGGGAGTAAAATCATTCCTACTTTCTGTTTGGCCAGTTCAGTTCTGCTGAGGAGAGGGGACACTTCCATCCCCTTCTTCCTCTTTATGCCAGTCTATTGAACCATATGGCTGTTCCTCTACATGGAATGATCTTTCTAGGGGCCAGAAGTAGTTGCAGGAATGGAGAGGAATGTGGAGAAATGCTGTGGCTTCCATGCACTGATGGTTGAATTCACAGCATCAACTAATGAGTAAAATGTCATAATGAAAACCATAACTCACATGCACAATCAGAATTTTACAATTCTGTGATGGATGGATGGATGGATGGATGGATGGATGGATGGATGGATGGATGGATGGATGGATGGATGGATGGATGGATGGATGGATGGATGGATGGATGGATGGATGCTAATTAACTTTGTATTCTTAAATCTATGAATGACCATACCAGCTGACCTCAGTTTCTAGGAAGCTTTGAGCCTCATGCACTTCCATTCAGCCTCTCTTAGGCCGTTTCCACACGAGCCAAAAAAGCTGGTAAAGGGATGGTAAAAACAGCATTATAGGCGGGGAGTTCACATGGCCATCGCTGCAGAAATGATGCTGCATGATGCGGCAATGCTTCAGCAGGCCCACAACGGTTTATTCGAAAGTTGCTCACCGAGCATCTTTTTAACAATGGCGCTCTTCAGTCAGTGTTGTGCAAAGCGCCTGCCAGGAATTGGTGCTCCAGAACCCGCCCCCCACAATGGCAGCCCACACTGGCCAATCCTGGTGCCCAACACCCATGATGTCTACTCTCTGGGGAAAAAAGAATGCTGTGCGAAGCACTGGGGGTCAGCCGATGCGCTACCTGTCTACGGAGCACCCACCCATGCAAATGCTCCATTGCTGCAGCGTTGCCAATAACACCAATGGCACAACGTTGTAATTGGCTGTGCAGAAATGTCCTTACATACATAGGTTAGGCAGGAAGTGTAACGTAATGTATGTAATGACAACTTTGGCTACCCAACAGTTTCTTTGCCTTAGCTGTTTGTGATAAAGTGAGGATGAGGGAGTAGTCAGCAGAGTGTGCTGGAAGGGTTGCCAACCACTAGGTAGACCTTGGAGATGTCCAGATAACAGAGATCAATTGCCCTAGAAAAAATTGTCTCTTCAGATGGTGGACTCTGTAGCATTATACTCTGCTGAGGTCCCTCTGTTCCCCAAATTCCATTCCCCCCAGACTACACCCCACATCTCTAGGGATTTCCCAACCTGAAGTTGGCAATCCTAGGAGAAAGATGTTGCAATGCTCTCTTTTAGACACAGTGTTAGATAAAGATTTTGACCCCATGCTCATATGACTGGAAGTCAGGTCCACTGAACTTGATAGAACTTATTTTCAAGTAAATAGGCATATGATTTGATTGTGATCACTTCTGCCCTTTCACACAGAATGCCCATGGAGACTGAATACACAACGGAGAGGGGAGGAATGGCAACATGGCAGAAAATCTCTTTCCCCCCCACCACCACATCATTTGCAAATGTATGTGCATAGGGGTCTCTCCCTGTTTTGTCAGGATTCCTGATCCATAGAGAGATGGCTGTATCTGGAACTAGAGTTTCCTGTCATATTGTTGTCCCCCACCCAATGAACTTTTCATCTCCAAGCATCTATTGTGTGAAACAGGCTGTTTCATAGTTCCCTCTTCCAAGCTAATACTGAGCAATGGGTGGCATAGCGTTACTGTCACAAATATAATCCAAAATGTTTGTACATGCAACAATCTTAACAGGAAGAAAAACTTCTGTTTCTTTTGATAGAAGTACAATGTTTCCAGCTATTATATACAATTAAGATCAAACAGAGTGAATGAATAAATACATTTTCCCCTTTTATACATTTGAAAAATCTATGCTATGTCTATTAATGTTCAGATATGCAGAGACAGCAGGGTTTGCATATACTCCTGGCCCCATTCACAATTAAAACCTTCAAAGATGCTAAAATACATCCCATTGTTTGGAATTTGTGGACACTTTTACATACACACACAGGCGCACACACATTTATAGAGCAGAGAGAGTCTGGATTAATATTTTCAGGCATTGCCTTTGATGTACATGTGGTATAGTGCATCCACAAATGAAAGAACTGAAACTGGACCCCTATTCCAGTTTTCTAGCCTTCGGACTAAGATAAAGCAAACTTTCCAACTGTAATTCATAATACCATGTTAATAAATGGTCAGCTTAGAAGCATTTCCTGTTTATACAGTCTGTTAATAAGCATCCATCACTGGTGTCACATACACTGGACACCAAATTTATATGTCAAACAAAGCGTCAGAGGTCACACATTTTCCTTTGCTCACTAAAAGTATAATTCATAAATATTATTGCTACCAAACCCTCCATCTTGGGCTCTTGTTTAAAAATATGCACATGTAATATAAATTGTGATTAAATTTAAATGGGTATATTATTTCCTGTTTTAAGGGTGAAAAGCAGAATGTATTATGTTGTATGCATTTTTCAATAAAAGCATACAAATTAGCAAGCCACATTCATGTTGCTCAGTCGCACAAAAGGGATGGTTTTGTAATAATCTATCACCAGTATTTAACAATTGTGGTGCCTGTTATTTCCCCTTCATGCATTGAAAAAGTCTGTACTAAGGGAAAATTAAAACTCTTGTGCAGTTAATTTGGTCAGATTTTTTAATGTTAAGTTCAATTTTCAATATTATTTTAAGAAATCAGGCCAGTGGAACAATTTATTGAAGAAGTGAACTGCTCTTTTTCAAATGAAACTCTTGTACTACTGTTTTTCATCAAATGCTGGAAAAAATAATAAAATATATGGGAACAATTAAATATGACCATTATAAAAAGTGTGGACATCTGGCACAGGTGTGTAATGCCCATCAGTGGGCCAGATCCTTTTGCACAGTAGAGTACCTTCAAGGATCTGTATCCTCTTCCTCCCATTATTTCCATTTCCCTCTTCCTGGCAACCCCTATATCGTGTTACTTTTTGGTGCCTCATTCTGAAAGTATGTGACTGGTATAACATCACCTGGTTAGCTTCCACAGTAGAATGGTGATTTAAACCTTGGTCTCCCAGACCTGACTAAGAAGGTCTAACTGCTACACCACGCTGGTTTTTATAGGGTGTTGAGCAGTAGCAAGCACCCAGGCCTAGGAGAATCAGGCAAGTCAAATAGTATCAAGAAGACCAGGACAGCAAAGCTTTCCAGGCCCTAACTGCACCAAGATGATGATCATTCTCTTCTTGGCACTCGGCACACATCTTAGGAGCAACTTCACTTCCAGACAGATGGTGGTGAAGTCTTGGGAGGGAGAGTTTTGGGGAAGGAAGCAATCTTAGCAGGGTATAATGCAGAGGTGTACGGCCTGTAGGGAAATGGGTGTTGGAATAAGCGACTTCTGCATGCCTGGACACTGGGGGGTGCTGTATATCTCACTCTGTGATGTTGCCTCTCTTGTTTGCCCTCCTTGTCTGGGCCAGGAGACCGCCCACTAACTTCCTTTCTTCCCCATGCTAGCTTCTCTTCTGCTCTAGCCTTTGAACCGAGCGCATGGTCAATGGCAGCCTGCTCAGTGGGGCCTTTCCCACTGCAGCATCCACTCACTTCCACACACGTGATGGCGCGTTAGTTGTGCCCACTTGTCATAGGGAAAGTATTCTCTTTAGTCTAGGGTTCTTTCTATCTACCTTTTCTTGGAACAAAGTTGTGAACTGAAGATGATTGAATAAATGTAAGTTTTACCTTTTACATTTATGTCTCTGGAGAACTTTCTATAAACTGCACTCACACACACTACTGGGCATATCCATGACTCTAAACGAAATCTAACAATGGGGTCACTGGAGATGGAGTTGTCTTCGAGCACCATTTCCCTCTGATATGCCTCAGGTATAATGCCATACAGTCCATGCTCCAAATAAACCATTCTCTCCAGAGGAACTGAACTCTGTAATCTGGAGAGCATTTGTAATTCTGGGTAATCACCACCTCCCACCTAAACGTTGGCAACCCTAGTGTACCTGGAGGGAAGCGCTGCTGTGGATGGTGGAATCTTTGAGGGCCCTGCATTCTTCAAACTCCACCCTCCCCAGGCTCCCCCCCAAAAAAACTCTAAGAATTTCCAAACCTGAAGTTGGCAACTCTATCTCCCTCCCCCAAGCTTTCCCTCTCCCTTCCCCAGCCACCTCTACTTAGGAAAACTGTGGCCCAGTTGTGTGGGGCCCAGCATGGGGCAAGACCAATTTGCATGGTAGAGACAGTGGGGACCAAAGCATCTTGCCTTATTCTTCTCTCCTCCTTTTTATCCTCACAACAACCCTCAGATGTGGATTAGGCTGACATTACTTTACTGGTCCAAAATCACACAGTGAGCTTCCACAGCAAGATGGGGATTAAAACCTGCCTCTGCCAGACTCTACTCTGCAGTACTAGTAACTATACCATACTGAGTTTCATAGGGTGGCTGCTGTTGAACAATGGTCAGCAACTAGGCCTAGTTGAATCATGCAAGTCAGGTGGTGTCAAGTCAGATGTTGCTGCCAGACCTAGTATTGCCAACCTCAGAATTACCACAGAACTTTAAGACAGTAGAGATCTGTCCCCCTAGAGAAAATAACTGCTTTGGAGGGTGAATTCTATGACATTACAGTTGATAGTACAGTTAACTGAGACCTCTCCTCTGTCTTCAGACTCCACCACAAAATCTCCAGGTACTTCTCAACCTGGAGCTGGCAATCCTAGCCAGTTGTGGCCCCAATGAGTCCTCCCTCAAAGGTCAAATCAGACCTAGAAAGGGTCCTGCCCCCTCCCCCTGGCTTTTACTGGGAGGACCAAACCTGGAATCTGTGTTTGCCTAGCAACAGACACTTTTGGATTCCATTTTCAGGTTTTTTTTACAGACCGTTTGTTTGTTTGTTTGTAGATTTCAGATTTTCCTGCAAGCCTGGGACCCTTTACAGGATTGTAGAATATTCGTTCTTACACACTTGCAGCTTTGGTCACTGGATTTAAGTACCTTGAGTTTCATTGGTTTAAATGGGAGAATTAAGCATCAGCTGAAATCTCCCCCATTGAAATCAATGGATCACAAATGTGCTGAAACTTTGCTTGCCTGTTCTTTGAAATAAAGGCTAGCAAGTACAATTAAAACATTCCCACTGCGACCCTCATTGTTAAACAAAATTTGAGTCACTTTGTTCCATGGCAATGATCAACAATCAAGATGACATTTACCTAAAGCAGGGGTCTGCAACCTGCAGCTCTCCAGATGTTCATGGACTACAATTCCCATCAGCCCCTGCCTGGCAGAGGCTGATGGGAATTGTAGTCCATGAACATCTGGAGAGCCACAGGTTGCAGACCCCTGACCTAAAGAAACTTATTTTATGTGAAGATATTTAATAAATAAACTTCATGCCATATTTTTCCTTGTCATGAACAGCTGTCTAGAAAACCCAGCTGCAAATACTGATGAATCAAATCAAAGTGTTTTCAAGCAAATCAGAATGCCACACATTCCCAAGTTATCTACTGTTAGAACTTTGTTGGGGGGGGGGATAAGATTTTTAAAAGCTATTGGGGTCTGGAGTTCTTTTCAAAGCTTGTAAAAATGTGAGTCTGAATATTTTGTTTTATTAGCAGGAGCTGGCACATAGCAGAGGCACAGAAGATTATTTCAAGGAAAGGGGCACTAAGTCCTTTAAGACAGAATAAAAAGGAAATAAGTTCCATGCTTTACGTATCATAGACAAACACTGGCATTATTAAGGGATTGTACAGTAATTCAAGTCAAACAATTTTGCCCTCTTTGATGTGGCCATATTTATGTGCTACAGAAGACAGTGTCAGCTTGTGCTAACACACACCCTGCCCTAGATTTCCAGGAACTGCATAGCTGAATGAGAATGAATGATACCTTAGAGTCAGTATTATATAGTAGTTAAGAGTGTTGGACTAAGTCTGAAGGGACCCAGGTTTTAATCCTCAATCAAACATAAACCAGCCTATACTCTATCTCACACAAAGATAAAAGTGCAGTCATTAGTGGTGCAGCAGAAGTGCGTATTTCCACAGTAGAAAATAGTCCCAAAGAACTATGAGCAGGCAGGTGAGCGAGTGGTGAGTTTGGGGGGAGGTGGGTGGGCCAAGTTTGGAGTTTGGACTGGGGGAAGGCCAGGGGAAATGGGGAGACTGTTGCAAGGCCCAGCAGGACTTGGCTTGGTGTTTGGGCCGGGGGGTGGGATGGAGATGCTGTTGCCAGGCCCAGCTTGCCACCACTGTCCATCTGGCCCAGCTTGGTGTTTGGGCCTAGGTACTAGGACACTAGGTACTAGGACAAAAGGGGAGCATTCTACAAGGAAGGAGGTCCAGGGCGTGGCTGCGGATGAATTTGAAAATCTCCTGAGATATTTTGGTGAGACAGAGTATAGTCTATGTGGAGATGTGTGACTACCTCAATGTTGTAAAGATAGGGTAGGATAACAATAAAGAAATGTTTTCTCTATAATGACATAGTATGGTCCAATTCTTCATTAGGTGGTGTCTAGGCTAAATCAGGTCTCCCAATTCTTGACAACAGGCCCACCGAACTCCTCTCCCCTGCACATTTCCTGTTGGTTCTTAGCAGTTTTCAGTGCCATGGTTTCAGCTACCATTTTTCATTGTGACTGAATGCATGCGCAGAATAAAACATATACGGAAAATTTTTTTTAAAAAAGTTTAAAATTAATATGGGCACATATATGGGTTTTAATATTTGCCAAAGGGTAGAACTATTACACAAATCATAGTGAAATCCATAAACAATGGAAAAAGGTGGACTCAAATCCTACTGATTGATATGGTAGAACAGTTTCAGCTCCATCAAGTTGTTCATGTTCTGCCATTTGCAAATCCCAAACAGTCTGAGCTTGCTACATTAGGATTCCACATAAGGATTTTTTTCCAGCTGGGACTATTTTACTTACAGTATTCCTGTGTGGCAAATACAGTCATAAAGCAACCATCTGTTGACTATCTCACCACTTAAGAGTGGCCCATCTGGCATCAACCAGAGCGAAAACCTTTTCCATCATCACTCCAACTCTGAAATAGGCTTTCCTGAAGAGGTGAAAGGGGCCCGTTACTTGAAAATTGTCAGTTGGCACTGTAGTGTCTACCTGTTTGCCCAGGGTTTTTGAAGTGTTTGAATAGTAGGCACCATTTTAGGAGAGGACTGGAAAGAGACTTGGGGTTTGTAATTTTATTTTTGGTTTTAACTGGGGATGTTTTAAGTATTATTGTAAGTCACCTTGAGCCACAAATAAAGTCAGGATATAAATGTTTCGATAAACAAATATATGGTACTGTTTAATCATGAATTATTTAAAATGTATTAATTTCAGAGGGACTGGCAGATAATGAGATAAGGAACAAGAAACAGGTGATATCCCTGAGAATGCAGAATATCCTAGGTTCATTCTCCAGCATCTCCAACTACGGTACTTAGTATCTGCCAGTCAGAGTAGATTCTACTAACCTTAATAGACCAATGGGCTAAGGCAACTAAGTAAGGCAACCATGTATTCATTGGTTTCACTCACCGTATATGGTTTGGTTTGGTAGAGGGTATAAGTCCTGTGGTTTTCAATATTAATGAAAAATTATTACAGTTTTTGTTTGGCGTTATCCACAGAATGTAGTGCATCGCATTTTAAGTTAAACAGAGGAGTGCATAGATTCCAGTTTTCACTAAATAATTTTTCTATCTTTCCCCAGTGTTTAACATGTCAAAATAAAGTGACCAGCTCAAAATCTGCATGCTTGCACAAGCACCTTTGAGTTAGTACTAGGCTTGGGGCTATTTTTTTCCAGAAATTTTTGGGTTCAGCTTTAAAAGACCTGAACATTTTCGGGAAAGCTGAAAAAAACGAGATATTCTGTATTGGCTTTTTCAGCTTTCCCAAAATGGTTCAGGTTTTTAAACCCAAACCCAAACCCAAACCCAAAAAATTCAAGCCCCACACAGTTGAATGCAAGGGGCCATTCAGCTGAGTGGGGAGCCTCCCCACTTGCAAAGCTGGAACCAGCTTCACAAGCAGGGAGGGAGGGGTGCCTGCAGAGATCAGGATTCTTGATCTTTGTAAATAGCTCTGCCAGCTCCCTCCCTCTTTGCAGGGCTGGAATTGGTTTCTCAAGTAGGAAGGGAGGGCTGCCTGCAGAAATCAAGTGGTGGACTTTAATCTGGAGAACCAACTTTGATTCCCCGCTCCTCCACATGAAGCCGACTGGATGACCTTGGGCTAGTCACAGTTTTCTCAAAACTCAGCCCAACCTATCTCACAAGGCTGTGGCATACTGCTCATGGGAAAATATGGGGTCAAATGTCCCCTGTCAGAGGCCATTTAGTCATGTGGGGGCAGAAAATCGCCCCAATACCCTTCATCCTTCCCCCAGAGACCCCCTTCCTGCAGGTTTCACAATGTTGGAGAGCTCTTAATTGGAAACACCCTTGAGTCAGAAGGAGCCATCCAGCCTGCACCAAGTTAGCGCTGTCAACCTCAACGCTCTCTCAGTAGGCCAGCTGTCACCCAAACACCCCCGATGCTTTCTGCTAGCAGCTGCTTGGTGCCTCTGCTGAGTAGGGCTAAGGAGCCCTACAAACATTGTGGTGCTGTTGGCTTGCTGAAAGCCGAAGCGAGTGGACTGGTGGCTGCTCTTCCAAGAGAAGCTCTGCACTGCTCTCACACACAAGCCTCTGGAGAGAGGTGTGGGGGGACAGGGTAGGCAAGGGGCAGGAGGAAGGATGCTTGGGGGTGGAATTTCACTGGCATGGGGGCGTGCTTTTTACTGCTTGCCCCAGGTGCTATTTTTTTATAGATACACCCCTGTCACAAGGTGTCTATTGTGAGGAGAAGGGAAGGAGTTTGTAAGCAGCTTTAAGATTCCTTGTGGCTGGGAAAAGTGGAGTATAAATCCAAACTCTTCTTCTCCTCCTAAGAAGGTCAGCAGCCAGTGAGGAGGTTATCAGTACCAAGTCAGTACCAAGCTATCCTATCCACAAAACACTATGTTTTAAATTGGTGTTTTAGGGGATCACTGAATCTCAGTAACTTCCAATATTTCTTTTACTTACTCAATAACATATCAAATTGGCTGAATCAAAAAAGTAGTAAGCCTGAAAGCTGGCCTATATGACACAAATGCCCTTTGAAGAGCCTTTATGTATCATTTGTTCTGTCACAACTCAGCAGTAGAGCAATATTGGAAACAGACCAAATGTCAGTGGCAGAACAAGTGTTACTACATAGAAATGTTCACATTCAGTCCCTAGCATCTTCAGTTAAAAGTATTTTAGACTGATCTCTGAGTCCTTGAAGAGCTGTTGCCAACCACTGTAGACAATGAGGTTTGTATGGGCCATTAGTATGTCTCAGTATAAGTCAGGCTTGTATGCTCTATAGAAGCTGCACAATATATAAATCAGCTCATGACATGAACTGAGTCCATTACTCCTGATTCTAGCATAGAAACTCTTCATCTAACTGAAGCAGACCAAATCTCTCAAGAAATGAAATAAAGTGCCTTTCCCATTTGCTGCAGTGCATTTTCTGCTTTCAAAACATACACTTAATTTTTCATCCAGAGTGGACTTAAGGTTCAAACAGATGAAGTGGTTTTTTTAACATTACGTCAAAACACTGGTGGAAAATAGATATCCTTGAAAATGGATTAAAAAGAGTGGGTCACTCTTTGGAATTGTGTCATGATAGCACAGCAGAAACAAACTGACACAGAAATACTAGGTTAAACATATGAAATGGCTGCTTATGTTAAAGTACGGCTATTAAACATATATTTAAATAGCACAAGAAGAGATGTAAGCTTCAGTGATATAATCTGACCGGTCAGCAAGACATTTCCTCGCGGCCTCTTTTCTATGCTTTAGTCATTGTAACTTCTGGCTACTCAGTTTTCAGTCAGAAAATTACAAAGGAGCATTTTCTTCAACACACACATACAAATATCTACATATGTATTTTAAAGCTTGTTGTAGTGTTTTGATTTTTGCCAACTTGGAGACCCTAAGTTGAGTGGGAAGGCAGCTTGAAATGTTGTTTCTGTTGATGATAATGACGATGATGACAACAGTTAACAGATAGGCTTAGGGGAGCTGCTTGTGAGGGCTTAGGAATCTGGATATGAGATAATATTATAATATGGGAATTATGATTATCTGCTTTCAAACAATCTTCAAATTATAAAGTTATCCTAAACTCAATACAATAGTGCACTGACACATTAACAGCAGACAAACAACATGACTTAAAAAAGCATAAAGCAGAGTGAACCACTGAAAGACTCGAGAGAGGAATAGGGAACCAATAAATGTGTAAGAGAAGCTACCTTCAGATATTAGGCTACCTTCAGAATTCCAGATATTGGAATCAAGAACCCTTTCCATTTCTCAAGGAAATTTAATGTTCTGTCACAATGACTTCTAGCTACAGAGCAGTCTCTGCAAGTACAGGAAATAGTCTATTCCTGGAGACTAATGGATCTCCTTGGGGGAGATCCTGCTGACAATTTTATATGCACAGTTCCCTTCCAAATGTTGTTTTTGTTCAGTTTCATCAGTTTCATCTTGTCTACATAGGAGACAATTCTTTGGGTGAGGGGATGTCACATCAGTTGTGACATGGGGAATGATTCCCCTAATTTGTTCTTCTTGGGTTGTTGGGGTTTTTTTTTTTTTTTGCACAGCCCTCTGCATTATCACTGATGCATCCATATGACCTAGCTCAGTGTGCCCTGATTGGTCACTGCAACCATAGCTCTCTTTTTTAAAAAAAAAAACTGCTCCCATTCTTCCATGACATTCTCTGATATGCACTTCTAACCAAGCACCATTTTAGTGTATACTAAAGAATCTCTCCATTGTGTGTATGTTCAGTGCATTCCCTTCAGCCCCTTTGAAATTGGAGAAGTTTACACTCAAAATGGCACAATCATCATTTTGTACCACAAACTGAGGTGTGATCCACCATTATGCACATCTGTATGGCCCTCCCCCATACCCAGAACTGGAGAAAATAAAAGTCCAAGAGATAGAAATTGGTGAAAGACCAGGAGTCTTCATGATCCTAGCCTTTTATTTCAGCAACATTAACTTAGCACTAATTTGTCCATGTAACTCTATTGTTAGGCTCCTTTGATTTTTTTTTAATGTGAGGGGGGAAATGGAAGGAGGGAAAGGGGAAATGGCTGACCAAGGAAAAGATAAAATGGCTGAAAGAGAAGATAGGCTGCCACAATTATTTATTTTATTTATTTATTTATTGTTTCAATTTCTATACCGCCCGATCCCCGAAGGGTTCCGGGTGGTGAACAACATAAAACAGGAGCAAATCCAATACAACACAATACATAGGCTCCATCAATAAAACATCTTAAAATACATAAAACAGCGGCTAATAATTAACATTTAAACAGAAGGCGTCCAAGCCTCAATTTTCCCAAGAGGGGGATGGCAGGCCCCTCAATATGAGGGCTCTGATGTACCAGTGCCAGGGCAAGGAGCAGTAGGGGGCACCATATCAGCGGCTGGGCACTCCAAAGTCCCGGTGGAACAACACGGTCTTACAGGTCCTGGGGAACTCACCAAGGTCCCGCAGGGCCCAGACAGTTGGAGGAAGGGTGTTCCACCAGGCCGGGGCCAGCACTGTAAAAGTCCTGGCCCATGTGGAGGCCAGCCACATCATTGAGGGGCCGGGGACCACCAGCTAAACGCAGAGGCCGAGTAAGGACATATGGGGTAATGCGGTCCCGAAGGTACGAGGGTCCCAGGCCGCGTAATGCCTTAAAGGTCAAAATCCACACCTTGAAGATGATTCGGAATTCAACCGGGATTCGACCGGAATTAGAAGGGAATGTTCTATATGAAATTTAAAAAGCTGGCCAATCTACCCAGCCTTTGCTTCTCTGCCTGAAAGTTAATTTTGTGAGCTCTATGTGAAATTGAAAAAGATAGTCTGATCTAGCCAACTTTTGAATGTCTGCCTAAATGTTAACTTTGGGAGTGTTATGTGAAATTGACAAAGCTGGCCCAACCTGCCCTGAAAATGGTGGAGGGAAATGCTATATTAACACTCGCTCCTATTCACAACAGTGCTCTATCAATAATCTATGTTTGAAAATTAAAAAATAACTGAGGGGAATATAGGGGGAAACAGCTGGCCAAGGGAAGGAAAAAATGGCTGAAAGGGACAATGGGCTGCCACAAGTAGAAGAGAATGTTCTATGTGATCCACTCAGCCTCTTTCCTTCTCTGTCTGAATGTTAACTTTGGGAGTTCTATGTGAAATTGACAAAGTTGGTCTGATCAACTCTGAAAATGGAGGAGGGTGAGAAGAAAATGGCTGAAAAGGATGTTGGGCAGCTACATCTGGGTGTAGATAAAGTCCATAGGTTTGGTGGGCATAGAAATAAACAATTGGGAAAAACATTGTGGTAAAGATATTTGCCAAAAAAATCTGAGAAAAAGTTAACTGGAAATGTTTCAGGAACCAACAGGGGGAAAAAACATGTGGAAGTCCACAGGAAAAAAATGTAGTATTTGCCAGAAGGATATGTAGTAAATGACTGCAGGATATTTAGTAAATGACTGTAGAAGATACCCTGAAGTGGTTGGTAAGAAGTACTTCATGCATTCCTTTTGAGCGTGATAGCCAGATGCCACTAGCCTGTTTTATTCTGCTCCATAACATATCAGGGGTCCAGTAGCACCTTAGAGGCTGATCCACACTTAGGTTCCTTGGCATGGGGAATGTGTTAGAGGATGGTGTAGTGTACATGGCTGCTCAGTACATGGGGGCTGTCTCTGTGTCCCACACTCTCCCACAGCACTGCTGCCATCAGATAAGCCATGCAGACTGTTAGCAACTGGCCAGGGTGGTGGTAAGGACTTTGTACCATGGGTGCAGCAGAGAAGGGGAGCTGTGGAGCAGCATCCCAGTCAAAATGATGGATCACTGGAGTGCCTGACAACTAGGTCATTTCTGAGGGCAAAAAGTCAGCCCTTTTTCTCCTCTCTAGGCCCTTTCCGCACGGGCCAAAGGGCGCTTCCCCACCAGCAGGAATTCTGCCGGTGGAGGGGTGGGGGCCGTTCGCATGAGAGCGTGCGAGCGGCCCCCGCAGAGGCCGGCACAGGAGAGGCGGCTCCACACGTAGCCGCCTCTTCCCCGTCCCTCTCCCACTCACCTCGTCGCCGTCGTCGCCCTGCTGGCCTCCTAAGACCCGCCCACGCTGCCCTCCGACCTTCAGGTTTTTGGAGGCGGCCTGACGCCACCCTGGGGGAGGGGGAGGGGAGCCAGGTCGGCACTGCTGCATTTTGGCAGCGCGGCCTGTGCGAACGGCTCCCTGGGGACAGCGTTTTTGCCATCCCCAGGGCACCGTTTATGGCCCGTGCGGAAAGGGCCTTTTCTGCCAGTCCGTGCGGAAAGGCCCTTTTCTGCCAGTCTGGCTCTTGCCAGGGAAGGGTTGCCTCCTGTCTGTCACAGGGCTACCACCCCCTCAAGGCTGGAAGGGGATCTCTTGGACCACATGCCTCTGTGGGGATACCCCAGAAGGAGGGTCATTCCTCCCTGTTTGCCGACTCTCTGTGTGGGTCTGGGAGTGGTTTTGGGAGGCAGTGGCTAGATCACCTGCCAATGATTGGCTGCATCTGCATGTGCCACTCATGGATGTATAAGTGGCTGCAGTTATATGATTCGGATATGTTGCCAAGGTTGCTATAGACTCTGGTGTACTTTCTTTGTCATTTGTTCCTGGCAGAGAGCTGTGCATAGTTGTTTTCCCTGTGGCTGAATGCTTCTGTCTGGGCAGCCCTTATGATTGCACTGCTAATCTTCTTTAGCTATCTTACAGAGCTCAAACAGGTTGGTTATCTGTTAGGAGCTTTGCAAAAGCATCATGTTTTAGAAAATGATTGTGGACTTCCTTAACAGAGATAGTTATACATGTATGTTAAATGTCATCAAACATCACCAAAGGGAACTCTCTTCCCAGTTCTTTCACATCTGTTGAACCTAGTTCTGGGTTTTACGTATGTTATATGTTATACAGAGATCTTATTTCATGGGAAGGTTACATCAATATTAGGGGTAGGAAACTATTTCAGGAACTGGTAATAAAGAGCAACCCAAATGACACAGTGATTAGGGAGGGTTCCCTGAGGAGTACTCAGAGACTATAGCAGCTGGCACCTAAATCCTATTGACCTTCAGTTGGATCTGGGTTCCAAA
Source organism: Sphaerodactylus townsendi (assembly GCF_021028975.2). Lineage (NCBI taxonomy): Eukaryota > Metazoa > Chordata > Lepidosauria > Squamata > Sphaerodactylidae > Sphaerodactylus > Sphaerodactylus townsendi. The sequence continues at coordinate 86,871,288 of NC_059427.1, forward strand.
ATGCCATGTTTGTCTTTGAAAATCCATCCTAACATGCTAGTGCCAACTCTGACAGCTTTGTCAAATCACATGAGGTATAAAACAGCAGTGGGAGGGAAGAACCTGTATTTTTACTGTAATTTTGCTTGTACAGTGAAATATGTAATTTAACTCTCTTGTGGAGAACTGCTGTTTGTAGCCAAAATGCCATCTCTGTGGATGGGCTATCAGCCTAGCACCTGCTCCATCACTCCATTTGTTCTTGTTTAGTAGAAAACAAACTTTAAGACAAACAAAAAACCAGCATTTTTCAGTGGGATAAGAGCGTGCATTTGGGGAAAAACACAAGAGGAGGGAATCTCAGGGATAGAAGATAAAACTGTTTTCTGTAAACTCATCTTTTTAAATCTATATATCACCCACCAAAAGTTGGCTATCCACATGAAAAATGTTTCATGGTGACAGGAGATTATACATGCATATATACAGAGCATATTCATGCTATAGAGTAAACCAGAACAGATGGAAAGATAGGATTTATGTTCCACAGCCTAATTCACTTAACAGTATCCAAATGAACCAAAAGTACTACATAATATCAAATTTGCAATGGAAACCTTTATCTTTTTTCTTCCTTCAGCTCATTGGTTTTTCACTGATACTTTACTACTCAGTGTTGTTGCCAATCATGCAGTAAATCTATTGGGTCAAACATTCACATTACAGCTGAGCCATGTGTTAATAGTAAAGAGCAACCATAAGCTGGATGTCTCTCTTTCTCACATAGCTTTGGAGACTCATACAAAGTATAACGCAGAACATCTGCACAACGTAATAAAAGTCTTGAAAATTGAATATGACCCTGAAAAGCTGTTTTTTGGTCATTAAATAATCCTGTTTTAATGATCTCAGAACATAAGTACTGTACAAGGACTAACTTATATGTGAATCAAACAAGAATATCTTGTCTTGGTTGCACTAGGACAGACAACACTGTTTTTAAAGAAAGATCAGATGTTGGTGGGACTCTTTGCTTATATAAGTATGTAAATCCATGATGTAGCCTGTTAATGATGAAGGTTAGTTTATAATGAAGAGGACCAGTCTTCTGCTTAAACAGAGCCCAATGAATTAGTCTAATAACTCCTCTTTATCAAATTACTTAGTAATTTTTAAAAAATCACTCATTAAGTTAAAGTGATCAAAATTGAGCATCCATTAGATCCCTTGAGTAGCTAATTATTGACTCTACCTCCATTTAGAAACTGGTGTGTGTGAGAAAGTGGCTTTATGGGGCTGGTCACTGTCTTTGCTGTCCTCCTAGCCTGAGCAGAAAAGTAGTGGAAGACCAGTAGTAGCAGTGAAGGTTCTGTCCTCTCCCTGTAGACTCAGGGACAAGGGATATTAAAGAAGGGGGTAGATGGAATCCATGGTAGCAAAAAGTCAGAGCCTCACTGCCTTGAGTCATGAAAGATCAGATTCAAGAACAGCTTGGATTGCTGGAAACCCTTGGTAAGGAGCAGTCTTAACGATTCTGGGGCCCTGGGCAAAAAGTCCAGAATGGTGATCTAGGACCACTGTCCCACATCACTCCCTTACTAGCCCCTCTCACACTATGTGAGGGCAACTCTCACACTATGTGAGGCAGGTGGGAGTGATCACTGGAAGCTGGACTTGGAGCAGGCACAAGTGGTCACTGCTCAGCCAGGTGCCAGCCTGAGGCTGGGCAAGCCCAAGTTGTTGTTGCTACAAGTGCATGATCTCAGCCCTAGATGGGATAGGTTCAACTGGCAGTAGCAAAAACCTGATCTTTTTTGTCTTTTTCTCCCTCCAGCGGGGTGGTGAGACCATGACACCTACCATTCTCCCACCAACATGCCCATCACAGGCAAAGGCAGGAGCATAACAGGAGTAACAGAAATGATCACACGTTGCAGTGAATCCTGAATATGTATATATACTTCTATACGTAAGAAAGAGTCAATATGTGTTCACTTTACCAATGAAGCTGGGGGCCAGAACCTAGATAAATGTGAGGCTTAAATCACACTTGAGCTGTGCATATGTTGAACACAGCATTACTCATCACATGTATAAAGAAAAATCAAGTATTTTCTATACACAGACTGTACATGTATTCTTCACTGTACGTTGTGAACAGGGTTAGAGATGCAGAAAATTGTGATGAGTATAAAGACAAATCACATGTATAAAGACAAATCAAGTGTTTTCTGTACACAGATTGTACTTGTATTCTTCACTGTACATTGTGAACAGAGTTAAAGATGCAGGTGAAAGGACACAAGAGGGCCTTCTGGCCCATGATAGCCTGTGATTAGGAATCCCAGCTTCCAGGTGGGGCCTGGGGATCACTTGGAATTATAGCTCATCACCAGACTACATAGATCAGTTCCCCTGAATAGACTTTAGCGGGTGGACTCTATAGCATTGTACCCCACCGAGGGTCCTCCTCAGGTTCTACACCCAAGAGTTTCACAACCTGGTTCTACCAACTCTACCTCCCATTCCCCACCAGTGGCAGGGGAAACCTGGCAACCCTACTTGTGGTTGAGTTGTGCCACTAAATACTGTAATATACTTTTCCTTCATATAAACTATCACACCCAAAAAAATAAATGTCATTGTAATGAGTGTTTCTAATCTACCCTTTCAATGGCAGACTAGTATTTAAATTAATGTGTTTGGGTTTGGGGGAGGAGGAGAAGTTTGCATGAAGCTTCCTGATGTTACCTTCACCTTCCTAACTTTCCTCTACCTGCTGATGGTTGATACAACCTGATACACAGGTTTATCTCACCTCAGTGAAGAGACCCAAGTTTTGACAGATAATGAGATGTAAATTTGTACTTTAAGAAATTAAACATTTACATGGTGAGTAGTGCTTCTTGATTGACTGATATTTCATGGGTCTATTTTGGGGGTTTTCTGTTGTCCAGTCTTGGCAGTTCTGAGTACATCTGTGACTTTAATAGCTTCATGATTCTTATGTTACCTTGGTCTTATGGTGGCAGTTGCTGCTGAAAACCCACTTATGTGGTAAGTATAGACAATAACATAAAGAACTGGAAATGTCAGAGGTTGCCCAGATTGTTACTTTGCATGCTAGTGCAATGCCAGATACCAGTATAACACTGGCATGAGAAGTAATCATATAATAACTGCTGCTTGTGCTGCTAAAACGGCCTTTCATCCAGAACCAATTTTTCAGCAGTCAACCTTCACTAAGGACAATTCCGTCTCCCTGAAAACTGAATTTATCTTGTTAAAGCTGTTCAGTTGAGCACCTCCCACTATTGACACCTCCCACTATTATGTGTTTCCTCATAATTCAAGATTAACAGTAAGTATGTCTAGTGGTTTTTCTGTCTGTACAGTGGAGGCACTCAGCATGACAGCTGCCTGGCAGTTACTATAGAGGCACATTTACAATTTACTGGCTTCTTTGGATGACATATGTACTACAGTCATCACAAGTAGGCATGTTACATCTAAAAAACCAGCTACATCGAAGAGCATATGTTGATTCTGCACCTGCTCAGTCAGCAGCATTACTCATGCTCAGAATGCACCGGACTGAACAACAACTCTCAGCAGTGCAAAAACATGAAGAGATTTTTAAAATGAGCTCCATCTCCATGTATGTGCTGCTTTTGCACCTGCACAGTCGATGCATTAATTTGGCTGGGACATGCACACTGGATTGAACTAATTCTCTGGTGGCAGAATGAGAGTAAATAAATCCAGCTAGTACAAACAAATATGCTTGGCTGTGAAAGCCACTTTATTCCATCAAACGCTGCATGTTTGACAAGGAGGTAGGGAAGGACATGGATGAGTACAGCATGCAAACTGAACCCCCATTTATTTATTTAGAAATTTATGCTGTGTCCTTTCTCCATAGAAGATGGACTCATGCCTAGCCTGACCAAACTTTAGTTTGTCATGGCATCTGAATGCAGCCTTATTGTCTCTCCATCACAGAACTAGAACTTCTGTTTATCCGGCTTCTGTCTCAGGACTACAAGATTGTTAACTTGATTTGATTTGACTTGGGTCTTTGGCCCTCTTTTAATTGCAGTACAAAAGAGGGACAAAGAGAGAATTGGGTGGATAAATAATGGCCTCTGTACAGCAACCAGGTGTCTACTACATTTTATATCCTGCTAGACAGATATATTACTTAAAAGCAAGACTAGATGACAAATATTTCTAGTTTCTATCCCATTGAATCCGTCTGTAAAACCAGAGAAGCTGCGAGAAATCAATTTTCCGCAGCTTCTTCAAAAGCCAAGATTTATTTTGAAAGTACATTTGATTATGTCATCAGCTGTTTTAGATCAAACCAGACCTTCTGCGTCCTGACCGTGGAGGCTGCTCCTTATCCCTTTCCCCTGTTTCTCAAATATCCCTAACAACTTGAATGATCTCATATTAGTAATTAATCAGTCCTCAAAAACAACTATGAAATTCTTCTATTTGCCATTATTCACCAAGTATCTTATTGGGTGGAAGTCTGGTCTTTACTACAATGAATCTTGAATGGATGTGATGCTTTAATTTTTCTAAGGCTTGACTCCTGTGACCTATGTGGTAGTCAGAAGTGGGCAACTAAATCCTCCTGGTGACTAAAAATCTAAGCCTGGCTGGAAATCTAATTCCCAGGATTTCCCTTCTCACACTAGGCCCCAATCAACACTATCCATATGTTGCTAGTTCCTTCACTCTGTATTGCTGCTACAAACAGGGGAATTAACTGCGGCTTACACATTAGTGGCTTGCGTGGCAAAGCAAATGTTCTTCTTATGCTGGTCTGGATGAAAAACTACTGACTGCAGCAGGTGTCTCACTGGGCCTGCATTTCCCACACCTTCAAGACAGTCAAACATTATCATCATTCAGATATAAAGAAACTTCTGCTACAGGCAAGAATTTGCCATGGTGTTTTTTGTTTGTTTTTTTTAAAAAAAAACCCTGGCCAGTTTCTTACTACAGAATAATTACCATATATCAATTTAGTGACACTACTCAGCTTTCACCAGTGCTTTGGCTGTCTTTTAGAGAGCATTTCATCAAAAGATCATGACGTTATTATTTGGCTAGCCTTCTCCTGAGCAATCTTTGTGAAATATTTGAGTCACTTCATAGTTCGGCTTGTGGTAAATATATGAGAGAGATGCCTATCAAATATGAGATTTAGTTCCATGCAATTTTGTTTCAAAACTGGAAAGCAGTTGTGTTTCTGCCTAGAGCCCTAAACATCACCAGTTTAGGTTTTATTTAATCTCAACCCCTTGCTGTTTGGAGCAGAGATGCATAACCAAGACTACTGATGGGAGTGCCAAGGCAGGAGAGCTGGCAGACTTATACCTATGTCCTGACCCTCGAATTGAGGCTTAATGGGATGTTATTTACCTGCATGCCATGAAGAGCTTTAACTGCTCATTTTCACACATTGACATAGCAATCCTGAGCAAAGTGGCACCCTTTTTAATCTTTTGAAGTCAATGGGTTTAGAAGAGTGTAACTCAATTTACAACTGTATCATGACAAGCCTCCATTAAACAGGACATTTTTCTCTAGGTCCATGGTGGCGAACCTTTGGCACTCCAGATGTTATGGACTACAATTCCCATCAGCCCCTGCCAGTATGGCCAATTGGCCATGCCTGCAGGGGCTGATGGGAATTGTAGTCCATAACATCTGGAGTGCCAAAGGTTCGCCAACACTGCTCTAGGTTGTTGGCAACCCCCACCTAACATGAAAAAAACCCTGTTCTCAGTATTTCCCAGGTTCTAGCATTATGTGTTTTTACAATAAGCACAATGCATTCCTGCCTTATGAGAGAGTTAGAAAAATAAAGCAAGCTTTGATTCACTCTTTGGGAAAAGTTTGCTTTTGCTGACTCTAGCTATATTCAGCATGAATAAAAATGTTAATAGTTAAAGGAAGAGAAACATAAATGAATTCATCACAATTGTTGGAATATTATATGCATTTGTGGTTTTATCCCCCACCTCTGATTTATGAATCAATAAAACATACATGGTCTTTTTCACATAATCAGTAGAAATACTCACTGGAGAAAGATTAATTTTAGGTTTGATACTGCCAGGTTTCCCTAATATTATATAGGCAATGGCATATATTCCTTGTTATTAATTTCATAAAATAACAAACCTTTAGAAATTAAAACAAATTGCTGCAGAAAAATGATAATTTCCAGCCCAAATCTCTATTGTGCTTTATTTAAAATACTGACAATTTATTCTTCAATGTGTAGAATCTAGGCAAAGATCACTGGCACAAAACCTATTCAGAGAAAGTTTATAAATTGAATGATTGTTTGTCCAGAATTTGCTTCAGTACAGCAAATGGCCAGTTTCACCTTTCGATCCTGCTATACAAAATGACCTCACAGAACTACCGAGCACTGAATGGAACCTTCTTCAGGGCAGGAAAAAACTGTAGCTTTTTTGTTTTTTTGTTTTTTTAATGCTATCCTCAAACAGAAAGAAGTTATTCAAATAATCACAGTTTAGGAATGATAAAAAGATGGCCCAGCACAAATAAATGGAAAGAATCTTAAGGAAAGTCAGAACAGATTTGGATTCCTAAAGAGAAACAAGGAAAAACTGTGCAAAGCTGATCTCTCATTTTGAGCTGCAGTTCAGTTGATGCTATCTTCCGCAGCTCAGAAAAGGAAGGGTGGCCTGTATCAAATCATCCCTTGGCACTTGATTCTGCATAGTTTGGGTCTCTGGACTAAGGTATCACTCAGGTGATTATACTGACAGACCTAAAATAGGTTAAGGACAGTATTGACAGCATATCTATATTAAATAATTAAACTGATTTAGCAGTCATTGCCTTTCCGAGGGGCGCCCTGGAAACAGTAGTTCTGTGAGGAGGCTGGACTTTTTCAACAGAACATTCTCAGAAGCTTTGTCCTTCTTCAATTTTCCGATTTCTTTGCTAAAAATTGAACTTCACAAAATGAACTACACTCTAATTACGTAAACAGAGAAATATACTTGTATAAGAATTCCATGCACAAGGATCAGGATGTAAAGAAAGCATATTCTAATATGCAGACGAATCCTCATTAGCAAAGCTACTCTAAAATGTATTTTTAAAAACTGTATTTTAGAGTATCATGGTGGTTTGTTGCTCATCACAGATGCAGGTGTTTGGTTTCCTTTTGAGGAGGGTTATTTTTATTTTCATTTGTTTTTGGTGTCAATCCTAGTGAATGCTACTACAATACAGAACCTGTTCACATAACAAAAACCAAGATTGAACAAACCTTGCTGCCATTGGAGTTTGTTACACTTAACTCTCTCAAGCAGTTCTCTGGAATGATGTTATGTTCAGCCTGTCAAGGCTTTTTAGTCAGTGTGATCTTGCAAAACCATCCATTGAACATGAGGTTTTTGAATGTTCATGTGTTGGTGTCCTCAGCACTTCTACATGCATCTATAGGAATCAAGACTCTTACTCAACCTTTAACAATTTTTCAAACATAAACAGTCCAAACTTCTTTAAGCCTCTGTAAAAGATTTCTCTCTGTGTTTGCTTTCTTTAGTAATCCCCTAGAGCTGAACATCTGGATTTTATCATATGTTTTTGATGGCCATTGTGAATCTTATATATTGAAAGAAGATAGTAAAGCTCTTTGAACCCATAAGGTCTCCGCCCTGTGCCACATGAAGAAGGGGGTTAGTTTAAGGCTTGTGTTCTAATCCAAAGACACACAGGGAGACCCCTCACATACTTACTGGGTCTTTCATTTCAGTCACCAAGTCAGGCAATCCACATGGTTAAAAAAAAGTATATCAACTTTTTCTACTGAAATGAATGATCAGGGCAGGAAACCATATCTCTGGACTAGACTGGCAAAATATGGGTTCATTAATAAAGCATGTCGTGCACTGAGGGGTTGTGAAGATATGACATGGATTGGGTTAAATTAGGATTAACTGGATATTTCAATTTCATGTCCCACTTTTCTTGCTCCAAAAGTGATTAATCAGTCTGAAAATACTAAAGTAAGTCCCATCAAATTGGTCAGTTCAAAAATATGCAGGTTTCAAAAACAAAGAAGAAAAATGCACACAGTATTTTCTGGTCAAATAGAAACTGAGCTGGTCATAGATGGGACTATCTAAAGAAAGATTTATTTAATGTAATCTCTTGTACACACAGCCAGCTCACTAAAATATTATACCTCACACTCATTTCTCTGATGACCCATGGCAACCTGGATCAAAGACACTACTTGTGATTTGTAACTTACATTGACTAAAATGTAAATGCAATGTATTAGGTTAAATAAGCTAAGGTGTAAATCAATAAAATTTGTGAAGTGACAGCCCAAGGAAGGGATGGCAAAGAGGGATCTAAATATGTTCCAAATGGTGTTACCCCCTATTATCAGTCACCTTGGTCAATTCCAAGTCCAATTTCTATCTGTTAGAAAGAGACATCTGACAGACAAGCAGCCTATTCAAGTATGACCAACAATGTAGGATACATAAGGTAGAACACAGCGACTAACAAATTTGTATGCATCCCTTTAGTACAGATGTGTGTATGTGTAAGCCTTAATATAAATCATGTATGTACAAACTTGCATTAGCCATTTAGTAATCTATACACATAACCAGCTATACATATAACCCAGCCACTTGTTTGCATTCTGTTAGTAATTCTTCATAAAAGTTACAGCATTAGGTCATAAACACATGATTGTTCCTGAGGTGGCTAAGCATTTCAATGGAATTTAGGATAACTACTTCTTTTGGATCACTCCCACATTTTCTCTCTGGCATATTCTATCTTCTTATCCACTGTTCTGGTCCATACAGTTTATTGTTATGAAAACAAAAACACTCTTAAAATGACACTTCCCTCCAAAATTGTTTTTCAACCTTTAATACAGGTTGTTAAAATATGTTATAAACATGTTTCTGGAGATTATGGATTTGCATCACAATGACATAAAGTCTATTTGATGTGCCTTTAATCAGGACTAAAAGTTATAATCTCCAAAATGTTGTTTCACTATAATTTCAACAATAGAGATGGCTTAATTTCATACTATTAGGAGCTTAAGTAGAAGTCTAAATGGTGCCTGAGGGGAAAATTCAAGGACTTCAAACACATTTTATAAAACAGATTATCAGTTTTTTAAAAATCATTTTTAAAAAAGAAACAATGGCCTAAAGACTTTCCTTGGGCAATGCTATTTTTTAAATGTTTCTTTGAAATGCCTGTAAACAGTTTAGTTCCCTGTGCTTACTACATGTATGAGCAATTATAGCTATGTATATTATTTTATGGATCCAGTTATATAGTAATGGGACTCCTATTTAAATGGTCTGAAATAGGGTTGTCAATGGGTTGGGATAATCCTCCAGATTTGAGGGTTGAGCCAGGGGAAAGGAGGGACTTTGGCTGGGTATAATGCCATCTTCCAAAGTAGCCATTTTCTCCCAGGGAATTGATTTATGTCATCTGGGGATTATTGTAATTCTGGGAGATCTCTAGGCTCTGCCAGGAGATTAGCAATTCTAGTCTGAAACCAGTTAAAACTAAGTAGGCCTGACTAGGACACACCATGACATAGAAGACTATAGTATGAACCAGGAGTGACTTTGTAGGAGATAGGATAACAGTTGCCTCCTTTGTATTTCACAAGTTATTGTTCCGCAAGTTAATATGAGGTACAGAAAACCACAGTAAATATGATGCTTTGGGACAATTTAAACTTTTATGCTTCCAAGTTGGGCTAGCACAGTGAATCTTTCTACTCGCACTACAATCTGTTTGTGGTCTTCTCTGAAATCTACAATTTGGTGTCTCTGCAGAGAATCAGATGTAAGATGTCATCTTTGGAGATGTAGTGGTGTAGCAAAGTAGGAAACACTTAAATGACTTGCTATATGTTGTGCGTCAATGAATTAAAATAGGGCTAATGCAGATTTCATAGAAACCATGGAATTTCATCAGCTTATGAAAAGTAGTTGTGTACATGTGCAGCTATGATTATGTTTGGGGTTATGCAGGTAGGAAAGAAGTGGTTTAACCCTTCTAGCCCCGCTTAGTTCCACTAACTGAGACTGAGCTATTATTAGCAAGTTCAAAGGGGAAAATATATGCCTTTTTAAAAACCACATTATTCTGTAAAATGCAAATAATAATGCAGCCTGGCTTTAATTGGCAAAACCAGGCAGGGGTTAAAGTGTTAAATCTTATTTTCTGCTCTTGAGTGGCTAAATTGCAGCTGCATGTGTGTGTAATTTATTTTTTTTACAGTCTTATGGAACTCAGTGCTCTCAGTCACATCTGTTTTGACCTTTAGATTGAGGCTACCAACCTCAAAGTGGAGTCCAGAGTTCTCTTAGGAGACCAACTGATCGCCAGACTACAGAGATCTGACTGCTCCCCTGGAGGAAATGGCAACTTCAGAGGGTGAAGTTCGCACCCCCACTGGACTTCCTTCTATTCCCAAACTCTGCCCTCTCCAGGCACTGCTGTTAAATCTTCAGGAATACCCCAACATGGCGTAAGCATCCCTACCTTGGATGCATATCAAAACAATTGTTCTTCTTTTACCCTTTTTATCTGTTTGCCCAGTTTTTGTGCTACCTTTGCTCTGTACTCCAGTGGTACTCATTCCATGGTTTGCAGACAGCCAAATTCACTGTTTCCATCAAAATAAATAGTTACATTTAGCTCCCTTTCTGGTATGAGGCCTGAACCTAAGTTTGAGTTGGCAGGGTTTAGAGTGGTGAGTGACTTTAGTGGGACATAGTGCCATAGAGTCCATTCTCCAAAGCAGCCATTTTCTCTAGGGAAACTGATCTGTGTAGTCTGGAAATCAGTTATAATTCTGGGAAATCCCCAGGCTCCACCTGGAGGTTGTCAACCTGACTTGTATCTCAGGGATCTTGCAGCTTACCTGTTCATCTTTTAGCAGCAGTTTCAAGGTGGGGAACACCTGCCAATTAGAAGCCCCACAGGAATTTCCCTGAAATATCTGACAAGTGACACACTAGGGAACAGTGCTCAGAAGAGCCATAGGGACCATGTCAAAGAGCTGCAAACAGCTCCTAAGCCACTATCTCTGGTCTACATTTATTTGATATCTAGTTGTCTGCTGCAGAATACATTTCTTGGGGTATAGGTGAACACTTCTGTTTTGTAACTGAGCTCAGAATCAAATGGCACAAGATACAGTGACCTGTCTTGTTTTGCAAGTAGTGTGCACTGGCAGGTGGTCTCATTTTACATCAAAAGTTGCATACAAGTTCAAGGAAATTAATTATTCCCCTGCCTTATCACCCTTTATTGCATTACTGTAGTGTAAACATTCTTCCTATTGCTTTGCTCTGTAATTGGAAGTGCTTGGGGGAAAGTCTCTGTTGGATCATGCCCCATCCCCTTTGTTTGTGAGAAGGAACTAACTGATGAACCACAAAAACAGCTGCCTCCATCATGTCAAGGACTGACAACAGACTGCATGTGCTGTTGGTTTCCTCTGAGGTCCAAACTACGTGTGATAGTGGCGTTCTGTGACTGTTGGGCTGTTTCTGCACAGCCCCAAAACAGCACCCTAGAGATGGTAAAAACACCGTCCCTAAGGCGCTGTTCGCACAGCTGCAGCACAGCAGCACCATGCTCACCCCCCCCCAAAAAAAACGCTGCTTTCAAAACACATTCCATGGCCCTTTCCGCACGGCAGCGGCTTCCCGGCGGTTCCCCCCCCCCCCGCTCCCTGTACTTACCTTGTCCCCGGGCCTCCGGCGCGGCGGCAAGGCCTGGGGACATGCCCCTCTGCCCTGCGCCGCTGGAGCAGGCGCACAGGGCCAGGGGGCGTGTCCCCAGGTCTCGGCGACGCACCGGAGGCCCGGGGACACACCGGGTCGGCCGGGTGCCGGCGCTCCGCGGCGCCGGCTGCCCGGCTCTTTCTAGGACCATCCTTGCAGACGGTCCTAGCGTTGTCGGGTCAGCGTCGAGTACGCCAACCCGGCCGCTTCCGCATTCGTGCGGAAACGGCCCATGAGAGTGTTTTTGGAAAGCGGTGTCTTCCCACTGGTGCTGTGCGAAGGGCACCAGTGTGAAGGTACAGCTTTCAGGCGCTGCCTGTTTGAGTCACTTGTCTTCCCTCCAAGACTGGAGGGAGAAGGGACATGCCCACACTGCCCTCCAGCCCCCATGGGTCAGAGGGCAGTGTGGGCATGTCACTCCCTCCCTCTGGGGCCTCGGAGGAAAGACAAAGTAAACAAAACATGCAGACTGGAGCCAGCTCCATGCGGAGCCATCTCTGCAGTTTGCAGCAGCTTCGGGGCTGCTTGCACGAGACCTTGTGAATGGTCCCATGGCTCCACCGGCATTAATTATGCCGGTGGACAGCCGCTTCTACCACTGTGCAGAAATGGCCAAACCGCAAATGACCAAACTGTGTCATTTGGTCTAAAAAAGTCAAGATAGATCTAGAGAAAACAATTATCTTCTGATGGAAAGTGTCACCACCAAATAGTTTTAGTCCTGGCAGAGGGCAATTAGGCACAATATGAGACATTCCTTTCTTTCCCCATTGGAAAGTTAAGATAGTCTAGTGCAGGGGTAGGGAACCTGCAGCTCTCCAGATGTTCAGGAACTACAATTCCCATCAGCCTCTGTCAGCATGGCCAATTGGCCATGCTGGTAGGGGCTGATGGGAATTGTAGTTCCTGAACATCTGGAGAGCCGCAGGTTCCCTACCCCTGGTCTAGTGGGACATTTCCAACCAATGAAAAAGTATAAGAAGAGTTAAGACATCTATTCCCAGATGCCACGGCCCTCAACCAGACTGAGTCTACCTAAGTCTACTTTTTAGACTCTCCAGTATATTTTTTAAACTCACAGGTCACTAGAATCATGTGAAGAGTAGCCATAACTCAGTAATTATGTAACTTTTTAAGAGTCATCTCTCAAATTATAGATGATGCTTTGTTTTCTTTTGCTGTCACTAACTTTGAGAGGTTACCATTTGATTTTAACTTTTTTCATGGTCTATATTCTCATTGGTTCCCTACCATTTACTCCATGGATGCGAAACTGAAAACCTGAGTTAAAAGGGCATCCATCTGAATGTTCAAGTCAAGCTAACAGTATGTAAGTTGAGAGTACAAATTGCAAAATGGGACCAGTTTGAATAGACTACACACTCCCATTGGATAATGGGATTAACAACCTAATCCTTGAGAAAAGCTCTCTCCACCCTATTTCCCCTGTAGTAACAGAAAGATTGTCACATTTCTCATTTTGAGGGGCATCCAATGAATTCAAAGCTATAGAGAACATTTTAAAGCACTTTCTTTAGACAAATTAACTAAAAAATAACAAAACAAAGAATACTTTCAAAAACATAATTCCATTGTGCTTTACATGGAAATTTTGAACTGGCAATCATATATTGCAAATATCTCATTAGCAACCCACAGGCTTTATTGTGTTGCTTTTCATCTGAGACTTTGTGCTGGTGGGGTGGTTCAAAGAAGCAGAGTCTAAACTTTTGCTATCTGCAGCATGCTATTCTTTGTGAGTTACATTTGGATCTTGGCTTTTCAGAGAAAAGCTGATGTGGCCATTTTGATTTCAAACGCTGTCACTAGCTTTGTTTGGCCTCATTTCTCTTGCTGTCATCACACTGAAAATATTGATTTTAGTGGGAGAAGTTTGGCCTGAGCACAGAAAAACTGGTGTAAAAATTAAGATTTAAAGGTTTGTTTCTGACAAGAGATAAACAGAATCTAATGAGATATTCCAAACAAACCAAATAGCTTTCAGAAGTTGGTCTTATTCCTACTTAGACCCAAAAAAGGACACCTGCCCTCAGAAAAGTTCAGTCTGCAATTGTTTCTATATGCAAAATTTGACTGCATCTTTGCATGTGTGATTGAATCATATATGATGCAGACATGGCAGAGTGTAGGATCCTGATCTCCTTCAAAATTAATTAATTTCTGGCACTATTCAATAAAAGTGGCAACAATTGGCCAGCCCTTTGTTGGCCAAGTAAGAATCCAATAAGCCTTAATGAAAACTGGAGTAGAGAGCTTCATGTAAAAGTCAGTCATTTGTTGGTGAAACTGTCCCACCCACACCTGCCTTCCTAAAGCTGTGTAGTAAGATTAGCTGGTCATCTTGGAGCAAGGAAAAAGCATTTCTGAACTTCACAAACTATTGCATTGTCAAAGGCTTCACAAATTGACCCAGAGAAGTTCCTTTTTTCAACCATTTCTCACCATTTGTGCAGAGGAGCGTATTGAGTCAAATAAGTCCAGTTTCATTTGATTAGGCTCTAACTAAGCTATAGACAGGACTAGTCCTAGTTAGCCATTTCAGTTTAGTTAGATTAGCAAACACCTTGAGGCACCTGTGGCTTGTGAGAAGGAACAAAAACAGACACTGTGGCCCCTTCCACACATACAGAATAATGCATTTTCAATCCACTTTGAAGCTGGATTTTACTGTGCAGAACAGCGAAATCCACTTTCAAACAATTGTGAAAGTGGATTGAATGTGCATTATTCTGCATGTGCGGAAGTGGCCTGTGATTGATTGGTCCAAGTGCCTCTGAAGGGACTCTCTCAGTGTTGAGCGTCATCCTCTTAACTCACATGCTGAACAGTTAGGGTTGCCAACTCTGGATTGGGAACTTCCTGAAGATTTATGGGATTGATCTTGGGGATGCTGGAGTTTGTGAGGGACCTCACCAGCAGGATATAATGCCATAGAGTCTGTCTTCCAAGGCAGCCATTTTCTCCAGGGAAATTATCTCTGTGGTTTGGTCATCAGTTGTAATTCCAGGAGTCCTCCAGACTCCACCTGGAGGTTGTCAGCCTTATTACCAGCATAGAGTAGTGGAGGTGTTAGTAAACTTTAGCTTAACCGAAATATTTTTGTTTGTCATTTATGGTGTGTGGTTGCAAGGAAGGAACTTCCTCTTTTTTAGAACCTATCAATTGATGGCACTGATTTTTTTTTTGATGAAGGTGCCAGAGATTGCCCAGTTCTGTTGCTAGACTGGTAAGTATCCAATCAATGTGAACTAGGAAAAGACTTTAGATAGCCTCTTGTTCTGTAGGCACCCTTTTCAGCCTACTTTTGCCTTACAGGAAGGAAAGCAGTTTAGAGTTCAGTGAGTAACTCCTTCTGTAGGATTATATATGAAAACACTCATTTGGAAAAGGCCTTGGAAGTCTTCTGAAGGCAGCAATCAACCACATTTTTTGAATTTTTCTGAGTGCGAATAGAAGACACACAATTCAAAACAAAACACCCATACCAATTGTGTACTTTGTATTATGGATACAAAAAGGCTACCAGGGTGCTGTGTGGTTTCCAGGCTGTATGGCCATGTTCTAGCAGCATTCTCTGCTGACGTTTCACCTGCATCTGTGGCTGGCATCTTCAGAGGATCTGATAGTAGGAAAGCAAGTGGAGTATGTATAACTGTGAGTAACAATGAAGATAGCAAGGTCAATAGGTGAGGGCATCTGAATAGAAGTAGCCTGGCATGTGAGTAACAATGAGGATAATGTTCCAAACCTTTTCCTCAGTTTTCACAGCTCAGAAAAGGTACAGGTTTTTTAATCAGTGTTGCAACATTGCTGTCTAAGCCTGCTTGTGAGAATATATGATATGCAGACCCACTTGTATGTTGTTCTATGCTCGTCTTTGAAAACTTGGTCATAGCACCAATAATTTTGCAGCAGTGGAACTCCTGAGACTGTAATAGTATGCCAAGACTAACCTATAATGCTCTTAATTGAAAAGTAGGTTTTATGTGTTACAGAAACATTACTGTCACCTTATTATTCTTTAATGCTATATGAATAGCTAAGGCCATTTAATGACCTGGTAATTTATTTTCCCTATAGTTGTGGCATTAAGCTTCAAGTCATCTAATACTTGCAAACACTGTAAACTGCAATTACAGCTATGCCCAGTGATCCTTCTGTCAACTGAGCTTGGAATGACCAAATGATAAGCTTAAGAGCTGTGCCATAGCAACACACTTATCTTGACCTCTGCACCTACAGCTACAGAAAAATTCCCAACAAAACATGATTACATTTTATTGCTCCTCAGGCTTCAAATGAAACTACAGCTGATGTAATTAGATGCAAGAATGCTGTTATAGACTATGACTTCACCCAAGTGTTATGAAGTCACTTGGTCTAATGTGACTCATTAACTTGACTATAGGTTGCACATTCTCAAGCAACAGTCTCCACAAAAAGCACATTCCATGTCATGTTCCATCAGGTTCCCTCAGATTGATCTTCCTTATAGTGCTCCTTGTTCATCTCTATCTAGAGAAATATTACCTCAGTGGTTGCCCAACAGATCTGGAACTTCTAGAGGTTATCCATTGATTGGGCCCCAACAATTTTGGAAATATATGCTGGGCAAAATGTGCTCTTAATAGAAACAAATGGTGCAAATTTGCTTATATTCACTGGTCTTTCATTTACTGTTTTGCTATTCAAGTTCAAGTAATTTTTTGTGGATTAAGCCAAAATATCCTTTTGTTTACACAGAACTGAAGTGAATAAATAAAAATGAAACAATAGGGGTAGGGGTTGCTGGTGGCTGTCAACTACAGGGAGTGTAACCCCTATGATCAGAATGGGTTGACCCAGAAAGGGGTGGAGACTCTAAGCCTCAGAAGGCTGCAAAACTGGTGAAGTTGGAGGAAGCAAGGCTACCAGGCTGGGACCTTGATTTAATCCGTTATAAGCTCTTAACACCTTGTTTAAGGTAATTGCCAAGTTGTTGGGAACTAGTGGGAAGGGAGTTGGTTATTTTTGCTATAATTGTAAATGTTAGAATTTATTGTTTCAGGGCTTGCTATGTATGTAGTTGATGGGAGTTCGTTTGGGGACCTTCATCATCTTGGATCCCATTCACCAAGCCTCTGAAGTCTTCATAAGCCAACCACCAGCAGGAAGAATTGGACTTTGCATTTATCAGTAGTTTGTCAAGATAAGGACTTGAAATGCAACTTAGAAGGACTGTAACTTGTTAATGTTAAATGAAAATGTTAAAAGTTTTATTTGTTAAGTAAACCATTTTGTTTTAAAATTTAGTTCTTTGCAACTCCTTCCAAGTTCTGCCCCACAGAACCCACAGTTAGAGGTTACAGGAGCAGAGGGAGTCCCTGGATGAGAGGGTATAGAAGGGACAGAAGGTGAGTTAGCTCTGTAGTTGGTGAGTAGGGGGAGGGGGGCACTGTCAGGTTTCAGTGTGATATGACTTCTGAGGAAAACCCAGTAGTGTCATCATGCCCTTTCGGGAATCACTGGAAACACTATGGTTTTCACAATTCCTAAGCAGACTGACATTACAAGGGTAATTTCAGGTCATTATCAAACAAAACAAGCATCACAGAAAAATGGGATATGAGGCAAAGACTTTCACACTGGAATAGGAACAGAGTTGAAAGTTCATTCTGAATCAAAATGATCAGATCAGAGTACTGTCTTAGAAGAACATGTAAAAGAGGAAGACTACTAAAACTTCCTGCAAGATTCTGTTGGTATATAAGCCAGTTCAGAAACACTACCTTGCCTTTCCATTTACATCTACAAACAAGGGACACACATCCATCTTCAATCCACGATATGTTCAGTCAGTAACAACCACAGAAATTATATTTCAAGTAAATGTTCTTATTTCTGAGCTACAGATAACTGTACTACTTTAAGGGGTCTATATGAATTCCTTGCTAAACATTTTACAACATAATTTATTGCAATTCAGAAGAAAATCATCAAGCATTTCAAGAAAAAAGATATAAGATCTAATTAAGAGCATTAGCACCTTTCAGAACTAGAACTGGAAGAGACATTTTTTTAAAAAAATAGCTAAGTTAGGAAACAATCTTTTCTCAAAAAGAAATGCTGTTGTACCATATTTTGGTAGCCTAAACAAGCCATTTTTAAAAATGGATTTAGTTGGCTCCATAGTCCCTCATACCTTGATAAGAAACTTTCTAGTGCACCTCATAAATTCAGTTGTAAAAGACACTTGAGACTCATTGACATATCAGTATTACAAGACAGACCCTTTCTAAGTTTTCCTTTGTCTTGATTGTAATTGCCAGACAGAGTTCTGTTTGATCATGGTCTCATCTGCTAGTGATGTGCAAGCTCAACAATTTTACTGAGAAATATAATAATTTATCTATATGCATGACAGACAGATGAAAGAAAGAAAGAAAGAAAGAAAGAAAGAAAGAAAGAAAGAAAGAAAGAAAGAAAGAAAGAAAGAAAGAAAGAAAGAAAGAAAGAAAGAAAGAAAGGAACGAACGAACGAACGAACGAACGAACGAACGAACGAACGAACGAACGAACGAATTATGGCAACCACTCTCAGAGAGGTAGTTCTATATTTGATGGTAGCCCTACATTTGACTGACTATATTTACAAGTAGTCAGTACATTTTTCTCCCCTGCGCAAACATCTATGAAAACTAGAAACAAACAAAGACCCTGAAATCCAGGTGATCCCCATATTGTGAGATTTATGTATTTGCATGTTTATTTAAAACATTTGGATGCTGTTTTACCATCACAAGTTGGTCAATAATGAAAACAACATCCAAATACAAATACATATATGCATATCTACATATACAAATGCATATACATACATATACAACTGAAACATAAAAATTCAGTGACATAGAGACACAGAGACAGGGAGAAGGGCCAATAAGAGTTAGTGAGCAAATGCTAAATAAAACAAAAAATATTCATACACTAGTGGAAGACAATATGATAGAAGGAGACAGACAAATCTCTCTGGGGAGGGACTTCCTAATTTGGTAATGACATTTTTTTAAACCACACTCTGACAAGCCAATGATTAGTAGGGTAGCCAGTTCCTGATTGGGAAATTCCTGGGCATTTGGAGATGGAGCATGGAGAAGGCAGAAACCTCAGTGGGATACAGGTGCCATAGAGTCCATTTCAGAGATATCATCCATTTCAGAAATATCATCCATTTCAGAGATATTTATCTCTGTAGTCTAGAGATGAGCTGTGTGACGAATGCACTTATCCTGCATTCAGTTTACAGGGTGGAGTCTGCCCTGAAAGAGTTAAGCCCTGGCCAGCCCTGATTGGCCAGAGAAAAAATGCAGGTACTATAAATAGAGTCAGCGAGAGTGCTGAAGGGTTCTTTTTGGTCTTTTTGGCTTTTTGGCTCTGTCTGTGAGCTTTTGTGCCTTCGGGTAATGCTTTTGTGGCAGAGTGAGGAGATTCCTACCAAGATCTCTCAATTGTTGCTTGTTTGTTAATAGCTGGAGGAAGCTTACAAGACATCTTGAAATCCTGAGTCTGGAGGAGAGTGGACCACTCAGGTGTTTTTGAGGGGAAAACCATTGGACAAGTCTAAAAGTCTTCATTCCCTCCACAGTTAACACTAGTCTTGGGAGGTCTAGTCCCAGGCAGAGAGGCTAAATGTGGGATTGTGGGAGAGGGGGGCTGTTATGCGAGGACCCCGCCGGGGGTAGACTAAGCCACGAAAAGGGCCAGTGGACTAGAGACTGTCAACAGAGAGGGTAAAACCTCTAAAGAAACATCTTTTCTGAAACATCTTTTTCTGAAGAAAAATCTTACTAAAGAGACACCTGCGAGTGTCTAGTAACGTTATAAAACTTAAGTGAAGTGCCATTAACATCTCTGCAACCGCTAAGCTCTGAAATCATTAAATTCTGAAACCAACAAGCGTAAATCCTCTCAAGTTACCTGAGAAGCCTCTTTTAAGCCAGAAATAAACATTTTAAGTTTTTGTTCAGTTAAATCCGTTCCAGTCTCTATTTTTGTCTGTGTGTGTGTCCCCAGAAAGGATGGTGTCCATTAAATCAGTTTGTGGGCTATAGAACAGTATATATTGGTGGCAGCGAGAAACAAACTAATTAATAGGAAGGTTCCTAAATCAGCTGACAGGAATCCTTCCTATTGCAGCAGAAGCGAACGCCCTTTCGTTATAAACTGTAATTCCAGGAGATCCCCAGGTGACACCTGTAGACTGGTATTCCTAAAATATTGCTGTTGTATGCACCATGACATTTCCTAGAAAAACCAGGAACTAGAATCAGGTAGCTATAAGAATTCCCCAAAACTATATGGTTTTATCACAGTTTACAACAATTCCTCGAGCTACCTGACATCACTTCTAGGATTTCCCAGTGATGTCGTGGCACATACAATACAAGCAAAAACAAGCTGTATCCAAGCTACAAAACAATGATCACAAATGTAATAAGTGCAAAAAGTGCTAAACATATTTAATATAAGTGTGCACCTGTGTCTGCAGAAGCGCTGACACTACAGACTCATAGGGAACATCAAGACTCAAGAATCTCCGCAATGCACCAGAGCCATTAAAATATATTCTGCAAATCTGGCATCAAGTTCTCCGGTCACAATGTCCACAATAAATCCACATCCAACATTGAGACAATCTCTCCAGTTTTTTGCTTGTTTCATGGATAAAAACCATTTCCTCACTAGAAAAGTTTCAATTTGCCAGTTTAGTTTTAAGGGTCGCTGTCTTTATATATTTCATTAACAGTAGATCTTTACATTTAACATCAGCCTCATCAAAAACATGCTATGATTGAACACAAGTTATTTTTCATGCTGGAGTTCACTGTGCTGTGCTATTCTAGATCTCATTTAAAAATTATATTTTCTATCAGAATGGTGGCACACACTACGCCATGACCCTCGTGTCCCCACCTCTAAAGCTCCTGTCAGTTGTAAGAAAATGATCATCCAGCTGCCATGAGAATCAATGTTACTGTTCCGATTTTTTTTGTTCTCTTTTTATCCCCTGGAAAACAAAGGCCTTTCAAGTAAAAAATGTAATAGGGGCATCCATTTTTAATAACTTTTAAACCTTGCTCAACATGTGGCAATTGTTAGTTAGATTTGAGCAGCAATTTGAAGAGGCACCCTCCTTTCTCATTGGCAGTAATATAGACTCTTAATCCCACTAAACCCATCATATTTTAAGAGCTGAGATCATCTTGAAGGGGGACGGCATCTAACTTTACATGAATCTGTTTTTCATAGGTTATGTTTAAAGTTAAAGTTCACTCTTCTGAAAGTCTTACATTAAAGGAACTTGGAGCATGAATGACTTCTTCAGGTACATGTATTCCATATAGTGCAACATCTGGGGGACCTGGGGAGGGGGTAATTATTGAAATTCTTCTGCAAAATCACTGTCTTTATACTTTGATTTTAAATGGGAATGGAATGTTTATCAAAAATGAGTGTGTGCATCTTAGATGCAGATTGGCAGTCCTAAATAACCTTAAGGACTGTTTGATTCTTCCCTTAGTAGCTGTTAAAGGGCTGATTTTGATTGTGAAAGGCAGGAACAAATATCAATAAAAATCAATCATGGTTGAGCCAAACACATTTTGTTACCATCTCTGGGGTTCTCTGGAAAGCATTTAGCATTTCTGGCCAAATTCCCACCAGGAAATTCAATCTAGATCAAACCAAGTTTGAAAATAAACTGCACCTTTTCATTGAGGTTTCCACCTCCCCACCACAGCATGTTTCCAGTGAAGACATCTAGGCCTATCTGGGATTCAAGAAATGTAACAATACCCACTACCATGCGATTGGCTTGGCGGGTCTCTCCTGATTGGCTGTCATGCTGTATTGGGGCAGGACCTTTTTTTTTCTCCCGCAACAACGTGCTCACTTCATGACGTCACCATGTCTCCCCTACCCAAGTTTCTGGTTGGTTATTGTTCTCTCATGCTCTCATGAGAACAGCACTGCGCACACTGATTGGTTGTAAGGCATTTGCGTCACGCTCCACTGCAGGTAATTTGAACCAGGATTAGACTCCCGATCCTCCCCACCAAACTGGATCAAGGACGTGTTTTTTTGAAAAAGTAGTACTTTCAAGCAGGTTCAGCAAAGACACAGGATAAGGGGGGAAATGAGCGGCAGAACCAGGATGAATCCTTGTTCTTCAATCAGGCAGTGGGGAGTTCTTCCTGAATCCTTGATATTTTGTGTGAGTATCACGCAATTAATTGAATGTGGGGAATTGGCCTGTTTCTGATATAGAAGGGAGCAGCTGGGATGCCAGAGAAAACCAAGGACTGGGCTTACTTGCTGGACCAGTACTTACAGTTGCCTGTTTCACTGTTTTATTCAATAATATATGGGATTAATTTGAACTTAACTGGCACTTTCATTTCCACTAATTCCCGCTCCCAGCAGCAATGTTTTGCAAAGATCAATGAACTGCCGTGGGAGGAGAAAGGCAGACGAATTCCATTTTACTATTGGAAAATTTTGTTTGGATCCAACCCATTGCGTTGCTGTACAATTGGTTGCACCACAAACCCTATGGAAGGCAAACAGTTCTACCGCTTGAGTCCAACTTTTGTGTCCCCCGCTGTAATGTCTGCGGCTTTTAATTATGTATCTAAATCTATATTTTTCTTTTAAATTATGATTATTGCTTTTTGTAAGAAAAATGAGAATAAAATTTTGTGATAGATGGATTTTAAAATGTATGATTATGACTTGGACTCCATTTGTGGATATGTCAAGACTACACAATATCACTGTTGCACCCTGTGCCACTGGGTATTTTGGCCACCTCATTCATCTCATTTGAAGGACTTTTCATGGCCTAAGAGTGGGTCATCACTGGGATAAATTCCCCAGGCTGCCTGTTCCAGTGACTGTTTAGCCCTAGGATGGGCGGCAGCCAGCTAGCCTTCTCCTCCCCAGCTCTCTGGGCCCTCAGGTCCTATATCCCTTATGTCTACCCTCAGTCTCCACTGTCAGTTCTGCCCCATGGCCATTGGCCTCATAAGGGGGCTGGGGGGCTCAAGCCCCAGGCACAACTTGAACTGATCACATGGTCACATTTGGCCACCCCCTCTCTTTCCCAGGAGTGAGCAACAATCTGGGCAGTGGGCTGCACTGGCAAGTGGCCACTGTTGATGGTGCGGGGAGGGGCTGCCAGGTGGGCCACGAGGGCACTGGTGCTGTTGGCGACTCTGGGTAAGAAGCATGCATGAGCTGCCATGTCGCTGGGCCATCTGGGAGTTGCACAAAAACTGGTCCCACCCCAGGAGCAGGAGCATTGCACCCTCAAACCTTGGCTGCTGCCATTCCTGGCTGCAAAGAACTTTGCTTCTCCAAACCTCCACAACTCAAGCTGGGACACCCCAATGCAGAGGCAGATCCAGCAGGGGTGGGCACACAGCAGAGTACAGCACACAGCCAGAGGGAGAAACTGGACCTGAAGAAGCTTGCTTAGTGCCACACCCAGGCAGGACTGCTTCCACATCGGCTTGAGCGGCTGACTGGACTTGGAGCTGAAGTAGGAGGGGGGAGCTGGTAGTTGGGCGAGGAGACCCTGTGATTCACCTTTTCCAGATCCCCATCTGGCCCTTGAAGAAAGTGGTCACCCCGCTGCCACCTTTCTCAGCAATGAGCCCCACAGTGTGGATCTGGATGAAGAGGAGGATCAACCAATCAACCAGTCAAAAGAGCTGCACTGATTAAGAGGCAAAAACTAAAAATGATCCAATAACAGATTTATTTTATAAATCTAACTTTAAGCTTCTAAAAACTCTTTAGGAATTTTTCTGCAACATTTTAGGATTCTGTATGACAGACTTAACAGTCTAGATACTAGTTGTCTAGATACTTAATTGTCTAGATGCTTAATTGTCTAGATACTAGTTAGATGTATACAAATTTACAAAATAAATATAGAGTCTTTGATATTTTTTGTCGGTTCTGTAACACATCGAAGTCTTGGCTGTGTGAGGGGAAGAAGAGCTTCCATGTGTCAATAACAAAGGTTCTTCTGATACCTTTGGCTGTAGGTTTCACTGCATGTTTTGCCCTGCAGAGTGACAGGCATTTAAGAAGTCCAGAGTTATATGGGAAAAATCCATTTTGTGGTTCCTTCCTGTACTAGAATAACCTAAGAATTCAAACTAGTATGGAAAAGCGATATACCGTGGCCTTCTCTCACATGGATTGAGATTCAGAAGCTGCTTTTGCAGTATGAAAAATTGCTAAAGTTTGAAAGTAACATCAAAAAATATTATCAACTATAGCAAGGGTCAACTTGGAAATGTATTAGTGTATGAGTAACTGGGTGATGAAACAGTTCACATTAGAGTGTCCTTTATCATCCATTTGGTAATCAGTTGCCTTTTTGCTATCTAGAGTACTGACAGTTGTTTTATACTTGCAGACCAAAGCCTTTTACATTCACTGTCATGGCTTTCCCCAGAGAATCATGGGAATTGTAGTTTGGTGAGTTGCCAGGAATCTCTGCTTATTCTTGTGAACTACATTTCCTAGGGTATCCTGGAAAGAAAGAAGGATTGTAAACTAATTTAAGCCTGTTGTGTGGATGTTCCTGACAAAATCTTTCTTTCATAGATACACTTAGGGTTACATTCCAAATAGGATCTATGGGTTAGATTAATTTATTTCCAATCCACCTAGATTTTCATAAAGGTGTTGTGAAAAAAAGCAAGATCTCTGCATCTTGGTTAGATAGTTTTCTTACATAAAGATTTTTAATTCCATTTTTACACACATTATCTATAAATATTTCTTTATGGTTATTACTCCAAAGCACACATAAAAGGAAAATGTTGCATTGGGCATATAATGAAACTCAGATTATGTTTTATTCTATATTTTTAAAAAAGTCCCACTAGAGTCAGCTAACTCCCAAGTAAGCATAAGTAAACTATAGCCTTTAGACTAAAATTTCCCACAAGAAAGAGACCCAAAATACCCTATTTTGATTTTGTTATGTACTTATTTACTTCATTTATACATCTTTCTCCCCACTGCAACTTATATTGTTTTCCTTTCCACCATTTTATCCTCACAAAACCCCTGTGAATCAGGTTAGACTGAGACTGTATGACTTGCCCAAGGTCATCTAGCAAGCTTCCATAGCAGAGGATTGGAACCTAGCAAGGACGTAGGTAAGGGGGGGTTCTCGGATTCAAAGCCCCCCATTGCATGTCTGAAGCTCCACCCACCATTTGTGGGTTTTTTGTATTTTAAAGTTTTTTGGGTTTTGGCCTGCAGGGGGCACATTTTTTAGGCTAGCAGCACCAAAATTTCAGGATATTGTCAGGTGACACTCCTGATGATACCAGCCAAGTTTGGTTCAGGGGGTCCAAAGTTATGGACTCCCAAAAGGGGTGCCCTATCCGCCATTGTTTCCAATAGGAGCTAATAGAAGATGGGGGCTACACCTTTGAAGATATGCCCTGATTCAACAAAGCAGATTTGGGGGCAAGCAACACTAGTTATCAAAAATGACTCAGTTTGGCTCCAGAGGATTACTTGGCTAAATCCATTCCATGGCTAAATCCTTTTAGTTAATAACCAGGGTTACTTGGCTCCCGCACCTGGAACCCAACACCCTAGAATATGGGGGTGGTGCAATATGAGTTCCATTTTCTGTAACTGTGCCCCAGCCCATGGCTGAGCCCTTCCTGAGCTGTGGCCTTTGAAGACATTTCCCATACCCCCCTTTGCTCTGGTGGGTGGGGCCAGTTCCTGGACCAGGCATCCATCTCTTGATCTTCCAGGGCAAGCCTGGCCTTGAATGACCTCTGCTTCAGTGGGCCGTCACTTGGGTCAGTCTGCAACTCTGCTGGGGCTCTTCCAGTTGTCCAAGCCATCTGCTCCTGCTGACCACTCTTGGGCAGCCCCTTCCCCAATGGGCTAGCTCCTGGTGAAGCCTGCTGCCACTTTTCCTCCTCTTGATCCATCCTGCCACATTGTAGCTCAGGTGAGCTGACTTTGGGCCCTGCTATGGTGTCTGCAGTCTGAAGTGCAAGATTCCCACATTGCTCCACCACCCCTCATTGTCCTAGAATGATGGCCCTGCAGTGGCCATCATCATTTCCAGCTGAGGCCAGCAGGTAAAATACTCCTCTACGCTGCCAGTTTGCTGCTGCTGCTGCTGCTGGGGCTGAGGAAGTCTGGGGCCATGGTCACTGGATAATCACGACCTAATTCTTATTAGATCTTTATTTAATAATTATCCACTTTACATATTCATAGTGGACATGGTGAATGCATGTGGAATAATTATGGGGGGGTACAGCAACCACCAACTGAAAGCATATACCCAAAAGATCAACAGAACCACTGTTAGATATTGGTTATAAGAATAAGGTTATAGAAGATCGGGGCTCAAATTCCCACTAAGCTCTCTGGTTAACTTTGGGGAAGTCAAACCTAACCACTTTCATAAGCGTTGGTGTGCAGGTAAAACGAGGAAGGGGCAGTAAGCTTTCTTCTGCTATAGCAGATGGTCTTCCACTAGCAATCTCCCTTGCCTGCTGCTGTGTCGAGCAGCAGCATGAGAAAAAAAGTAATAGAGTTTCCAGCAATTCCTAGATCTACCTTTGTCACTTTCAAGTTGTATCCAGAAGTGTTGGGACAACATCAGTAATGTCATTGATGTTGTGCCCATTCACTGCATGCCCCTGCCCCCAGCCCTTTCTGCTTGTGGCCAGTCTGAAGGGAGAGTGATGTATTCTCCCATGAGTTCTTTGGAGGAAGAACAGGATTCAAATGCACTGGAGAGATAGATCAATCATAGCAAGATTGCTGCTTCCCCTGTCCTGGGAAACTTATGAAATATGACTCATGCCAGGAGGTGATAAAGCATGATTTCAACATTTCTGAAAACTCAAACAATCAGGTACCACATCAAAAGCAGGGAGGGGGGGTCCTATATTGGGTTTACAATATCATTCAATTCTTTCTTTGAATCTACCCTAAAAACACCTTTTCCAAAAATGCATATACTACTTAATACTTAATAGGAGCCCTATGGCTCACAATGGTAAACTGAAGTATTACAGTCAAAGCTCTGCTCGCAACCTGAGTTCATTCCCAACAGAAATTGGTTTTAGCTAGCTGGCTCAAGGTTGACTCAGACGTCAATCCTTCCAAAGTCAGTATGAGCATCCGGTTTGCTTGGGGGAAAGTGTAGATGACTGGAAAAGGCAATAGCAAACCACCCCATAAACACAGTTTGCCTAACAAATGTCATAATGTGACATCATCCCATGGGTCAATAATGACCTGGTGCTTGCACAGGGCACTACCTTTACCTTAATACTGCTAAATGTTCTTTTCCTTTTATCCTTCCTAAGCTTACCTACAATAAGAACTGGTCAGCTAGTAATCCATCCTGCCTCTAATGCTAAGAAGACTTTGCTGTGTAATAACCATTAGTATCATCCTCTATTTTAAGTTAAAATCTTGTGTGCTTGATCAGAAACATAATACGTTCCTTGAAAGAGTTCATGGAAGAAAATTCTGCACTCTTTTATAATATGAATAGGAACCACAAAATCTGAAAATCTGAGGATGGTAGAAAACTGAAGAAGGAACAAATAACAAGGAACCAGGGATTTGAGTTTTCTAGGTACCTGGGCCAGCAAATGGAAAATTAGGTTGAATATAGAGAAACATAAAATAATAGATCTGGAGCCAGCAAATCAAAACAAGAGGATATTATACAGAACAGCAGTGCAGCATACTGACCAGGAAAGAGATTTACAGGTCACTTCAGAGAAATCCTTGAAGCTTTAAATTCAGTGTTGGCTAAGCTACAAATGGCTAAAATGAAACCTGGATTCATCAGTGAAGTGAGAGAATACAGATGGGAAAGGGTGAAATGGTAATTGCTCAAGAGGCACGTCTCTCAGGATAGGCCCAGCATTTGCAAAGCTGTATAATTAGAATGACACCTTAAATTGCATTCAAGCACATTATAGTCTTTAAAATCTTGGTGCAGTACACTATGTATGAAGGAAAGGTGGCTAATATCTTGATCATGTAAGTAAGGAACAATAAATTACATCAAATTAATTATAACTCAAAATCAGCAGCTGAAATGCCAAGTGAATTTCTTAAATATAACAATGTACATTTCATTGGAGAAAGCAGGACTAAATGCTATTAGAAGTCCAAAAATCTAACTTAACCCATAGAGGGAAAGAATGTGTTGAGCTCAAGATCTTTTCTTGACTGCAGTAATATTTCTGGTGTATGCTAAAGTTTCCTCAGCAGCCATGATGAAGCCATAGCAAAAATAAATAAATAAAATTCAATACTGGTAAGCATGCTAACAGAATAGAGAAAAAAGAAATTATATCCCAATTTTAACAGTCCTTCCTTCCCTTCTCCCTCCCTCCCTCCCTCCCTCCCTCCCTCGCTCCCTCCCTCCCTCCCTCCCTTCCTTCCTTCCTTCCTTCCTTCCTTCCTTCCTTCCTTCCTTCCTTCCTTCCTCCTTTCAAGGTTGGGGTTTTTTAAAGCTCCTGATGATACTGCCCAAGTTTGGTTCAAGGGGTCCAAAGTTATGGGCCCCAAAAGGGGGTTCCCCCGTCCCCCATTGTTTCCAATGGAAGCTAACAGGAGATGGGGGCTACCCCTTTGAGGGGTCATAACTTTGGACCTCCTGAACCAAACTTCACCAAATATGGGTGGGATCATCAGGAGATTCTCTGGGGGATACCCTGAAATGTTGGTGCTAGTAGCTTTAAAAATGCTCTCCTGACAGGCACCCCAAGAAATTCCCCCAGATTCTCTGGTCTGAAGTGCCTTGGCTCCATTGCAGGCAATGGGAAATTTCTGGGTGTGTAAATAGGCTACACATTTTTCAAGGTAGAGACACAATACTTTCAGGGTATCTTCAGGAGACTGTCTTGATGACACCACCCAGGTTTCATGACCTTTGCTTCTGGGGTTTCAATTTTATGGGCCCACAAAAGGGTAGGGCCCATCTCCCACTGCTCCCTGAGGCAAAGTTCACAAAACCTGGGTGGTGTAATCAAGAGAGTCTCCTGACAATCCCCTGAAAGTTTGGTGCCATCAGCTTTAAAAATGTGCACCTCACAGACACCCCCAGAAATTCCAATTGGCTGCAATGGAGCCACTTCAGAGCACAGAATCTGCCTGGCTCTTCAGCAAGTTCTATGATGGGAAAAATAATTGTTTTTTTCCTCAACATAGACTTCAATGGGGCTTGCTGTTATGCCCAGGTGGCATAAACGATCCCCGAATGCCGCCGAATACATACAAGCCGATCCAAATACTTTCTATTCGGATCGGCTTGTATTTGAGCAAAATGTATTCGGACTGAATATGGCCAGAATACACCTGAATAGGCTGCGATTCGGCCATTTTTGGCTATTTTGATATCACCAACCCTAATGTGCAATGGTTAAGTGCACTCAGGGGAAACTCCAGGGACTACTCATACCTTTGGAGGCTCCACAGAGACCTTGAGCAGTGATTGCTATGGATTTCATTACAGATCTCCCTTCCAGCCGTGGCAGAACAATAATTTGGATGGTAGTGAATACCTTCTTCAACCCCCCACCCCACCCCCGCCGCCAATTGGTGCCTTTGAAACAACTCCCCATGGCACAAAAGTTGGCCACACTGTTTGTGACCATATTTATAACCTGCATTCAATTCCAACCAAAATGATTTTAGGCGGATGGTCTCAGTTTGTATCTCAGTTGGCATTATTTTCTCAAGTTGTTGGGGGGTGGGAACAGTCCCTAAGCTCCTCCTATCATTCAAAAAGTGATGGTCACTCAGAGAGAGTAAACCAAGTGCTTGAGCAGTACTTACGTTGCTATGTTAATTACCATCAGGATAATAAGAATGACTTATCTGTGAGGCTGTTGTGATAAGTAAGATTTATAACTCACTCTGTACATTAAAATGCTATATACCTGATTGGTTGATGGCAGATCTACATCACTTATTTCCAACAGATTCAGAGAACCTTGGACACAGATGTATACAATTCAGAAGTGGTTTCTGCTTGGCTAAACTTTAGAGAATTATTTCCATACGAAATAATTTGCTGAGGGTCCCCTACATGCTGTTACAGAACCCATCCATGTTGCCAAGGCACATAGTCTACTCAGGAGACTCTTCATTTATGTAAGTTAAGCATGCTCCCTTGGGGACTCCTTTGTTTAGTGTACACACTCCTTTGGAACTGTGCTCTACCAAGCAATGTGATAGCTTTGAGACAGCTGCCTTTTTGAGAAGCTTGTCTGTAAATTTGCTGTATCACTGCCTTGAGGAGTCATGTCTCAGCAGCAGAACATCTACATGCCATGGAGAAGATCTCAGGTTCTGACCTGAGTAAAAGGATCTCCAGGTAAAAGGACCAGGAAGAAGAGGATAATGTAAAAGACTGAGACCCTGGAGAGTTGCTAGTAGTCATAGTAGACAATAGGGATCTTGATAGATCAATGGTATGATTCAATTTACAGCAGCTTCACAAACTGAACCCAAATAATACAGTTTGAAAAATGCTGCATGCAGCAGAAAGCACTGACAGCCATAGATGTTCCCTTCCCACCTCCCACCAGTCTTCTCTGACTGTGGGAAATTTATTTGCAGGGCCATATAGAACCCACATTGAATTATTGCTATATGAGGAGGAGGAAGAGGAAGGGATGAAATCACTCCTTAACTCTTTCCTAGAGCCGAAAATGGCTCCTGTGGAGCTAGGAAGATTGGGGAACCTTGAGATGATATCCTTTTGCTGGATGCAATTTGACTTGTTTACAATAATTCAAGTGGTATGTCCCCTCATGTAAATATGAAGAAAACACCATAAAATAATGGACTTTTTGCTAGCTGTCATAAATCGCTGAAAAAACCAACAACATGCTTTTGGTGTGCTGTGATGGACTTGAGCAATGAGCCATTAACAGCAGGGAAAAACTCAAAAATTGTTGAGTCTCTCTTACCACTTGATCCCTTTGCCATTTTTTATTCAGCCTTTCTCTCAACCCTTGATTTTCATTTCACATTCAATTTCAACTATACAATGATGACTTTGTAAAACAGTGCACCTGGACAGGCTTGATAAACTGCATATTGTCAAATATAAATAAACTGCTGGTCACAAGAATTTTCTTTCAGCTTCGTGGCAGATGGCTGGCCTCATGCCAGCTAGAGCTGAAGCCACTTGCTACCTGTGTCAGGTGTGTTTGAAATTTTCACTGACCCTGCCCCACCTATACCTGCAATAAGAACATGAGAGAAAATTGCATTCAAGCAGCCATTAATTTCTGACACTGAAAATTTAAAAAATGAAACTCGGTGGTATTTGATACTATCTGATTACGCACCTGGCAATTCTGCAGCCACTTGGTTTGCATATTGAATTAATGAACTATCTTCCAACTTTTCAAAACATTCCTGCTACTCTTTCAACTTACTGTTGCCTGGAATTGTGGGTTTATTAAGCCTGGGGGATCCTTTCTGTAACTCAGCTGAATTCTTTTCATTTTGTTACCCTGTTCAGCAAGATTTCATCATGAGAAAGTGCACTGATTCACCTGATTTCGAATTGTTGTTATTTAACATTTATACCATTATTTAATCCATGAATCAGATGAATACCATGTATAAAACGATGAAACAACACCAAGAAAGGTGATCAGATGGAAATGTCACAGCTTCAAATTATTACCTTTTCCTCTTGTGGATCTATAGTAAACACCCGATCCTGTCATCCTTTGCTATTAATCATCCTAGTTTAAATAATAAAAAGATTTGGCATAGTATCAGGATTCACAGAGGCTTAAGATTTAGAAGCAGTGTGGTAGTCAAGCTACCCAGAAAGCCATGAATCCTTCAGAGCGTGGCAGGTGTGTAAAGACTTTTGTAGGAAAGGATCCCATAGGAACCATTTCAGATTATAGGAATGAGGGGCATTGTATGTCTGAATACTCACTCTTTTATGTTCTCTGTTTTTAAAAAAAACCCTGTAGAAAGCTAGCATGTCAGGGACAATGGTTCTAGCTTCTTTAAACATACCAGTTTTCTATACATAGAAGTGTCAATCCAAACCTTCAAATCTGTGTTTCCTGATCCAAACTGATACAATCCTAGCACTATGGCATGAGAAAGTTCTGATTATGTAGGACTCTAAGATTGCAATCCGGGGGGGGGGGGGGGGAGAGCTGAAAGAGTTGTGGAAGTGGCTTAAGGTTGCACCAATGCAACTGTCCTGTACACTGGTGCAAGGGGCAAATACACCAATGGGAGGGTACTAACTCCTACAGCGAAGCACTGTGCAGCTCCATGATGCCCAAATACAGAAGTTGTCACTGCACCAGCATTCCTCCTGTGCCAGCACTAGCAGGGACATTCTGGGGCATTCTCAGAGGTGAAGAAGACTTTAGTCAGCTTCCTGTGGCCTTTCAGCCCTGAATGCCACTTTGGCTGGCATAGACTGGGCCGCATAGTTGTTTCCCAGGCTTCATAGGTGTTTCCCAGTTGCCAGGGATTTTTGCAGCTTCCTGAAATTCTTGTGGAGGTGACACTGGTGGCACTGTCCCTGGCTCCATGAAACTGCTCTCCCCTCCCCGGTGGATTGTACTGCACACTGCCTCAAAGTACTTTCTACCTCCACAACCACACTATCCCTTTACAATTGGCATCTCGGTCACCAGAAATTGATTCAGATGACTTAGAAATATGGGAAAGAATAAATGAAATTGTATGGCTTGTATGACTTGTATGGGGATTCATGCAGAATTAATATTCGTGATTTATGGTTTTATGCGTGGAAATGGCACTTTCACTCAAGAAATTGTGGGGAGAGTGAGTCTCAGTGGTAGAGTGCATGCTTTGTTTGCCTGAGATTCCAGGTCCAGTTTCTGCCATAACCCATTCAACAGTCTCAGTTTGAGCTGCCAGGAAAAAAATATGTTCTGCCTGAGAGCCTAGAGAGCTGTTAAGAGCAGACAATACTGAATTAGATTGGCTAGTAGTCTGATACAGTATAAGGCATGTTGACCAGAGCTGGAGTATGACATAATCTAAGACATAGTTTACCTACTTTATCTCTAAATCCATTTGTGTTATTAACCTTCCACTTCAGTGGAGAGGGTCTTCTGAGGAAAGGAAGGATATGAGCTACCATCTCTAAAAGTGTGTGGTGAACAAAACAGAGAATTGTCCTTGGGCAGGGCCACCCAGGTTCAAGATTTCACTGAGTCATGAAGCTTGCTGGGTGGTCTTGGGCCACTTCCTATCTCTCATCTTAACCTGTCTCACAGGAGTTCTCTTCCTACAGGCATACTCCTATGGATTTCCAGGAAAAAGGAATGTCATATGTCCCAGCCTCCTTATGTCTCTCCCAAGGATTAGACTGGTGCCAATGAAGGCAGATTCTGGTATTGTACACCACCAGAGTACTCGTATGTGTGCAGAATCTTTTTACCCTACCACCCTCTGATCAATCTTGGGGAGTAGGGATGACTTCATCCCTGAATTTGTCATATCAGTCTTTATTGCTCAACTGTGCATTTCGAAAAGGTCCAAAAAAATCTAGTAGCCTCTGGCATTTTTGAAAAAAAATTATGGGATGTGGAGACCAAAATATATTTTAGCTGTCAGAGTCAGTTAACTTGACATTAAGTCATATAAGAAAATATTTTGACAAATGTGAAAGTAAAATTTGTTCTTAGTTGGATTCAGTGTTCCCTTCAGCCACTTAGAAATATTGGGGCATTTAACCTGTAATTTTAAACAGATAACCTAAACCTCTAATCTGAGGGACTGCCACTTAACCTGTGCTTTGTAGTTAGTCAGGAACAGCCCACGGTCGTGCCCTTGTTGCCATGTCTGGATGATACGGTTAACAAAAAGGTTAGTGTGACATACAGAGTCAAAACCTTCAAGTACTGCTTTAAAAAGACTTCAATAGCATTGATGCTTTATGGCCAATACAAGAGTGTCGCTGTACTCTTGAAGCTGAGCCCCACAGGGATAGGGTGGGATAAAAATTCAATAAATAAATTAATAAATTCTGTAGTCTTGGCAATGCTGCTCCAACCAGCAGTGAAGTTCAATGCAAAGCTGAAAGTATCAGTCAGGACTGCACTGGCACTGAACTGCATAGAAATGCATTTAGCTCCAACTCCATCATAACTCCTCTGTGGAATGGGCTTCATGACAAGGCAATGGTCCCCTTTGTTGGAAGGTCTTCAAGAGGCATTTCAAAGCTTCTTTGTTTGGCAGGGTCTTGAAGAGTTATGAACAGCAGGCATCTTTGGGAGAGAGCAGATTATTGTATTTGATTTTAATCTGTAACATTTTAATTATTACCTGTAAGATGTATTGACCCAACAGGAAATAGTATTTTCCAATAGGAAACAATATTTCAACAATTAATTAAATAATAGTCTGTTTCTGGTCCTCTGCTCAACATTTATTTCATGGAGAACAGGGTTTGTAATGAGGGATTTCACTGTCAGGCTGAACAGTATAACCACATACTGTATCCAATTTCAAGATAAGCCCAAAAAATTCTGCCCAGTCCCTGTGGTGATGGGCCAATTGCTTGCTGACCCATGATGGATAGATGGTTGAACAAGATATGGCAAATGCTTGCTTGAAGAAGGAGGAGGAGTTTGCTAATAGACATCTTCCTTGTTCCCTCACTGGCTGCATTCAGCTTGCCCAATAGGATCTCATGCATTATTTGAAGAACATCATATCTTGCCCAGAATACAGGAGCAATAGACGAAAAATCGAAGTGATGGGCAGGGAACTCCTGAGGGCTGCAGACTGTACTGTGGTTGGCTACCGGTGAAAGTATGGTGGGGTTAATCTGCTCCCTGAAGGGTTTTGTTTGTGAGTGGAGATGCTTAAGGTTCTGATCCTGCAGGGGGATGAGTCTGGCAAGCTACCACACCATATAAAGTAGGGCAGCTGCCAGAACTCCCCTACCCAAGCTACAGGCAGGCCCTATCCTCTGTTGAGGGGGAAATCAGGCTAAGGACTGAGCTTACAACCCTGCATAGGACTGAATACATTATTCCCTCCCACCAGTAGCTCTCCCAGGACATTTCCTTAGATCTTTGTGTTCCTTGCTCTGGCTTATCTGTCAGTGCATAATCACCCCTTTGGGTCAAACCTGTGGAGGTGGGGCACCTATTAAGGTTCTGATATGGGAGTCAGTCACAGAATAGTAACTTTACTCTCCCCCTTGCATGTTAATGCTGAATACTTGCCCCATTATGATAAATGCCCTCTCTGTGATTTTCCCACCACCAAAGTGTCTCGCCATTCTAAGTCCACATGGCAGGGAGCTCTAACCCTAACCCTACCCTAGTGAATTGTGCAGCATCCTTGCCAAGGATTTTGTAGGGGAAGGTTGTGATTGGGTGCTGAAGAGGGGGGGTTAGTCACTCCTGAGAAGGGAGATGATTGGTCTCAACTGTAGTAAGCATCTAAGCTCCTCCGCCCTAATGAGCATGACAACAGCATTGGAATGCACTTTATTGGGGGGGGTGCACTTTATTTTTCAGTTCAGTTGGTGCCTATGGGCTACACCCAGTGGTGGGATTCAAATAATTTAACAACTGGTTCTGGTGGTGGGATTCAAACAATTTAACAACTGGTTGTTTACAAGCACCATTTTAACAACCGGTTCTGCCGAAGTGGTGCAAACCTGCTGAATCCCACCACTGGCTACGCCTTGTTTTTTGTTGATGTAACTTTCTACCTTTGACAAAGGGCATTCTGAGGCTGAAAGGGCTTAGATGACTAATTCTGGCCACTACCCTAGAACCAACCACAACTACACTGTCGTAGGGGTCTACACCTGAATTGCGCTGACAGATTGAGCCAACATCTAAGAGCAATAAAGTGGTGCTAAGGGTCTACACCAGTGTAACTGGCCCTTATGCCAACAATCTTGAAGATATTCCATCGTAAAGGTTGGTTGACTTCCTGAGTACTTTTGCACACACGCGCGCGCACACACACACACACACAAATACACCCTTAGGATTGCACTGCTAATGTACTATAGTTAAATAAATGATAACTAGAACCTGGTTCTTTCACTACTCTGGAATGAGGCTGATTATTTTCCTGTTTGATAGCTTAACTAGAACGTAGCGCACATCAAAATAGCCATAGCCTGTCTTCCTCTTTTCCAGTGCCTCAGTGTTTCAGAGAAGTGGAATAGCATATTAAAATGTAAATGGAAGGCTATGCCGCCCCTTCAGCCTTGCATCTTCAGTCTACAGAACTTGATATTTTTCACTCAACATCACTATACATCCAGCATTTCCAAGGATGACTGGTAACTTTTAGAATGTGTATAGAAAATGTTCTGTTCTTATTTTTCTTATTTTCACTGCTGTGGTGAGATTTTTAGAAGTGCTCTGTCCTGGCATGACCATATATACTAGCTTCATGCAAAAATTCTCCTGCTGCATTTATTATAATTGCAGAGACTGTAGTGGAATTTTTCCAGAAGAACTTCTGTGCATCTACAATGCAAGATATGTTTCTTGCAGTACAGTCATAAAGATACTCAAAACAATCTAACAATCTATATACTAACAGAAATCCAACTTCCTTTTTATTTTTCCTTTTTATTTTTCTTTGTTTTTCTTTTTCATTTATACAATTTATAATTTATTATAATTATTTATTTATATAATTTATTTATACTTAGTACATATGATGATGGGTCAAAATCTTTGTCAAATTCACTAATCCCATCCAATGTACTTGTTTCATATTTCACAAACTTCAGTCTGCCAACAGGTGGCAGGGCAGACTACTAGTTTTTCCCCCCCAAAGGCTGCCAGAAAGACTCACCTGATTCCAGCATTGGTTTTCATGACTGTTATATGCTTAAATTATCTGCCTTTTTAAAAAAAATCAAAATATATTCTGTTTTTAAGAAATGACTCATTTTTACAGAAATGTTAATTTGCATGTTAATTTATTTCAGTAGAATCTCAAAATATAGCCCTAAATTTGCATTAGGCATCTAACATGCATACCCACCCACCCACCCACCCACCCCCCGGATGTTTTGAAATTAATGCTGCCAGGCAATGTAAAACTATAGGGCCCATTTCACACATTACATTCTTCCAGTTATTCCTACACAAGTAGACCATGAATTCAGCTACCCTTCGGGGGAGGGCGGTTTATAAACCTAATAAATAAATAAATAAATAAAATAAATAAAGCGTACATCCAGTGGTTTTCCTCTGTATAATACCAGAAATTGCCTCCATAAACAGCTTCTATTTTTAAACAGGTACGTTTGGTAGTATGTTCTTAATACTGATTACTATTATGGTTATTTTAAACACTTAGTTAATAGTTATAAAGCAATGTGCTGTGAAGATCAGTGAGAATTTGCATTAGACAGCAAAGAGGTAGAAGTAATGGACTTACTATAAGCAATAGAGCAGTGGTTCTCAACCTTCCTAATGCTGCAACCCTTTAATACAGTTCCTCATGTTGTGGTGAGCCCCAACCCTAGTACTGATAACTGCATTTTGTATAGATGGAGAACACGCCTCGATGCAGAGAGTCTTTGTAGTGATCTCTTAGTGTTGGGTCGCCGATCTCTTCAAAGGGGTCCCGACCCCCAGGTTGAGAACCACCGCAATAGAGGTAGAGATGCTGACAATGGATGAGTGGTAAGTAAGGTGAGACTGGACTGGTCTGGTTCAGAATTTTTTTTCTAAAAATGAATAAGGATGAGGCTTGCAGGAGAAAAGGGAAGAAGCTTGATAAATAGTGACAAGAAGCTATTGCGAGCATTGTGCAAACCATTACAGAGGACATAGATGATTCTGGTATTTATTATTCTTTATATATAGTGTGTTTATTTCTTCTTTCTAAAGAAAAAGGGAATATCCTCAACATCTTGTCTCATTATTGAGGTGATTATTTTACTCACTTGAATGAAGCAATAAAAACCTGAAATTCTTTTACTGGTTAACAATGGCTTGAAATCAGCTAAAATAACAAATACATAATTTTACTTTGCACACTGCCTCTACTGCCAGCGGTTTGATGCATTTCCTGTTAAATTTGTTGGCAGTAATTTGTCATCTATGGAAAATTCTAGATCTGTACTCAATTTCATTTTGCATTTCTTAAACAATAGTGCTCCAATTTCCTTACATTTGATCAAATAGTGAAATTGTGCTACAACAATCTGTGCTAATTAGACAATTTTGACAAAAACCTATTTTGTTGTGTGTTGGCAAACAAGCAAAAGCATGGTTCTATATATGTTCAGTCATTTTATAATGAATTCATTTAGACTATCCAAGCCGTTTGGGCTTTTGCTCCCCAGAGGGGAAGCCTAAGATACCCTAATCAAGATCTATGTACATGTAGTCCCAACGAATCTCTGTAGCTTACATAAATACCTTGAAATGAACTAAAGTGGGGCTTCGTATTGCAGGACTGATTTAACAACAAGCATATTTACTGAAATATTTAATGGAACAGTGAAATATAAGGGAGATCTGTCAATGAATTCCTGATGTATCAATTTTCTCTTACAAGCAGTCTTTGGGAGGACTGCTAATTTGATGGGGAAGTGGTGCTCAGGGTGGAGGGGGGAGATATTTGGTTTCTCCTTCCATTTCCTATTTGACAGTGCTATCCTAAACAGTTCATTAAAGGGATGTAACATAGTGAGGATTGCACTGTTCATTATGTCACTCCCAAAGCCTTGCTACTACCCCTTGTAAGGAAACCAAACAGAAGTACCATCCCTTTTCTCCTCTAGTTGGATGACTGCAATTAGACAGGAGATTAGATCAGAAACACTACGCGGGGGTGAGGAGGGGGGAGAGTTAGACACTACTTCCTCCATCATTGCTTTCCATTCAAATGAATGGTATCTCACCTAGGTCTACTTTTAAGTAAAAATTAAAACATTAAGGTGTTCCACTTCTCATCTGTCTGCACCCTTATAGATTAAAATATAAATTCGCTCACAACAATATGTTGATGGGAATAAATAGAGGAAAAATAAAAGTATGTAAATCTGCATACATTTGGATTCCTTCTGAAAGCTTCGTTCATTTTTTCCAGTAGTAAAAAGTATGCTTTTCATTATGCATCAGCTCCCATTATTCTGCATTCTCACAAACATTCATGTTAACTGTCAAGAATTTTCTTGATATTCTTTTCCTTTAAATTTGTTAATTTAGTCATAATCTATCATGCTTAACCTGTTTTACCCTCAATACCAGCTTTAAAAAAAAATGAGTAGGAAAACTTGGCCTGAAATCCTGCTCGAATTGAAGTGAATTAATTACAAGCTTGCTTCCAAGTAACTGCCTTCAGGATTATTTATTTATTTATTAGAGTGTAGCAGGCCAAAAGTTCTATACACTATACAGCAGCCAGTTTACAATGTTGTATAGTATTTAGCTACTCAAAACAGAGAAAGCACTTACTCTATGTACATATGTACATTCAAATTTTCTTTTAACTTTTAAATGCTCTTGTACATGCAGAAATATTTAAAATGCAGTCATATTAATACTATATTCAAGGTACATAGGGTAATTGCCATTATTAAGTTGTTGTAGGATGTACTGGTGGCAATGGGTGGTGTAAACGATGCATCATTATTGCCAGTTGACATTCACATATTATATGAGTGATTTTTGTAGTTTTATATAACTTCACCTAATTGAGGGTATACATTTACAATGCCTTAAAATCCAGAAATTAAATCTTGAAGTCACAGTAAAAAGCTCAGGAAAGCATCAGCATGAATCTGTGGGGTAGCTACCTTCAGAATACATAATACACAGTTGTTAGATTCTACAAAACAATAGAATTAAATGAATTAAATATTTACAAAAGTATGAGTGTCATGAAGAGACATCAGAATGAGAGAACATTTTTGCCTCATAATATTAGAACTTGGGGACACCTAGTAAAAGTAATTGTCAATATGCACAGGACTAACAAATTTGTTCAATTAATTAATGGAACTTGTTACCATCTGTGTATATGGCTTTTTAAAATCTTAGACAAATCCATGAATAGGCCTATGAACATCTGTGAATTATGGTGACTAATGAAACCTCCATTTACAAGGGTAGTATAGCTCTGAATGCCAATGGTTCAAGATCATCTTCATGCTCAGTAAGTGAACTTCTGCAGACAACTTGCTGACTTTGCTGCTGGAAACAACATTCTGAACTACAAAGACCATCTGAAACAACTAGAAATTTGTCACATTCTTATGTTGTTGAGAATGAGATATAAACCATCTCTGTTCACTTCTCTAGGAGCAGAATTAATTACAGGCAAGATAGGGATTGTCATTTTGTAAAACACACAAGGAAAACTTCATTTAAAAATGAAATATGCATAAAATAAGTTAACACTCATGCTCTTAAATAAATTAAGCATAAGTAAGTCCCACTATTTTCAACAGAACAGTTTCAATAATGCATTTGGCTTTGAGGTAGCATTTTAAATACCTCTGCACTCCAAGCAGACAAATAAAAACATTTTAAATGTAACAAAATATTTTAAAACAAAAAATGAACAATACTTTTAAAAATGCCAGTGAAGAAAATTCAAAAACATTCACTGAACAGATTTTTTTGTATGTATGTATAGTTCACAAGACAACTTTTTAAAAGTTTTTCTTGAAAGCCATCTCTGGCTATAAAGAATTTTTCTTTCACACATAATAACTGAATCCGTGGTTTTATTTCTAATATTGGTTTTATGATTTGTGACATCCTAGTAATTTGTTTCCTTGCAGAAAATCTATATGTGTTCAGTTTTTGAATGGCAGGCTAACTTGGCATAATATAATTGAAAACTGGGGCAATTTTTCCTGTGCAAAAAGTATATATAATGAGCTAGAGACAGTATCTAATTTACAGAAAGGAAAAGAACCTGTCTGGCTCTAGTGCAAACAAAGTATATGTATTATAAATAACAACAAAATCTACACCATTAGTGGATCTCTTTCAAAGTGATACCTTTATTACAGAGACTTGATATTATTGTATTTGGGATCCCCTGTGTGTGTATTATTCATTGTTTTCTTGTTGCTATTTATAATATGTATACTTTGTTGTGAATTAAGAGTTGTGGTTCTGTTATATAAATGTTTTAATTATTTTCATTAAAAATATTGTTTCAAAGTTCGCACTAGAGCCAGACAGGTTCTTTTCCCTTCTGCAATTTTCCCTGTGCCTCACAAAGCAAGTCCCCCCCCCCCCACCCCACTTCATTTCTTGTGCATATCACCTTGCCTCAATACTTCTCATCAGAATTATTGGTGTTTTATTGAAATTTTTAATTAAAGAGGACCTGGTGTATTAGAATGCCTGACAGCAATACATCTTAACATATAATTGTGACATTATGGAATCCATTCGCAACCACAGTGTAGTAAATATTATACATAATTGGATCTTAAACTGAATAGATGCTAATTTGAGGCTAATTACTGAGGGTGATTATTTAAGGCATTTATGTGCATACATTCTAGAAAAGGTTAAATGAATTACTGTTACCTTTGTATGCAGTAGCAACAGGACCTCAAGAATCACACCTGGTCAGGAACCCTTAAGCCCTCTGGGTGGTGGTGCTATCATCATATGTAAGGTCACCCCTAAGCACAGTTCAAGTACACCCTTTTCTCCTACTAGTAGGGGTCATCTTCCATTTAGCACAAGGAAGGCTAGGTTTTATAATCATATGTTTTAGCAGAACAAACTTACAGGAATGCATGCTAAAAATTCAGAATGAGTTCCACTTAATATTCTGTATATTTTAGATATAATCTTCTTGATATTTTTAGGCCTCAGTCTTAAGATTTAGCTCCATGTCAGGTGATCTGTACATGGATCCCCAATGTAATGTGTGGTTTGGTTCTTAGAGAGAGACAGATGTGACCCGGCAAGATGTTCAAATATTAGTTTCAAACATTCTTACCATAGAGTTTCTGGATTTCTCAGAACTGCTCATAGCATCTGTAACAAAAATCAGAATTTCAAGTTATGCACTATATTTCTTCAAAGTTTAAATAGAACTGATTCAGCAGAAAGCAGAAATCAAGCAGTACAGAATTCCTAGTTACTCAAAACTAATTTGTTGGATGTTGATACCTGGAATGATCAAAATATTTTAATAAAATGCCATGATTTTATGTCTAGAGATAAAATAAATAGACCCTCACCCAGAAAACCCCTGCTGGAAATAATGGGACTAATGTCGCCTGTCCACCAAGGAAGATTTTGCTGAGGAAGGCAATGGCAAACCACCTCTGCTTAATTACTAGCCTTGAAAACCTCATGGGCCCTTTAGAGCTGAGCCAGTATACTTGTCTCTCCCTGAATGTTCCCTTGCAGCAGCTTTGTTCTCGACTGTTGTTATGCCTCTCTTTGTCTAAGGCATATTCTTCAATAGTCTGTGGCTCTTGTGGTTTCAGCGAAAGTAGTTCTCGCCATGCTCATGGAAGATTCTGGCAGATGACATCAGGGCGGCTCGCACCTCCTCGGGCTTTCTAGGAGGCCAGGAAAAAAAAACGGCATTATTCCAATGAAGTTTGGGCAACCTGGTCGTGCTGGAAACATAGATTTGTTTTGAATGGTATTTTGCATAAATTTTCGAAGTTTGTTTTATGCGTTTATATTCGGTATATTTTTGCCTTACAAACAAACTGTAAGAATATAGATAATTTGGCAAAATACAATGATTCTTTTCCCTTCACACTAGCTTCATAAAGCCGGTACATCAATGCTCTTAAATTCATTGATTACAAATTTGGATAACAAAAATTCTTCAAAATTCCTCTTTGAAATTCTAATGAAAAGCAGTATGAAAGATGTTTAAATAAATACATAATTTTCAAAATGCCAATTTGAAGGCTTTGATCTAAAAGGAAACGTCATAAACTTTTAAAAGGTCGCATGTAATTTGCTTAATTTATCACCAGTAATTCGTGAATACAGTTGTGACTTAAGATGCAACTGACAGTCATAAGCTTTAACGTCAGAATTGTTGATGTTTTAAGTACTGGTAATTTGCTCTTTCAACATTTATGATACAAGTAACACAGTATGAAATAATTATCAATTAAATAGTTATTCAAGGATCCAAAGTCCAGTTTGCTAAACCTATTAATCAAAACTGCAGAATCATCATGTATTATGTTTCACACATGACAAAAACCAGAAGAGCAGCTAGAGTTGTGTCAAAAACACCACATAATCTGATCACAATTTAAGCCAAACAGTGCAATCCTAAACAGAGTTACACCCTTCTAAATCAATACATTTAGAGGGACGTACCTCTGTTTAGGATTGCACTGTAACTCCAATATTGTGGTATGAGTTTCCTTAGAAACTAAACTGAAGTAAGGTTGTCTATGAAAGCCCATACCACAAAACGGTTGCAACAGTGGTCCCAATGCCGATGAAACTGTGCCTGGAGTAACCAACCTCCAGGTGTGGCCTGGTGATCTCCTGGAATTAAAACTAGTTCCCAGATTACAGAGGTCAGCTCCCCTGGGGAAAATGGCTGCTTTGGAGGATGAATTCTGGGACATTATACCCTGCTGAGGTCTTCCCTTGCCTAAACCATGCCCTCCCAAGATTTCCCCTCAGAGTTGGCAACTGGCCTCAAGAAGTTTCCAACTATAAAACCGACAACTGAAAGTCTTTTATAAATTACCTTTTGCAAGTTAAAATAAAATCCCAGCTTTTCCCTCTAAGCTCTCCTGGCACATCAGACTCCAGCATTGTACCACTAATTTCTTCAAGCAACTAATGCTGCTTCATTCAAAGTGTTCATAAGGCCATAGTTTATGCTTTTATCCAGTCAGGGATGTATACAGGAAACTGTTTCCACACTTGTAGGCCTTCATTTTGACATACCAGAGAATTATTTTTAGAGGATAAAATATTCACTTTTTTCCGAATTCATCCAAATAGTAGTTCTGTTGCAAGCTTCCCAATATTGATAAGAATTAGAATTTATTCTTAGTTTACTTGTAACATTTTAGCACCTTATTATTTTGTTTACTATATCTAACACAAGGAAGATTTATACAATAAAATTTTTTGACTGTAAATGTTTTCTATAGCCCTGATTTTCTGAACTTCTGATCTTCTTCCCCCTGTGTCATTCATTAATTCATAACCTCTGTGCCTGAAAATAGATGCTTAGAATGAACATAACAAATTCTGTGCTAACATAAGATCCATTTCCACTGATGTAAACACTGGGAAATATTTAAGACTGTGATGTCCTAGAAGTGCTGTGTCGTTCAAATCTGGATGAAAGAACTGCACATTCCTGAAATCAACAAGGAGTTATTGCATGTATAAGTGCTTCAAGGATTTATCTATATATTGCAATTCAATTACATTTATTATTGCAGCAACCTTTGTTCGGCTGTGGAAATGAACAAGGAATAGGAAATACTTAGCTGGAATTTTAATTCAGTTAGTTTTTTCAAGAATAATCAATTTCCATAAAGTATGTTCAGGGTATTATTTGTTTTTGTTTGCTTGTTTTAACCTGAATTATCTTAACAACAACAAGAAGAAAAGTTTGGATTTATATCCCCCCTTTCTCTCCTGAAAGGAGACTCAAAGGGGCTTACAATCTCCTTTCTCTCCCCACAACAAACACCCTGTGAGGTGTTTAACTTTATGGAACCTTATAGAAAA
The DNA here is from genome assembly GCF_021028975.2 of Sphaerodactylus townsendi. NCBI lineage: Eukaryota > Metazoa > Chordata > Lepidosauria > Squamata > Sphaerodactylidae > Sphaerodactylus > Sphaerodactylus townsendi. Next base: position 86,915,941 of record NC_059427.1, read on the forward strand.
GTAGGATAAGTTGTTTTCTATGTACTGAAGACATAAAAACCAGTCATCTAAGTTGTACTACTTATAGATAATGTGTTGACTCAATTTTCCCATAATAGGAAGCACTTCTATCAGCAGAACAGAACTTTTCTGTATCTCCCTTCCCACTGTAGCCTAGTGACCTTCCCAAAAAGGACAGGGCCTGTTTCAAAGAACTGAGTGGGCTGTAGTGGGAAGCAAGAGGCAGAACAGTTCTGTTCCAATGATGGAAGTGTTCGCAGTGACTTAAAAGTGAACTTTGGATCCAATCCATTGTTGGAGAAATGTTTTTAAAGGAGACCTGTTATTTAAAAAAGGTTCAAGCACTCAGTAGCAACCAAGTGAATCCTACTTACTCATGGTCATCTCTGGGTTGTGGCATTTTAAAAACATAACATCCTAACCTTTCGCTTAAATGAAAAGGCCTTTCTCTGTGCACATCATGTTGCATACATGAAAATGTCCTTTTGTTGGGAAGCCTTTTGAATGCCAGTAACCTTGTGAGTGAAGACACTCCATATGTGAATTAAAATCTCCATTTTTGCTAATAATCACTGATCAGCCTTCTGTGGAACTTACTGTTGTACAAAAGAGTACTCCTAGATTTCAATAGGATTTCCTTGATTTTTGTTCCGGTTTCCAGTTCAGCAATCCATTGCTAAAAACATCAAATAAATGTTTGTTGAATTTTACAATGATAACTAAACAGTAAAATATAGGCTAGGTATTAATTCTAAACTTGGGCGTTTGTTTCATTGCAGGCTTCAGAAAGTACAATAAGGCATTAACTTTAGGCATCAAATCTTGAATTTGAATCAAGTCTAAATACATATAAAATTAAAATTGAAACATGAGGCATATAAAGTTATATTTTTCAAAATGTTAACTCAATATTTCTCCTAGTGGTATCATATTTTAAGAAAGGCAACCCAGATGTGAGCACTTGAAATACACCTATAAAATCCCATTCAGTATATTGCAATCATTAAAAAATATTTACATTTAATAAGTGCATGTTTTATTGTACGATAGCTGTAACTACAGTTATCATTCACAGAAAAATGTTGTTTTAATAACTTGTACATTGATTTGCAGAGGTGAAAAAGTAACCTAACACAATATTGTCCTTTCCCTCTTACAAATGTATTTCTAAATGCAAATTAAATTACATGAAGTAGGGTGGTTTAGGGAGCTCATGTTGGACTTTGCAATCCAGCAAGCTTCATCAAGTTTGCATTACATTAGGACTGCTAGAACTTGTGCTAAAAAGATTATATTGGGGATATGACTAGTGGCATTACAGAAACTATGGCCGAGCTTGCTGTAATCAGCAGGAAACAGTTTGTTCCTGCACAGTGTAGCATTTGAATGCTGACATGGAAAATGGTAATTAGTATGGGAGTGAGATGTTTGACATATTTGAAACAAAATGGACTGATCCGGAATTAATCCTGTTGGTATCTCCATGACAGCCAACTGCAATATTCTGTACATTTTCACACCTGTCTCAAAGCTCAGAAATGTTAACCTAAAATAGGATACTACCCAGTTCAGTTCATATCCTGTTTATAAGCCAAATTTTCAATGACTGGTTTGAGTGTTTATCAACCTGTTTGTGGCTGCTAGTGAGACTGCTTCACTGGATTCCTTCCTTAATGATGCAGAAGAGCACAATTGGCTTTTATTGCATCAATGAGCACCATTTGTGGCCAGATGTGCAGAGCTTCCAGGTGAATAACCACAGGACACTTTCTGGATTAAATTGGGCCGCAGCCCTTTATTAATGCTGCAGCTGGGCGAGCAAGAGAAGCACATTGTAGCAGCCGGTCAGCAGTCATGGCTGACCCCGGCAACAACCCCAATCCCTATTGGGGAGGACAGAAAGGTACCAGCCACTGGGCGCTCGCCCTATTTTGGCCCCCTAACTGCTGGGGTGTTGGGCTCAATTGCAGAGGCCTCCATGGCAAGCATCATAAACCTGCCTCACCCCAAGCCTCTTATGGAGACCCCCAGCTGTGGGGAGGTGCACCATGTAAGATCAGCCTCCCCACAAGGATGCACTCCTCTGCCCAAACTGCCAGAGCTGCGACTTGTAATGGTAACAAAACACTGTCCCAAAACAGGGAGGGTGCGTGGGTCAGTTTGCTCAGGCGCCAAAAGAGGCCAAAGCAATTGCATGCTACCTAATATATAGGGAGCTTGCACCACCCCTTTTTGCCCACATACATGTTGCACGACTTTGCTGGGTGGTAAGGCTTGGCTGTTCAGTCGCCCAGGGCTGCACATGCTCCCCATTATGGAGCTCACTAATGCCCTGCCCCCTTTCGCAATTACAAGCCTCGTTGATTCAAGTGCCGTGATTTCCATGAACAAGCCAATGGAAGATTTCTTAAGGGTTTCTTTAATCAGAAACTGCTACTGCAAACTAACCTTTGAATGACATTGTCACAAATGCTGAAGTCCCAGATTTCATTTTTTTCATTAAAGTAAGTTTCTAGCCTAGAAGTTTCTGAACTAAGTACACTTTTTGGAATTCTGGGAAACGGCTGTAGGCACCACAACAAAAGAGCCAAGTCAATTGGTAGAAAGTGACCAAGTACTCCTTTTTTCCTGTTCTGTTCATGACCCTTTGGATTTTATCCCCAATACTCAGAAGCAAGTGGGCACAAGGCATCATTTCATCAAGCACCAGGTGCCGGGCCACCATAGTAAGGATCATTGCTTCAGTTGCAGATTATAAGGGGGAAGGTGCAATCAACACATTATCCCTTATAAGTGTGCTAGGGAGGGGGCTAGAATCTTTGAAAACTTCAAATATGGAGCATCAGAGATTCATTAGCGTGGTTGTTCTGATGGTCTTCAGCTCACATATGATCAAGACCTTCAAACACGATGAGGCAGACTAATGAACATGTTTACCACAAGAGTCACAGCCTCTCCAATCTGAAGTAGCCCAGGTCCCAAAATTCCAAAATTGATTTGTTTTAATTGCTCCACTTTTCTGTCAGTTGTAGTACGTAGCCTGATTTCTATGCATCTTCTTCCCAGTTCTTCCTGCTGCTCAAAAACTAGCTGTGAAAGGAAGTGATACTTAGAAAATAGCCCATCATTTGCTGTCACAGTCTTCATACATTCTAACAGAGCATGCATTCAGTAGCCATATGGTGGAAAACTTTAACACTGGTACTTTCTGCACTTTAAAACATTTTGAGGCAGGAAGTAAAATGTTTCCTCTGTGGGGCACAGCATTGTTTTTACCCCAAAACATTTTATTTGCAGCCTCACAACATTTTAAATGAATGCCCATTTAACCGATTCTTTAGTGGAAACATTTTAAAAATGGGCTTTATTTGCCTGTACAATCTCTTTAAGACATTTCCCATGCCCCATTGCAGTCCCCAGACTTTTTCCTCAGCACCATTTTCTTTGCTCACTCTCCATTCCTCCTTCCCTGTTTTTGGAGTTTTTCTTTGTTTTCCATTTGGGGAGGGGCTAATTTTTGATAGATGTGGTACAGAAGGCACAGAAAATCATGACACAAGCTGTGAAACATAGAAGGCAGGATTTTTTTCAATTGGATAATGTACTTTTTAAAAAGGCAAAAGGTCACAAAATGGTGGCCAGGACTCATTTTAAGCTAGTCAGTTAAAACATAAGTCATAGTAAAGTGCAGGATTGAAAACATTTTAGAAACCTTTCGAAAAGGGCCTTTGACTTTCAGAGAGCCAACTTCTTCATTTTAATTCTCACAGCTGTGCAACATAAATTAACCTGAAATTAATGGAATGCCCTCTCATTAGATCTCCAACAGGCATCAACACTGTATATCTTTTGGTGCCTGGTTAAGACCACCATTTTTGGCCAGGCATTTGACTGATCAATGCCACTCACCCCCAGACCAGTGCTTTTTTTCAGAACTTTCCCTCCTTCTGCACCTGGAGGTGTTAGGAAGAGGGGGGGGGGTATTGGTTAATTGTTTTTAGATATATTTTTAGGAATTTTTATATGGATGTGATGCTGTTTTTATGGTAATGTAGAAAGCAATTTTAGATTGCTGGAACCTGTCCCGAGGATGGGGTAGAAATCAACTAAATAAATAAATATGCTTCTATTTGAATCTCAGTATTCAAAGAAGATCATAACAATGTGCTTCCTCTCCCTTCGCTGAAAATATCCTTCAGGGCATCCTAGTTACACATCTGACATGAATAACATTGTCTTGAAAATGCATAACAAGAATGAGACAAAAAAGAAAACTTCATTTGAACATTTCAAACAATTAACGCCCTCCATTTCTCTAGTTTTTCCTTCCACCTGCGAAATTTCACTAGAATGTTGTAAAACTGAGTAATCAAACCAGAGGGGTTGGATCCAGAGCAGCATTTCTGCAGAAACAAGACTTATGCAGCATTCATTTCCTCCTCTCCCCCCCCCCCTTCTGCTCCTGTAGGAGAGGGAGGAGTTGGACACAGGGAGAAGCAGTTGTGTGTGAATGATTCACATATCTTGTTTCCAACTTAAACCATGTTCCATGAATACAATTAAGGAAGGCAGTACATATCTGCAATGACCTATAGATATGGTTCTTTTAATTAAACACAAACAAAATTCATACAGATGCACATAGTTACAAAACTTCACGCCATGTAGAACATCACTATGCTGTAGTGATTGGACAGTCAGATAATGACTGAAGAGTTATGTGTCCAAATCCCATTTTTACATAAAGCTCACATGCTACCTTTGGGCCCATCTCTCTTTTCCAATTTAATGTACTGAACAGAGTTTCTGTGAGAATAAAATAGAAGAGGGGAGAACCATGTATGTTCCCCTGAGCTCTTTGGAGAAGGAGAAGGATAAAACTGTGATAAAGAGACAGATGAAACACTGGGGAAGATGTAAAGAGCTCTTCCATGCATTTTTAAATAGAAATAGCAGCCATTGCAGAGCATCAATTCAGAGGGGTTTAACTCTTCCCTCACACAATTTAGCCAACTGACACCACCATCAACCTGTACTTATATAAGCCCTTCGGGGGTTGGGCGGTATATAAGTTTGAAAAATAAATAAATAAATAAATAAAATATAAGGGACCCAGCCTTTATTGTCTTGAATGGTCACATCAAAGTTATTAGCCTTGCAGGGAAAAAGACAGACACCAAGACTAATTACAGTCACACATGGTAAAACCATACAGGGGTGGAAGAATTAAACCCTCTCCACCCAGTATGAATCAGGGTTCTACCTAACCGCCATTTACATGTTAAAAACCTGGGAAAATTTGGCCATTGTTAATCAAGTCAGACCCATCAGTTTATTGACTTGAGCACAGAAACCCTGATGCACTAACTAAGCTATGGAACTGAATGTAGTCACACACAGTATGGAAGGTAATGTTGCAGAACTTTTAAAACACGTTGAATGCAGTAGAGAATGCATTCAAGGTTTACAGAAGCTGAAGAAAAGAAGACACAAAACCCGAAATCTCTTCCAAGTTTCCACTGCTCTTCATACTGTTGAAGAGGAAATTGTTTACATTTTACATAAAAAATAATTGAACATGTAAGATAGTAATGAATGAACATTATTATATAAACCAGATCTTCAGTAATTTGTGCATTTAGGAGATGGCAAGGTGGGCAGTATTCAGCATACCTTAATGTTCTATCATTACAAATATTAAACAAAAAAGCGCAGAGCTCACCTCAAGGCTCAGGTTGATTATCCCTATGGCAGTTGTTCACATGTGCTAACAATTATGAAGTTACTTTGTCCATAGTCCAGAATTTGTTGCAATAAATTGGAGAAATGCTGCCAGGAAATATACTTCTTTTTCTCCCCTAAACGATATAATTAGGGTATAGGGAAATCTGCAATAAAACCAGATTATTGCAGGTCATTGCTGTTTTTATTCAAGTAGTAATTCAGAGAAAACATAAGCAAATGTTTATACTCTCTGGATCATTTAATATTGACTTTACCGAAGGTACCCAAGAATTTACTACAAGGACAGCAGACAGAGGATATCAGGAAAACACCAAGAATTGGTTGCATATATTGCACCAAGAATTGATTGCATATACAAAAACCTATTACTAATGAAAGCTATTAAAAAGTAAAGGTAGTCAGTCACCTGTGCAAGCACTGAGGCATTACTGACCCATGGGATGATGTTATATCATGACATTTACTAGGCAGACTATGTTTATGGGGTGGGTTTCTGTTGCCTTTCCCGGTCGTCAAATCTATTTCCATTGATATTAAAACTACTGACATTAAAATAACAGCAGATTGTGTGATTAGTTGTAATGATGGATGATTCTGTGAACACCATTGTAGGAAATCAGATTTCAGATTCATAATTACTCCTTAATATTAATTTTGACTAGAAAGTGATTTTACTTTAATTTAAGTTTAAGGGTTGTGATTTTACTTTAATTTTAATTTAACCCTTTAACTGAAGGGTTGACCCAACTTAAGAGTTGAGTCTTGCCTGCATCTAAAAGAGTGTTCTAGTAAGAAATAATATTTCCCATTCAGTGTTAACATCCACCATAATTTGTAATGCTTCTATTGAGGCAATAAACTGGGGGGGGGGGGGCAGGAAACTATACATTACATTCAATTGCATGAAAATGAAGCTTCCAAGGACTTTTATTATTTAATGAAAGGCATCCTCAGAAGAATGGCAAGTTGAGCAGTAGGGAAAGACTGTTTGATTCTTTCACCACTAGCACCTACCCAATCAAAACACCCTGCCCAGACTGCTTTTTCTATAGTAAGCAATATACAAAGTATATACAAGAGTATACAAAAAAGCTTCAGGAACAGAAGCTTTTTGATCAGACTATAACAGCCAAATAAGTAAGTGTTAACCTCCCCACTTCTCATTCACTCAACATGTTGGATCTTGATTACATAGTTTTGCATGCAATGTGTAGTTCATGTAATGGGTAGTTTACTTGAGGTACTGTTTGTCAGAGGAAGTCACAACTATGTTAGCCTCAGGGAAAAAAACAAGGAAGTATTTGGAGTGGGACACTCCCAGTCATAGTAGCAAGCTCTGGGGAACAAGAAGGTGAGGTTGATCTTAGTATGGGCTTATGAGCTTTTTGAGCACGTGAGCAGAAATTAGTTTGTAGGCTGGGATTGGGAAGCTAATTGTGGCTGTGGGAACTGGTGGGCCCCTTTCTTTCTCTTAGAAATGTGGAGAACCAGCTGTCATTAGTTCACATTTATTTATAGTTGCTGACAAAATCCACAGCATTCAACAAAGATGCCCAAAGTGAAACATACATTCTTTTGAAACATTAAAATAAACCCAACCAAATCCTGAAGAATTCAATAATGCCCTAAATAATGGCACTAGAATCAACTAGGCCATAATTGCGACAGGGAGCAGGGCACATGGGGAGCTCCGGAGCAGTGAACTTGGTCTCCACACTGGAGAGTTTGGTCTTCATTCATTTAGGATTGGAGCCGCCACTGTGGCAGCCTGCGATGGCTGTTCCCCTGACCAAATCCGGGCAGTGGGGTGTTGGCACTCGTTGGCCTACAAAACATATGTTAGACTTCACCTGTTGTTTTAAAGTTTATGCAGAGCTGCAGGAACACAGGGGCCAGATATGGATCATTGGACACAGTATCGTCCACTGAGCCAGCCTGTACACATCCTCATCTGCATGGGGCGCAGACCTGGACTTCACGAAGGGCATGGACATCATTTGACTTGGCCAGTGGGGTATGCGCTGAGAGTCATTGCTGCCCGCTATACGGGAGGTGCTTCAGAGGTTTGGTGCACCTCAGGGGATCGTCATCCATCTGGATGAGAACAATCTCCCAGCGTTGAAGGGCCTGGAACTGTCCTTGCGGATGGTGGCCAACCTCCTCAAGGTCCTGAAATTGATACCAGATATTAAACTATTTTGGTCCCGCCTCCTCCCAAGGCTCCTGTGGAAGGGTGCCAGGGAGCAAAGGAAAGTGGATGTGGCACTCCGAGAAGAAGTGTGGTAAAAGCTTGGCATGCATAGCATGGGTGGGTTCTGGGAGCTTCCGGTGGTAGCATTATCCACTGCCTGAAATATTATAACCACCCGTGAGCATACGCTCTTTCATTCTGACAGTGTGCACCTATCCAAATGGGGCATGGATATTTGGCTGCGTGCCATACGGCAGGCGCTCTTGGATTGGCTGTGAGGCTTGTGAAGTTGTGGCAGGAGTGGATTGCTCAGCTCTGTGGCAGTTTGGGCGGAGGATTGCATCCCTATGGGGAGACCGAGCTTGCACACCAGACCTCCGCGCAGTTGCGGGCCTCCATAAGGGGCTTGGGGGGGCAGGCTCATGGTACATTCCACGGAGGCCTCTGCAATCGAGCCTGACACCTCAGCAGGAAGGGGGCCACAAAGGGCGGGCACCCTGATGGCCCAGTACCTATCTGTCCTCCCCAATATGGATTGGGGTTGGTGTCGGGGTCAGCCAGGGGTGCTGACTGGCTGCTCTGATGTGCTCCTCTTGCTTGCCCAGCTTCTGCCTCAATAAAAAGGACTGCAGCCCATTTTAATTCCAAGATGTGTCCTGTGGTTATTCACCAGATGGAACCTCTGCACATCTGGATGCAATAGTAATTAGAATGAAAGCATGTACTAAATAACTCTTAATTGTTTAATCAAGACATTTTTTAAACTTCATGAGACATTGCTATACAAACATCTGAAGCAAAGCAATATCCACCCTAAATGCAATGACTGAATTCACATTTGTCAAACTAGTCATATCTAGCTAATGCTAACCTTCAAAAAGTTGACTAGATAGGATCAGGTGTTTTTGCAGGTGAATGCATTCTGTCTAAACACTGACAAGAACTTGTCCCCACTCCATAATGAGTCATAAGAACAATGTATAAGAACACATAAATAAAACTAAAGATACCCCGTCAAACTCCTTTCTTTGTTGGGACAGCTCTGTCTCCAGCATATTTCTAGATCTCCAGCATCTACCCTGAATCCAAAACAAAGAACAATGTTGTATTTGACTGCCTCCCATGTATACCTCATTTATACCTCACTGCCATCTATCATTAATTGAATACAGCAGTATTCCAATAACTTATTTGCTAACAAACTACTTATTTAATATTTTAAGTGCTGCTTCAAACATATAGTCTGAACATCTGAAAAGTATTTCTCAAGACCTGGTCTCTTGTAAGCTTAAGGAATCTGTGTGATATTGTAGCCTTAGACAACTTATGAATAAAATACTGTGATGATTCCACAGTCAATGACCTATGTGGGTGGCCATTTGTAAAGTACCCCTATTTTACATGAGAGTTTGTTTCTGTGATATAGCTGTCTGTGCCCTTCAGCCATGATTTCAACTTGACAGTTGAAGAGCTATTTTAGCTGAAATATTTACATCAAAGTCATGCTGGTTCAAGTTGAAGATCAGTTTCTCATACATTTAAATGGGGGTATAGGTTTGAACAACAAAATATTGCACACCAAATAGCTGTGAGGCAAAACTCTGCCTTCAAACAGTAAAATAAAAATTGGGTGGGGGGAGACTACTCAATTGGCTTCAACAGTGTCAGTAATGAAGCCCATGCTAATGTGGTTGATTTTTCCATGAAGCACTGGCCTCAGCTGTGGTTCCCAGAACAAAGGAGGTATGGGCCAGCACTAGGCTCTGGCTTCCACTCTTCCCAAAAGCCCTCCCCTTCCCCTGCAAGTCGTAGTGCCAATTCACAACAACATTGGCCTTCAGCTTTGCTGAGGAGCCAAGGGGGAAATCCTTCCCTTCACTCACTCCCCAGCCCTGAAACCACAAAAGCAGCCCCAAGTCAGTCCCGGGATGCTTGCCAAAATTTCAGAGAAAATGTGACCAAGGTGTGATGGACAGGAGGCTATCCTGCCCCTGAAGGGATAAACAGTTACTCAGCTGAGCCTTCAGGAGTGCTGCTCTAGCATCTTTCAGAAGGAGGACAGAATGCTAGAGCGAATTACAGGAGGAGAGAGCTCAGGTCTGCCTTAGGGAGAGAGCACCGATAGCTGAGGTCTGGCTCAGCAGAACAGCAGACTATAAAGGGTAGCTCTGCCTAGTAGTATGGTGGAGTGGTTCAGCATTGTGTCTTAGACAAAACAGAGTACCCAGTTGTTAGGCCTGTCTCTAGTAATGAGCAGACCATGAACCTCTTCTTAGTCTGACTCTTGGTAAGGGGCAAGCTGGTGTGGGTGAAATCCTGTGTGTGACAGGATCCAATATAGTGGCTAGTCAGTAAAAGCCTGTTTTTTCCTGAACGCAATAAGGAAAATTATAACTACTCTCTGAAGCCATAACTAGTTTAAAGTTATCCACCTCAGCCTTTGTCTACCTGGAAACCTGTGCTGCTGATCTGTCCCTTGAGGCCAACCTGTAAATAAATACATATTATTTGTTGTTTATGTACTGATCCTGTCTAAGTGATATCTATATTCTACTTGTGTTACCGCTGCTGCTCGGGTAACAATAAGTGATCTCAGCTCAGCAACGTAATGAGGCACAGGAACCCGGCATTCTTCAAAGCAAAAGGATTTTACTTGCAGGTGATGGTCACAGCTCAGTCAGGAGAATCACGCCCTTGCAACGCAGTGCAAGAACTTTTATTCCCAAACTTCAAAGGGGCAGGGACAAGGGGAGGAGAGGGGGCAAGTCCCTCTCCAAACACCAATAGGAAAACAAACATGCAAAGAAAAGATACAGTTACAACTTCTGAATGAGATTACAAAATCCCGCTGTCAAACGTCTTCCCGTGAGATCTCGCAATGGTGCTGAAAGGAGAGCATATAAGATCCATTCATGAAATCCGAGTGGGCTTGCTACCGCACCCAGCTATCTCCTTTATCAGATGGCTATTTCCTCCAGTAAAACCCTGAGGCTCCCGCCTCATTTCGTTGCAACAAAGAAAAGTTCAAACTGTCCAATGGTGGTCCCCGCACGTCTTCCAGCATCTAGGGACCTTTGGGTGCTGGGCCAACGGCAGATTTGTTGATTTGCGAAAGTCCTGCAAGAGGGTCTTCTGTCTTTTGTCAAGGAGTCGGCTGGGTGTTGGTCTAAAGCGCTTTGCATTCCAGAGCCAACTTTCTTGTCCCTTTAATATCAAACCTTTCATAGGCCACTGCTTTTTGCTATCAGGACACAAAAAAATTTCAAAAAATAACGATTTCTAAACTTAAACATTAGGGAAACGCTTAAAGGGATAAACACATATACTTATAGGCAAGACTTTCCCTAAACCTAGCAATAGCAGAACGCTTAAACTAGCACTGGAGAACCTAGTCAAAGCTAAAATCCTAAACAGCCAGGGCACATTATCATAAATTCAACTCCTGGAAGGGGCTTTTATTTACATCCTAGAATGGCATAGCAACAAGGGGAAAACCCTATATCATTGGCACAATTCATATGTTATTGCAACTCTTTGCAAGTCTTATGAAGGCTTCTGAGACACACAAGTATCTGCGTCCTAGCATGGAGCCAGTGTAATCAGGCAACCCACAGAAGCTCCAGGGGAAAATATTTTACATTTTGGCCATTTTCCTGAAAGCGGTAAATCACTTGCACACCACAACATTTACCTCACAGCAGTGAACTCATTCCTATTGTTACCCAAAATGGTGAGACGCAATGACTCTCTTTGGTTGGGGAAATTAGCTGTAGAGCAAAAGGTCGCTTAGCGTGGCTTAAGGAACATTGGGTAACGAGAGAGAGAGAGAGAGAGAGAGAGAGAGAGAGAGAGAGAGAGAGAGAGAGAGAGACTATGTATACAGGTTTCCACTCTCTATAAGAAACTAGCAGAGAAAATAAATTCTTTTCAATTGTTTTATTGAAAAAATAAGAAAATAGAATCAAATAAAATCTCACTCATAATCACTCAATTACTGGGGGTGAAAACGCAAACAAACCTTTCCCTCAGGCTTAAAACAACCATAGTTCCCCAAAATCATAGGAGATTGTGTGAGTCTCCTCAGTAGGTAGAAAAGGCCTGTCACAAATAGCAATGCTCAACAGCAATCAATACCAAACACATTAAGGGACAATAGAAGCACAAAGCACTCATAGGCTTAAAATACTAATTCACTGTAAAGTTATTACCTAAATAAAAATGTTGCTTGCAAAATATATGTACAAAACACCCCCCCCCTCTTGTTTCAGTGAGTATTTTCCATTTTAAAAGAAAGGGCTGATGTATATGTCCCCACCAATCTAGCATCAGAAGGGACACAATGCCAAGCATTGTTTGGATTGATGAGCATTAGGGTTTCATAGACCCATTAGGGTTTCACAAACCCAACATTAAAATGATGTGCTGTGTGGGAATTTAGCCATGTATACAAATGCATTGTTTTGATTAAACCTAAAAAGAGTTTGGCAATTTAATGTTAGCTAGTTAGCTTGGCATACAGTGGAAATAACAGAATATATCATTGTACATGAGGTTTGCTACACTGTAATACCACCATTAGGTATCATCAGAACTGATTATACTAAACATGGTTTACAGTGGAATTAGGTTTTGTAGACAACTACCATGCTTCATCAATTTATTCATGGCATAATTTTTCATAATTAAATAATGCCATAGCATTATTTTTTCTTGGCTGGAAAGGACATTTCACTAGAGTATCTATAAGTCTCTTGTGCTATTTGTTTGCCCCATATGAATGTTGCTAATTTAAGGTAAAAAGGACAAGAGGGACAGTCTAATACATTTCTAACAATATATGAAACATTTGAGAACATCATCGATTCATGCATTTTATTATAGAGCAAAAAAACTAATTCCTAATCATTTATAAAAGATGTATACAGGCTGTCAACTTGATTTGAAGTTGTTTTATGCTCCATGTTGACCAGTAACCTGTTTAATTTTCTTTTTGTCCCCCTGTGTTGGTTGGGTGATTTAAAGAACATTTCTGCGTCCAGTTCTTTTTGAATTTTTTAAAGGCAGTAATGGTTGTTTTCCAGGGATAGAATAACTGATACACTTCAGTGCACACAGTTGAACATGGGCTAGATGAATGGGACAGAGAAAAACAATTCGGGGGGGGGGACGGGGTTAAGGAAAGCTCTTCTATTTGATTGCTGAATTGTTCAATCAACCTATAAACATAAGAGAAACAAAAAAGGAAAGAACATGCTTTACTATTCTGAACACAGAAGTGAACAAGAAGATATTGTCACTTATAATAAAGAATTATGTCTTTATTATGTATTTGTTATTATATTATGTATTTATTACGTATTTATTATTTGATTTACTAGGCTGCCCCTCCCATCGGGACTTGGGATATTTTACTATATAAACATGAATCATGAAATCATCCAAAACATTAAAACATTCCAATAAATAAATTCCAATAACAGCTACAGCTGTTGGACATCATGTCAAAGCAATGCAAAGCAGTGCATTCCACTTCATGGCGAAGCAGCACAATAAGCAGTGCTTAAATTTGCACACTGAAACCCAATCATAAATATGGTACAATTAAGTTAAAGGGGACTCTAGTCTCTTTGACTGCATTATTACAATTCCATTGTTTATTCTGTGGGGGAAAGACCTCTCAAAATGACAGTGGTAATCTAAGTGAAAAGCAAGTTGTTTCCAAAAGATTCAACATGCATCTATGGAGGAGAAGAAAGAAGAACAGGTCTAAAACACATTTTTGAAACTGCCAAGCAAAATATTTTCATTCATGAATTCACCCAGCCTAAACATGTATCTAATCCTCTAAAACTGACAGTTCAAAAAGGCGACCATGGCCGAGACAGACAAACTGTTCACTTCAAAGGCAAAAAGGACTTGGGGTTTATTAACATTATCACTTATCATGAAATGGCCATCAGGATTAGAACCAAATAGTACCACCCCATCCACTTAGCAAATCAAGGAATTGATTCTGTGTAACAATGTTAAAAGAGCTGAAAATCCCACTCATCCTCTCCAGCTTCTTTCAGCTCCAAGAATTTTCAGAAAGACTGACAAGGAGCCATCAAGCCACTGAACAACATATAGCGGGGATATGGTCAGAATTTAAATTTTATATCATTAAAAAATCTATGATGAGAATATATTCCTCTGTAGTGCTCTTGCACTACTGGAAAGTCAATCAGAATAACATACAACACAAAAAAGTAATAAAACACAGATTTTTTCTGAAATATTCTTACGCATAAATCAATAGACATATTATCTAGTAGAATTTCCAAGCAAGATTTTTCTAAAATCTTAAAATCTGCAGAAACGCCAAATTCTTTTAAACATCAGGCTGATAAAGTATTATTTTATGGCTGGCAGTGGGAGATCAATCCTATTTTACTCTTATTGATTGCAGTCACTTGAAATAATTCAGTTTCAGTCAATATTATACATGTAGAATGCAGTGGTCTTACATACATAACGGCAGTAGAATCAACTAGGCCGTAATTGCGACAGGGGGCAGGGCACACGGTGAGCTCCGGAGCAGTGAGCATGCGTGCCCTGGGCCGGCTGGGCGGCCGAACCACAGCCGGCCTGATCGCGTGATGCGCACGAGTTGAAGGGGTAGAGCACGCTCCCTATATATTAGGCAGCACGCGGTTGCTCCGGCCTTCTTCTATGCCTGGAGCAAACTGACCCACCCTCCCTCCCTATTTTGGGCAGGGTTTTTTGCTGCTTACTTTGTCGCAGCCTTGGTGGTTTGTGCAGAGGAGTGCATCCTTATGGGGAGGCCAAGCTTGCCTGCCAGAGCTCCGTGCGGTTGGGGGCCTCCTTAAGAGGTTTGTGGTGGAGCAGGCTCATGGTGCATGCCGCGGAGGCCTCTGCAATCAAGCACAACATCCCAGCAGGAAGGGGGCCACAAAGGGCAGACACCCTGGGTGTCCAGTACCTCTCTGTCCCCACCCCAGTATGGATTGGGGTTGGTGCCAGGGTCAGCCAGGGGTGCTGACCGGCTGCTCGGATGTGCTCCTCTTGCTTGCCCAGCTTCTGCTTCAATAAAAAGCGCTGCAGCCCATTTTAATTCCAAGATGTGTCCTGTGGTTATTCACCAAATGGAACCTCCTCACATCTGAGTGCAAATTAATAGTTTTGTAAATAAAGTGGGTATATTTTATTGTCATTATTTATAAAGGATATTTTAACATAGCTATAGCATTTATTTTCATTTTTCTTTATATGTAACTATATATGTACTTGTTAACTATTCTTGCTTTTCAAAATGTTACTTTTATAATGTGGCAAGAAAGTATTATAATAAAAGTAATAAAATACAGCTCTTAACAAACCATGATTTTTATTTAAGTCCCAACAATTGGGTGAAAACTTCAACAAGACTTCAAATTATATTTTATAAAGGCAGGCCTCTTTTTTTTCTGAGTACCATTTATTTATTTATTTATAGCCTACCTTTCTCACTGAAACTATATTAAACAATATATTCAGACAGCAAAAAGACATCCAGTAGACAGTGCAACAGAATTAGGATTAGCCAGCATGGTATAGTGCTTAAGAGCAGCAGATTCTACTCTGCAGAACTGGGTTTAATTCTCTGTTCCTTCACATGAAGCCTGCTGGGTGATCTTGGCCTAGTCAGTTCTCTCAGAACTGTCTCAGCCCCGCCTCCCTCACAAAGTGCCTTTTTCTGGGGTGGGCGGAGACAGTTGCAAACTCATTACAGTACAGGAAAGTGGGAAATAAAAAACAACCCTTCTTTTGATTACAAAGATTAGGGGGGAAATTTAAAGGAAAAAAGATATCAGAGATGATGTATCATAAACAATGCAGAAAATTAAATTATACATGTGGAAGATAAAGCAACAACAGCAGAATAATATACACAATAAGTGTTCGAATATACCAATGGCTCCCAGCCTCTGGGTTTCAGACTCTTGGGAGAGGCAGAGTTATTAAAAGGGGGTCACAAATCTATCCAGCTTGGACAAGTTTTGGACACTTTCCCTCCACATTCATCACTATGCCTTCCTGTTGGGATTGCCTCCTTGGTGGCCATACCCCTCAATTCTTTGTCCAGCCATCTGCCAGCAAGGCTTTATCCACCAGTTAGCTTGCTACAGCATAGCCACACCTCCCCAACTGGGTCTGCCTGCTCCAACTCACATTCAGGCAGGTAGCATTTAGCCCACCTCACGTGGAGGCCTGCAAATGTTCACTGGCCCAGTCAGGGCTAATTGTCTACTCTACTCATGAGGAAAACTTCTTCTCATGAAAGGATTGGGAGGGGTATCCAACCCCTTCAAACTTCCATGAGAGCTAAACATGCCTGCACTCTGAATGGGGCCATGAGATGTGACATTTAGGGAGCCATTGTTTGACCAATTACTTTCTTGGGGATCCATCAGTTGGCTTCCCCATCCCTTCCCATATTTCTACTAGCCTATAAAGGTCCAGAGCTGTATCAGGTAGTCATAAGAGACCAGAAGCGTCATGAGAACAGACTCTCCTTCTTGACCACATTAGGACAGTCTAGTACAGTTATGCAAGAATAAATTATGTTACTCATTGAAGAACCATTGGACTTCTCTTTTATTTTGCTACCTAGATTACTAATCATTAGTGGAAAGGACTTGCAGCTCAACACATGTGCCCAGAGATCTGACACCACTTTTCCCAAGGCCTGGGGGTGGGGGTACAGCCAGCATCTATTGAACACACATGGATCCAGCACAATTCGCTCCACAAGGAACGTTCTGTATTGTACTTTGATCATTATTTTGTTAGATTCTTATACTTGTGAGTTGTGAAGTCCTTATGGAGCCAACCTACTACTGAAATTCAGGGTTAAAATGAAAATAAATATATGTCAACTATTCTGTCATGGGGCCTTTCCCCACTCCCTTCCATCCCCCCTATGCCGCGCGCTGCTCTCAGCGCGCGGCATCCCAGGTCCGCGCCCAGGCGTCCCCACAACCCCGCGCTCTGTGCGGGGTCGTCAAAAGGCGCCGTTCGGAAGAGCGCCTGGGATGCCTCGCGTTAAGGGGGCGCGACAGCGGCACCGTCGGGGCGGCTGCACTGTGGCCACCCCTGCCGTGGGGAGGGAGGAGGAACCCCGCGCTACTCTCCTCAAGTAGCGCGGGGCTTACGGTAAGTGGGGAAAGGCCCATGGACTGAAACTGGATTTTTTGCATTTGTTGCACTGAAATCTAAACGCTGAAATAAACTGAATACTAAAATACAAATCGATTTACAAGGGTTATTGAATTCATAGTAACTTAATGTCATTGTGCATATTTTCATTTAACAGCTACTATCATGTGGGGGATCCATGAATTTATTTTATATTAAAAAGGGATCATCATACTCAGACAGTCTGTGAACCACTAGAATAGACTGCAGTCCTGTTATTTAAAATAGTCCTCCTGAATCATTCCACTGTAATACAGGCTCATTCTCTGTGCAAAAATACCCCATGAACAAATCTGTTTTAAACAATTTGCAGAATGACAGAAGTGTGAGAGCCCTTCTGACATCCTCAGGCAGGCCATGGCACAAGTCAGGAGCTGCAAGAGAGACTGCACAGGTATGGGCAGCTTTTGGTCTTACTCGTTTGTGTGGTGACAGCTCCAGAATACTGTGTTCAGATGAGAGAGAGAAGCATAGAAGGAAAGGTGGCATATGTAGACTGTCATCAAATTAATGGGTTTTTTTTTAGTAATTTGAGTTAATGGATACATAATAATAATAAATTCAGCCATTATACCATAAGACTGGAAAGTAGCAAATGTTACAGTGATTTTTTTAAAAAAAGGGTTCCAGAGTATAACCAGGAAATGACATGCCAGCTAGCTTAAAAAAAACCCCTAGGCTCTCAACAGAGTTAGCAAGGGTCAGTTGACCCTTATAAAAATGGAAAGCACAATGTCCTTCAGACATCAGCTTTCCCAGTCAGCATTACCTCTCTCTTGTTAGCATTCACACTCACAAGTCAATATGAGATTTTGGATTATTGATCAGAAGTTTTTGCTGCAGATGGTGAGACCTTTCTTCGCTCAATAATCACACAACAACGACAGGCTGGAAAAGGAATGGGCCGCAGCCCAGTTTATTAAATATATAATAACACAAACAAAACAGAACTATGTACATTAGAGCTGGGCGGCAAACAGGTCGCACATCACATCCCAATACCCATGGGACTGACGGGAAGGGAAGCCCCAGAGATAGCACTCTGGCTTCACCCTTCCCGCCCATGCTGAGGAGGCGGGCACCGGCTAAGCCCATGGCTGCCTGACAGCCCGACCTCCTCCTGTGCTTGCTGGGGTGTCAGGCACCGGCTAAGCCCATGGCCGCCTGACAGCCCGACCCAACCCCACTCCCTGGGGTGTCGGGCAGCGGCCCGGCCTGCCAGCCTGCCAGCCTGCCCGCCCCACCCCCGGCCCTACCACAGGGCGCAAGCCTGGGAGACCCAGCCGGAAGGCTCGTTTTCCCCCCCAGATGTGCGAACCCATTGCAAACCCGCCAGGACTGCGACAGTAAAGGACCACAACCCCCAACCCCTAAACCACAGGGAGGGGGGGGGGCCCATGCCTTGCTGGGTCTCACCGCCGGGAAGGGGCGCTGACTGAGCTTGTAGGCTACGCCCTTATATACTCTTCCTGGCTCCTCCTTCGCTTTCACCGGCTGGGAGCCAATCATTGCACCCGGTTCTGCAGCATGCCGCCAAACCATGCATGCCCATATTTCGCTCCGTTGCTCACCCCGGCAGCAATGGCTGCCCCCGGTTATTCGGGTGCATCTAATTTATTGATAACAACAGCATGTACCTGGCTTTGTGAAAGCCAGTTCTGACCACATTTGCAATTGCCCCTGTCTTTATCCCCATGCAGCAACCATAAATCCCCCCTCCCTTTCCCCATGGAATGTGAGAAAGACACAGTGGAAAGAAAGAGCCATTGGGGAGGTATGCATCCTCATGACCAGCACAGCAATAGTCCAGCCACCTGTTGCCACCCCCTCAGAGCTGGCGCCAGGGTCATTCCTACTTATCTATAGTTGCAAGCGTCAAAGAAAATGAAAGAAAGAGAAAGGTCCATTATCACAGTAGAGGGGAGCCCCTTCTCCAGTGTAGGTGTGAATGCCCTCACTTGAGGCCATTCCTTTGATGGAAGGAGAAAGCACATCCTGACAGTAGGTGGCGGGGGGGATTATCAGGTGGGATGATTCTCAGCAATGCAGTTCGCACAGAAACATTGTGTTTCCATGTGAACTGTGCTACCTCCTACCTCTGGGATCCCAGCAATCCTGGCTGATCCTTGCCACTGCCATGCAAACGGTGGCAGAGGAATCAGAAACGGGTTTCATGAACCTGTGTTTCCTGTGCGAAATGGGCCATGACACCCAACTCCAAAACCTTAATCATAATTATTAGGACCTACTTCAGTAGAAAAATTTTAGGAGAACAGCTTGGTCTCATTTTCCAGCACTTTTGTACCCATCAAAACTGACTTGAATACAACTTCAAGGCTTGTGGGAAAATAATAGATAGAATTACTTGTAGTATTCCTCTTCTGTGCATAAGATGGGGTCACTACAAAATTATTTGCCACAAAAAAATTGTTAAGTCATTGTATTTTACTGTTGTTTCTATAGCAATTGAGTACATACCTACTCTTCCAGTATTTAGCTATATCTTATGTTGCAAAAAAAATCTCTTAATAAAAATTAACATTAAGCGTCCTTAATCCAAGGCTCCCGTTACCTTCTAATACATATATGAAGCTCTAACACAAACAGGATTTCCCACTGGCTCCAGGGAATACATGCACGTGAAGTTCCCTTGACATTGAAGTTAATGGACAGCATATTATGTGCATAGAAACTTAATGTGTACATAACCTTTTTGCATTACAAGTCCCCAATGAGTGAATAAAATAAAAACTGCAATTTATTTTTATAGAAACAAAGCTATGGTATGTTGCCTGGAAATTTGTTTCAAAGCATCTGTTTCTGGTGGTTTCAATAAAGCAAATTCAAGGGTTTGGATCCAGAAAAGCTTGAGAGATGTGCTAACTGTGGCTTTCTTGCTGCCTCCTTCCCAAAGCCCCTTGCATTCCCTGAAAAGCCTGCCTTTCGCATCATGGACACTCTGAAGAGTACAGGTGAAGAGCACAAACAAGAAGCAAGCCAGGCATGTTTCTTTTAAACACAATCAATACTTTTCTATTAATGCTTTTTAAAAGATACTCTTTTCTTCTCTTCTCCCTTTACCAGATATTCATTTTACCACTTCATTTATGGTCACACGTTAAGAAAGACAATTGCATTTCCCTTCCACAGGCTCTGGGTTACAATTTGCATAGGTAGCTAATGTGTGTATTTTTAAGGATGAAATATTTGTTTAGCAGCATCTCACAGCTGCAAATGTTTGACCATATAATTGTACTGTTCTCTCTTCTGTGAGAGGAGAAGACTGGCTATTTAGTGATGAAGGAACGTCCTTGTTTGGATCTCACTTCAGCCATGCACTAAGCAAGTGGCCTTAGGGTAGCCCATCCCAGCCATTTGCGATATTTCCTTCATGTGGTTATTTGAAGTATTGCTGAGATACTGCAAGTGAAATGATCTGAATATTCTTAAGAACACTTCTCTAGTAATAAGCCTCATGGAATAAAATAACCTGTTTAGTATTGTTCCTCCAAAGTAATAAATATTACTATTAAACATTTTTCTCACTAGGCACCTTCTATCCATGCTTCTAAAGGCAACAAGTTTTTGTTGGCTCACAATGAGCCATGATAATCATAATTACATTGTAAAATATCAAAAAAGAGTTGAACTGTTTTGAATAGATGGCATACCTGCTGTATTTACTCACTAACATCAACACTGATTTTTAAATATCAATTGGCCAAAGGAAAATACATTTTAATTAATTTATTTATTTTTAAAATTGTAATGTCTCTGGAAAGTTTCAGGTCATTAAAAAGAACTCAAATAATAACTGATTTTTCCAGTGATTTAGACTGAACTCTAATAATAGAACTCAAATAATAACTGATTTTTCCAGTGATTTAGACTGAAAAAGTATATATCTAAAAACTTTTCAAAAATAAACGTTATCTAATACTTCAAATAAGAAAAGAGTGGTTAAAATTAATCACTAGAAACCATGAGTTTTTAGTTTGTGCATTGACACTCAGTGCATAGTTGGATGCAAAGGACTGATAACTTGAAATGGTTCCAATAGCATCAAAACACAGTGAGGTGTAGTGGTTGCAGTGGTGGGATTCAGCAGGTTCGCACCACTTTGGCAGAACAGGTTGTTAAAATGGTGCTTGTAAACAACCAGTTGTTAAATTAGTTGAATCCCACCATCGGAACCGGTTGTTAAATTATTTGAATCCCACCACTGAGTGGTTGGATTAGGATCTGGGTGACTCAAGTTCAAGTCCACCCACTGCCATGTGAGCTTGGCTGCGTGACCTAGGGTCAGTTATACATTGCCAGCCCAACCTACTTCACAGAGTTGTTGCAAGATAAAAATGGAAGAGTGGAGAATAATGTCAGCCATTTTGGGTCTCCACTGTGGAGAAAGGTGGAATATAAATGAATCAAATAAATGAATGAATGGGGGAATCAGAACAATTGCTTTCTTATAATAAATTCCTTTAGGGAAGGAAAACTTGGCTGGATTGAGATGCAAACTGTTTCTATTGTGCTGCACTGACTATTCACAAGTTGGCTGACCAAATTCCTATAATAAAAACAAACATCCTACAGCTGTCTATTTTAATGTTGGTTCTCTAAAGAAAAATGTACAGCACACGAACATATATAATAAGATATTAGTCCAAGAACACCTTAAAGACCAACACATTTTCCAGAGTCTAAGCTTTCAAGAATCAACTCTCCCTTCATCAGATGAAGGGTGTGTTCACTCTTTAAAGCTTAGACCCTGGAAATCTTGTTGGTTTTTAAGGTGCTACTAGACTCAAACTTTGCTCTTCAACCGCAGACCAACATGACTAGCCGTCTGAAACATAAGTAAACACTGAACTGTCTTTTGTCTAAATCATTCCATGTTATTGGCTTTCCTGCCTGTCCAAACCAACAAATATCACTCTCCTATCTTGATGCCATTTTTAAGAAATCCACCCACCTGTGAAAATAATAAGGCAAGCTATCCAGCAATAATCAGCTCATTGTTACTTTGCCAAAGAATAGCATCTTTTACAATGCAGCTATAATGAGTCATTGAGCTTGATTGAAGGAGATGTCAACTGTCAAGTGTACAGTTCACATATACAAATTTCTTAGTGCCAATGTCATTTTAAGATACATGTATGCACTGCTAAAAGGGCATCTCTGGATTGCATAAACTTGATGAGATTCCTCACTGCAGTGTTCTAGCTGGAAAAACTTGCCCATATAGATGGGTATGTCAGATCTTTGACCATTTGCCAAGAAACAAACACCAATCAAAAATAAGGTAAAGATTTCTATTGTCCTTGTTAATGTTTCTGACCCATGAAAATGTACAGGCATGTGAATGAAAGCTTATTGCTTTCCTAAGAGCTGTGGGAGGTACTGTGCTTTACCATTGTGAATGAAGATTATGTCATTGCAGGGATTAAAATTATTCCCACTAAGACAAACACCATGGCAAGCTTAGTTGCCTACAAATAATAAAATAATAAATGAAAATGGTAAAAAGCAATGCAGAAAACCATCAAACAGGAAAAAGGCAATGCAGCAATTTTGTACAAAGCAGATGATTTCCCACAAAATTTCATTTATGTTCTGTATAGTGTGGGGTTATAGAAATTTGGCACTCCAATGGAGATTTCTGGTTTAGATTTTCTTTCCTTTTAAAAAAAATACTGGTCTTCATTATTTTACTAGTGTTTCTTCATGCACTTTATATAGCTAGCAATCATCACTGTTTTAAGGAGGTTTCTTTTTGGCATAATGTCCAATTCTGGTTGCATCTGTTCTTGAAGCCATTATATGTTGAGGTGAGAAAGCTGAGAAGACTGAAATCACTCAATGGACTGTTGGTATTCCATCTGCTGCCTTCCCTAAAATGTGAATCAAATGTGGTTAACTTGAATTCTGCAGACATGTGAGCAAAACAGTTAAATATGAAAATAAAGTAACCCAGTTTGATTGTGTATTTCTAACACCTTTAAAGACCTCTCTCTCACACACTCACACACACACATACACACCATCTCTTTCACAAACCTGACAGTGGTAATTACTTCAAATTACCAGATTTGACAGAAGTCTGAAGCAACAGCACTTAACTCACATGCAGTGCAAGGCAAGGTTTTTTTTAATCCTCTTATTTAAAAAGGAAAAATGATAGGATACCCTAGAAGGATGAAGAGAACTGAAGAAGAAATGAAAACACAGCCATTGATATCATTTTACTTGGTTCACTAACAGGATAAAAAATTATGCATATATGAAATTTTCTTTTAAAAATCCTCCCCATTTTAGACTAATGAACTCATCTCCTCAGATCTCATATTCCTCAAAATAAATCTGGAATTCATGGAACTATATACTATTGCAGTCTTTGAAAAGCTAATATTTGCTTCAATAATTGTCTTACTATATAATTGAACAGTTTGTTCCCAACAACAAACCAGAAGGACTATGGAGGATGTAGTCCAGAGGATGCCATTTCTCATCAACAGAGGGGCTGACAGGACTTCAACTCCCAGATTATTCTCATTCAGCTGGTAACACTTCTTAAAGCTCTGAAGTCCTCACAGGACTGTTCTATTCCTTGCCAGAGCCAACTCTCCAGTAGGAGTCCTCACATGACTGTCCTATTCCTTGCCCCACATTAATTAAGTGGAGATCAGTGCACGTGGTGAAAATCAGTACAAAATACACTGAAAAAGACTCGCAGCAGTTGCTATGTTCAAATAGTTTAATAACACTCTACTGAAAAATTCGCTGGTCTGAGTATTGTGTGAACCATCAATTACATCATCAAATACACATTCAAAAGTACAAAAATATTCCTGAGTTCCAGACCCAACAACACTGATGAAGGACCTGTATAACACGATAAGTGTCCACTTATTGCAGCAGTGGCGTAGTGGTTAAGAGCAGGTATTCTGTAATCTGGAGGAACTGGGATTCCCCGCTCTGCCACCTGAGCTGTGGAGGCTTATCTGGGTAATTCAGATAAGCCTGTACACTCCAACACATGCCAGCTGGGTGACCTTCTTGGGCTAGTCACAGTTCTTCTGAACTCTCTCAGTCCCACCTACCTCACAGGGTGTTGGTTGTGAGGGGGGAAGGGAAAGGGTTTCTAAGCCCCTTTGAGTCTCTTTGCAGGAGAGAAAGGGAGGATATAAATCCAACTCTTATTCTTCTTCATTAAGCTTCTGAAGAGTATTATTTTTTAGGTGTAGAGCTGTCGAAAAGTAGTTTCGGGATTTGTCTGTGGCTGTTGCTGTCTTCAGCAGATAGATTCGTGGCTGGCACCTGTTGAGGATCCTCTGAAGATGCCAGCCACAGATGCAGGCGAAACGTCAGGAGAGAATGCTGCTAGAACACGGCCATACAGCCCGGAAACCACACAGCACCCAAGTGATTCCAGCCGTGAAAGCCTTCGACAATACATTATTAAACTTTATTTGAACATAGATAGCAACTGCTGCAAGTCTTTCTCAGTGTATTTTGTACTGGTTTTCTATTCCTTCCCTCAGCAAACTCTTATAAGTCAGTAGTGAACCCAGCACCAGCAACGAGGACTGAACAGGTCACCCTGTCCCAGACTGTTAGGGAAGAGGAGGGAGGCCTCACTGCACCCAAAATGGCTTGGGCCAAAGCCAGGCTGACCAGACGTCCCACTTTTGGACAGTCCCACCTTCGAACAATTTGTCCCGCGTCCCGCGGGTTAATTCAATTGTCCCGATTTTTGGGAGGCTGCCGCACTGCCTTCTGGGGTGCAAGGCACGCGGCAGCCTCCCGCTGCGCATGGGGTCCGCAGAGGAGCACGGTCGTTTAGTTTGCCGCTTTCCCACCCCTGTGACAGGGCAGGTAAAACGCAAGTACCAAAAGGCAGTAGTAAGGCCTCCTGCGTGCGCGTCAAGGCTGCTTTGCAGACACATTACTGGCCTCAGGAGCACACCCTTCTGGGGCTTGCCGTTTCCCACCCTGTGACATGGCAGGAAACAGCAAGCCCCAGAAAGCAGTGCGCTCCTGCGGCTGCGCGTGCATGCGCGGTCGCCTAACCCCCCGTCCCGGTTCATAAAGGTGACCATCTGGTCACCTTAGCCAAAGCAGTGAGAGCAGGACTGTGGAAGGAGAGGCCTTACTATCCCCATGTGGAGTACTTCAGGCAAGCTGCCAAGAATTGGGCCTGCGGGGAAAGAGAGAAAGATAGATTTGGAATAGGGGCAGAAAGAGAATAAGTGCTGGGGAGAGACAGAATGAGAAAGGGAGAACTGGGGTAGGTGGCCAGAAAGAGGGGACAAAATTTCAGGTAGAGTGGCAGAAACATAGACAATGGGGAATTGGGGTAGGAAGATAGAAAGAGAGAGCTGTCATAAGTGGGCAGACAGAGAGAACTGGGGTACAGGAACAGAGAGTTTGGGCAGCAGTGCAAAAATAGAGAAGATTAAGAGAAAGTGTGGCAGAATAGAGAGTGAGAGACAGACGAAGAACCAAAAAAGTGGGGTAATAGGAGCAGCAGTGGCGTAGGAGGTTAAGAGCTCGTGTATCTAATCTGGAGGAACCGGGTTTGATTCCCAGCTCCACCGCCTGAGCTGTGGAGGCTTATCTGGGGAATTCAGATTAGCCTGTACACTCCCACACACGCCAGCTGGGTGACCTTGGGCTAGTCACAGCTTCTTGGAGCTCTCTCAGCCCCACCCACCTCACAGGGTGTTTGTTGTGAGGGGGGAAGGGCAAGGAGATTGTAAGCCCCTTTGAGTCTCCTACAGGAGAGAAAGGGGGGATATAAATGCAAACTCTTCTTCTTCTTCTTCTTCTTCTTCTTCTAATATTCCCTTGTGTCTCCAGTTGTGAGTTCCCACTTGTTAGAGCCCATTCTATTTTTTCACTTAATGGGCTCCCCATCTTCACAGGTACCCTGCTGACTCACCCTCCCTTGCAAAGCTGAGATTAAACTTTGCAAATGGGGGCATGCCTGTGGAGATGGGGAGAACACTGCTGTTCTTTATAGGAACCATACTGCCCCCCCCCCTACTCTTTGCAAAGCCAAGATCCAGCTTTGCAAATGGTGGGGATGTCTATTAAGATGGGGAGAACTCTCCCCATCTTCACAGGCACCCTGCAGCCTCTCCGGGGCAAAGGTGTGATTTTAACAATGTGCATTGGGGGGTGGGGGGTGTCTAATGGTTTTTAAGTATGACTTTATTATGCATGTTTTAATTTGTTAGTCCCCTTGGCAGCCCTTGTGGGGGCAAAAGGGTGGAATATAAATAGTGTAAATAATAATAATCAGGGTGTTGCCACCCAAAATTTCTGTGGGCTAAATTATAGCATATGCATACATAGTAAAGTATTGTATGAATAGTGTCTTATTTGTAGACATTTGTGGGAGCAGGGCGGGGGGGAGGTCACACACACAGAACAGATGTTCAAATGTTATACATCACAAGTAGTTTGCCTGAAAACCTGTCCCCTACAGTTTCAAATGAATGAATGCTACCTTAAATTTAACACATATGTTAGCGGTGAATGTATATTGATGCAGGGGAAAACAACTTTTAAGAAAATAGTTGTCTATTATAGCTAGATTCTCAGTGAAGCAAAACTTCTACATTAGTCACATTGTATGTGTGGCTGTGACACACTGCGGAACTAAGGGTTATTTTTAAGGGCAGAAAAGGAATTCAATGAGTTAACCCAGAACTCCAACTGATTGGCTACTGCAGCTGTATAAAAAGCCAGAGGGTGGATGTTTAGGAAGGGAGAAAGAAAGGGAAAGAGATAAGAGTGGAAGCTCTCTGAACTAAGAGAGAGCTTTGCTTCTCTAGAGGCGGGATAGCCAGATTTAGGTGAAGGACAGGGAAAGGCCAGGCTGAATGTAAACCTGAGCCAAGCTCCTAGGGAAACATCATCACAAAGGCAATACTTAAATCACATGGTGGGCTTGTTTGTAGGTCTCTGCAGAGAAAGCACCTAAATAGGGGACAGTGAAGTCGGGGGGTGGGGGGGCGGGTGTTATTTTGTTAACAGAGTCAGGAGTGGGTTTCCAGGTGGAATACCCCAGAGGCTGCTCTGGTAAGTCCAGTGTGCCTATCTTTTAGTGAAAGGATTTGGTTTTTTACTACTTGCCAACTTCTATGAAAGAAAAGTTTCCCTGTGAAAAAAAGGTTAGTAGAAGGAAGTTTTGTTGGCATCTTCAGAGGTATATCACAGAGAGGAGTCTGTTACACACTGTGCTTGGTGAGAAGGGAATGTTTAGTGGGGTATATATTGTCCATGTCCCAGGGTGGGGAACCAATCAGTAAATGTTTGGGTGGAACTTGCTATGCATAGGTGTGGTTGAGTTCATTGTATTGCAGGTAGGGTTATCAGTTCATTTACATTTGTACTCATTTACATTCTATTCATAAACCACTTTGCAATCACATATACTTTTTTAAAAGGCATCAACTAATATATTCATTTCTGTGACTGCCTAATTTCTATATTTACAACCAAATATATTTTCATAATGCAAACAGAGTGGTTTATCCTTCCAAAATAATAACTCTTTTTGTGAACAGTCCATTTATTGTCCTACTTTGCATCACCTGCTACATCCTTATACCTTTATTCACCCACCCATAATCATAGACTTCACATACCACCTTGCTGAATTCACTTACCCCATCTGCCTGTCATCAACCCAGAATTCCATCAAAATGCACAAGTTTATGCTTTCCAGGAGGACATTTTGCTGACCTTTTGGAAATACATAGTGTATGTCTTAAATATGTATATGTTGTTCTATCTAAATGTACATATTAAATTTAGTTGCAAAGTGTTGCTGGAAGTCATAGAAATATTTTTACCTAGTAGTTTGATAACACAGAGTTTTGGGAATCTTTGACATTTCACTGAATGGCTACGGCTGGAGGTGTTGATTCCAAAACATTTTTTGGGCTTGAGAGTCACAATGGTGGGGTACAATTACAGCAGCAAATTGGTCCATTAGACCTTGGGAAAAAATGACTGCTGCTAGCAATTACTACTAATCCACTAATGAGCTATTGTTTGCTGCAAGGTCTTAAAGGTAAGCCTAATAATGTGTGCACAGTACAATAGAGTTGTCTCCCCCCCCAAAAAAAACCCCCCTCTTCTGCTAAAACAATTTAATTGTATAGATGCTTACTTAGCACATGTATTGTGATGGTGATTCATACAGAACTATTCTAATTGCAACATGATCTTCTGCAGATCAGGTTTCCTTCACCTTAGGGCAACTTTGAAAGTTAGAAATCAGAAGCTGATTAATTTGTTGTTTTAGGTTCATTGCAGGCATTTGGCTTTACCCTCCAGGATGGCAGGCATTGAACTGAAATTGTTCCACAGAGGGAAACAGCAGTCACACAGAAGCAAATGGACACCCAAGTAGAAATGAAGGTCTAATGACATTTGACTGTTATTCCACAGAGACCATGCATATGGTTAACAAATCATTAATTAGACAACACAGTTGGGAAACACAGATTCATGCTATTACTAAACCTTAGACATCCATAGATGCAGGTTTCTTTATGTTAGTGTCTTACCCAACAAAGTTTGTCAGTCAGAGTAATCAAAGCAGATTAAATTTCAGAAACCAGATTAAAATGGATCTAGATAATCTGTCTCATACAAGAAAGCCTGGAGTTGTATAAGCACTACGTACTTGAGTATCTGACCATAGAAAGTGTATCTGCTGATTCATCAGCTTCACAGAAGGCTTGCTCCCATTTGCTGAGTGAAGATGCAAGATAGGATGTTCTAGATTAATGCACAGATATAGGATTGGTGACACCTGGCTTGACAACACTATATGTGAGAGGGATTTGAGTAGACCACAAACTGAACATGAGCCAGCAGTGTGCCAAGAAAGCCAATGTGATTCTGGGCTGTATCAATAGGAGTATAGTGTTGTTACCGCGAATTGCCAGGTAACAATAAGTGATTTCAGCTCAGCAACTTAATGAGGCGCAGGAAGCCGGCGTTTCTTCAAAGCAGGAAGGATTTTTTTGCAAGTGATCTCTTGGCACAGCTCAGCAGAAAAGGAACCCCACATGGCTGTGCCTCAGCTCCTTTATACATTTCCCAGTAACCCAGAAAGGGGTGTAGGGCAGTCCCACCCCCACAGTGCAAAACCCAGGAAGGGGGGGGTCTCCTTCCATCTAATACAGAGAAAATATAACACCAAAGGGAGAAAACAATCTCTTTGCACATGCTGATGAGATCAAATCCCAGAAGCAAAAGCCTGCACCTCCTTGCCTGAGGTGGTTCCTTGGGAGTGTTAGACAAAGACAAGTTTAAATGAACCAATGAATTCTTGGATCCTGAAAGTAAGGATGTGAACAGTCCAATGAGCTTCTGGATCCTGAGAGTAAAACTTCAAACAGTCCAATAGCAAAACAGGGTGACATCTTCCAAGGCTGGGTGACCCTTGGATGCTGGCAACAGATTCAATTAGCAAGTCCAAAGAGGGTCATTGTTCTTGTGAAAAGGTCGGCTGGGCGGTGGTCTAAGCAGCCTTCCAGAGTCAACTTCCTTGTCACTTAATATCAGACCTTAACTGGCTATTGCTTCTAATCTCAGACACAAATTTCAAAAATAACATTTCTAACTTAAACATTAGGAAAACCTTAAAGGATAAACACACATACTTATACTTATAGGCAGGACTGTACATCTACCTACTGGCAGGGCTAGCTTAAAACTAATAGAACCTTAACCTAACTGAAGAACCTTATTAAACTAACATCCTAAACTGCAGGCACATCATAAATTCAACTTAAAAGGGGCTTTTATTACATCCTAGAAAGGCATAAACAAGAGGGAAACCATATAGCATTGGCACAATCATGCATATATATTCTTTGTGAACCTTATGAAGGCTTCTGAACCACACAAGTCTCCGTGTCCAGGCATGGAGCCAGTGTAGCTAGGCAACCTGACTTCAGGAAAATATTTTGTTTATTTTCCCATCGGTAACAGTGTCAAGATCAAGGAATGTAATTGTACCTCTCTATTCTTCATTGGTTAAACTTCCCCTGGAATATTGTGCCCAGTACTGGGCACCCCAATTCAAGAAGAATATTGACAAGCTGGAACGGGTCCAGAGGAGGGCAACCAAAATGGTAAAAGATCTGAAATGCATGTCCTACGAGAAGAGACTTAGGGAGCTGGGTGTGTTTAGTTTGATGAAGAGAAAGTTAAGAGGTGACATGATAGCCATGTTTAGATATTTGAAGGGATGTCATGTTGGAGAGAGAGTAAGTTTGTTTTCTGCTGCTCCAGAGACTAAGACCAGGAGTAATGGGGTCAAGATGAAGGAAAAGAGATTCCACTTATACATCAGGAAAAACTTCCTGACCATCAGGGCTGTTCAACAGTGGAATGCACTACCTTGGAGTGTGGTCGAGTCTCCTTCTTTGGAGGTTTTTAAAGAGAGGCTGGATGGCCATCTGTCAGGAGTGCTTTGATTGTGTGTTTCTGCATTGCAGGGGGTTGGACTTGATGGTCTTTGTGGTCCCTTCCAACTCTATGGCCGTTTCCACACAGCCAGAGCAGCGGCTTCCCACTGGCTTAAATAAAACTGGTGGAGCATTGGGACCGCTTGCATGGTCCTGTGCAAGCAGTCCCAATGCCAGCGCTGCCCACCGGGGGTCGTAGGGCAGCATGGGCATGTCTTTCCAGCTGTCCAGAGCTGCACAGGAAGGAAAAGTAAGTGCCTCGCAAGCACCGGAGGGGCCAAAAGCAGCACCCTCACACTGGTGCAGTTTGCACTGCACCAGCGGGAAGAGCCCACTTTCAGAAAAACTCGCTCTCTGAGCGAGTTTTGAAAATGGCGTCTTCCCACTGTTTCGGGGGCCTGCACACTGTTGATTCATTTTCTCTGTACTTTCATAAAACTGAAAAGAGGGGGTCATTTAATGGATGGTGAATATGGTTCAGATCCCTGCTGCTCACCCTTACTGCAACCTACCTAATCTTGACCCAGTCATTCTGTTTTAACCTAATCTCCCATAAAGCTGTTGTTGGAGAATAAAAGGCAGTAATTCAAGGTATATTACCCTGAGTTCCTTAGACGAAAAGTGGGATACAAATATGATTTGTAATGCCATATGATGCTAACATGGTCAGAATCAGAAAGCAATTTGTGAGAGCATCACATTATTTTACTTACGTATCAAAATATTTTAATATAACTTTTGTTCATTTGAGTACGTCCCTACACATTAAAAAGTGATGTTAAATTGTTTTTTTTCTGTAGCAATCACATCAGGAGCTAAAATACTATACTCATACACAAGTCTAGGAAACCTCACCTAATTAGATTTTGCAAACATGTTCTTAGAAGCCTTTGCATGCATGTATCATTTTCACACTTGATGCATTTGCTGCTGAAAACACCAGTGCTTCAAATAGCAATGATAAATGTATACTGCAGCCATTATAAGGAGTCACACCTTTACAGCCCTACGTCATCAAGTTTTGTTGAAGAGGCTTAAGATAAAATATAACATTGTGCTCACTATTTATTTTTTGGTCCTTATGTCACATTTTAAAACTTGGATAAATTTATTCCTGTTCCTGTGTTAAAGAAAAAACTTTTAAATCAGTCAACTTTTTTAAAAAAATGACCATGAACTTAGCTCCTTACACTGATATATTCAGTTTATTCACCCTCAGTTTATTAATAAGAATCATTCATGAAACCCTACATATTTGTGCACTTTTTTTTTTAGCCACATCTTCTGGAACTTGAGATGAATGTTAAGTAACCAACAGAGACTACTTAATTCACACAAGCATAATAAAGAATCGTATTCTGTAACAGAGCTTGTATTGATCCTACATAGAAGAGTGCTGGTAGTCTTATTTGTCTCGGAAACCCTATGAGGCTATCCAGCTGCTGTAGCTGTATACGCATTTCACTCAAATTTTGAACATTCCCGTTTTTGTGGTTTTCACAAGTTTTTTATGAAAAAGATGATTGTCACCTTTTCCTTGTCATGGCTTCTGGGCCTTACAGGCAAATCAGTAAGTGAAGCTTTGCAAACATGGTGATGTATGAATGAAATGCTTCCTTTGCATATCTGCCTTCGGTCCAGCTTTTCTCTTGTGTGGAAATGAAGCATTGGGGAAAGCTGTATCAGTTGATTTTGGCTGGACAGACAATTGTGCATGGGGAAGATGGAAGTGTATTATCAAGCAATAGCACTGAATGCTAACCCATATTATCCACATAAGTATGTGGATGGGATGATCAGTTGCCTATTACCTGCAACAGTATCAAACAATTACACAGTTTAATGTATTGTTGAAGGCTTTTACGGCCAGAATCACTGGGGTGCTGTGTGGTTTCCGGGCTGTATGGCCGTGTTCTAGCAGCATTCTCTCCTGACGTTTCGCCTGCATCTGTGGCTGACATCTTCAGAGGATCTGATAGTTGGAAAGGAAAGCAAGTGGAGTATATATACCTGTGAGTAAAGGTCAATAGGTGAGGATATCTGAATATGAGTGGCCTGGCAAGAGAGTAACAATGAAGTGTAGCATGTGAGTAACAGTGGAGATAGCAAGGTCAATGGGTGAGGCATCTAAATAGAAGTAGTCTGGCCTTTGTTCCCTTTGATTGTCTATAGTCATCCTGTGTCTGTGTGGAGCTGATTAGTCACTGTCTTGACTCTAGTGTTTTTCAAAACTGGCAGCCAAATTCTGTTCATTTTCATGGTTTCTTCCTTTCTGTTGAAATTGTCACAATTTAGTGGGAGTGTACTGTGTCATTGGAAAAGACAACAATGCTAGAAAAGGTTGAAGGCAGCAGGAAAAGAGGAAGACCCAACATGAGATGGATTGACTCAAGAAAGGAAACCATGGCCCTTAGTTTGTGTGACCTGAGCAAAGCTGTTAACGGTCTAACATTTTGGAGGACTGACTCATAGAATCGTCATAGGTTGGAAGCAATTTGCTGGCACTTAACACACACATGTATATGGTGTACAATACCCTCATAGTTTTTTTAAAAAAAATCAGTTCTTCAGTTTTTGCATTTTAGTTTTACATGTCCAAAACCTAAATCCCTTCTAGTTGTTGCCAGCTGTTGTTGTGAGTAGTACTTTAGATGCCAACATTTAGTTTTATTTGTTTGCTTCATGAATTTCTGGTAGGTGTGAAAACGGAGAGACTCTCAGCCATACCAATAGTTCATTTGTCTGTGTTTATTCAGAGTGCTTTTCTTTTTTAAAAAAAATCTCCCTAAGAGTCTCCAACATGTAAGCAATGTGGTAACTTTTAGTCTGTTTCCAACTGCAGTAATATTATGATTTACTTATTTCACAGGACTTGGACAGCTCTTGGCATTATAGGGGACAGGAGGGGTGTTTTTCTTTTTCTCTGCCCTGTCAAAGAAAGCTTTTGCTTCCTAAACATTCCCAGACCACATGGGGAGTCTGAAAGTATTAAACCACAAGTGCAAGTTGTGAAAATGCTAATGGGTTTCTGCTCCCTAAGAAAGTTGCTTGAATCTCACAGACAGAAGGCATCAAGCCCATTGTGCCACCCAAAGTTTTAATGGCTTTAAAATGCCTCTTAAAAGGCAGCAAGTGGTGTCTCTAAACTTTTTAAAGGGATATGTTTGGAGCAGCAAAAAATTAAAAAGTTGGGCTACAGCAGTGTTTGCAAATATACCTCCTGAAGGCTTTATTAAATCTATGAACATACATGTAATTCTTATAATGGTTCTTTTAATAGCTGTATTTGTCAGAAATTTTATTTTTTTAACATGTTTCTGATGTGTCGGCTTGCAAACTTACTCATTAATCCTCTGTAAATACCTTTGTTGGAAGCCTGATATGCAGAAATTAAATGGGAGAAGCTTGCTTGGAGTTGCATTGGAAAATAGGAGTTCACCCTCAAAATCACTGCAGGCCAGGATGGTAAGAATTCTGCCTCAAAGCGCAGACCATCAAAAAGATTGCTACCTAACCTTGTCAGACTCAGTATTGGGCTGAAGTCCAAGGTTGTCTACAGGATTCCTTTAATAGGGCTTACCCTCAGAACCTCTTTTCTGAGAGGAAAGAACCTCAGAAAAGAGCAACACCACCCTAATCCCATTCCTATCACTAACTTCTGCCTGCTTGCCTTACATGAGGTCTGGCCCTTTCTTCCTGGTTCTCCTAGGGCCGTGGTGGCGAACCTTTGGCACTCCAGATGTTATGGACTACAATTCCCATCAGCCCCTTCCAGCATGGCCAATTGGCCATGCTGGAAGGGGCTGATGGGAATTGTAGTCCATAACATCTGGAGTGCCAAAGGTTCACCACCACGGTCCTAGGGTGCACCTGCGGGTGGCACAACTCCAACCTCACTTAGTCTGTGTATGCTGAGGGATGGACCCTAGACCCAGTGGACAGCTGGCTGCTGTGATCCCATTTCTTCCACTGCTGCCCCCTGGGAAATTTTGTAGGGCTTCTCCTGTGGTCTCTACTGGCTAAGGAGGTCATTGCAGCTTCACCCTTCCAAACTAGTCTTTCTGGCTCCCACAGCAAATGGGGAGCAGGCCATCCTCTGTGATTAATTCTGCTGCTTTTCTGCCATTCTTATTGTTTCATGCTTCTGCTGCTGGCCCTCTGGGTCAGCTGCTGCCACCCTGGTCTGCCCAACATCTCTGGGTGTTGTGGCAAGCTGTGGTATTAGATTGGGCTTCTGCAAACCTCCTGAATTGTTCCTTGACACGGTTTGGAGGCCTCCATCTCTTTGAAAGTCTGACCCCACACACTGTTAGATAGATGCAAGGAGAATCACATAGGTCAGCAATTTTCAAACTACGTTGCTAGTCATTCTAAGATTCCTTGGAAGCTTCATTAGAAGACTTTTTTCTTCTTGACTATGATAGTGAGCTTTCTCTGAAAAATGCTGGGCACATTCTAGGTAAATAATGTACTATTAAACTTCTGTTAAAGGAGCAGAACATTTCCCCTCCAGATTACTGGCAACTCTAACTGGTATATAAATTGAGTGCTAATGTGATCGCTTCAACAATCACCTAGTGCACATTCATTTCTAAGTTTAGTCTCCCAGTCTTAACCAGCAGTACTATCTTCTGGAAATACTGATATTAGTGTAGTGGTGTTGTGTTTTGTAGCATTGAAGTGGTACAACAATGCATATATTCCAGTTATTTTTTAAAGGGAGTAGTTTGGGGTCTCAAGCATGATAGTCACACCTTGAAAGCTTATCAAAGTTTTGGGGCCTGGCTGTTATTATACCATAAGTTTCTGCATATATTCAGTGATTTCTTGATCAGAAAGCAATATTACAGGGCTGAACCCCCACTCTAAAAACATATTCACATTTCAAGGCTAGTTTTCTTTAAGAAATTACATTTTAAGGAATGTAGCAAGCCTTGGGATCAGGCCATCATGACTGAAATGAAGTGAGCAGAATAGGTAGGCTTTGCAGGGACCTGGAGTTACAAAGAGTTTGGCATGCACTACATACACAATACCATGATATGGTCAGTTGTGAAATCAAAGTTGAATTCTTTCTTGCATGGTGTATAGGACTGTTTTATTAACAGGATCAGGATAAGAGATTTGAATTGCATATTTGTATTGAATCCAAAGGAGTGATGCTTGAGCCCTGCAGGCTGCTAAACTGTTAGGTTATTGACTGACCAGTGAGGAAATTATCAATCTGATTGATATACATTATAAATTATGGTAAGGAATAAAGATTGCTTGCTTCTCTCAAGTGAAAGAAACATGAATGGATGGAAGCAAGAAGAAGTGGTCAGGCTTTTTATAAACTTCAGTTGTGTTGGCTCTTCCAGCTTAGAAATGTATGCCTTTCCGCCTTTCTTTTATGTAGTTCATATGAATCCTGCTTTGCGTGAGATTGACGTCAGGTTCAGAATGTAACCAAGGGAGCAATGCTCACATCTCTGGCCATTAAAATTCCTCTCCAATCCCATAGATAAGTTCTAAACATTTAGGAGTAAAAGGTGGTCATCTGCATTTACAGTCTTAACATTTTTATGCAAACTGTGATTGTGGAATTCTAACTTCTCATTAAACATTCCATATAGTAATAAATCTGCCTCAATTTATGTCTAAGCAAATTATTTCCCATTGAACAGTATAACTGTTTATACTGTGACAACCCACCCCTCCAGAGATTCTGTCTTTACTAACATGAGAACAGAAATCTCACTAAAATATTTTTGTTCATATATTGTGTTTACTGTTCCTTGATCAACCAGAGCAAATATTTTCCAGGCCATGCATGTATTTAATGCAGTTCTGCATTCGCTCAAGAAGCACGTTTACATAAATTATATGTTCAGAGAATATCCATGACCATTGTATACCAGAGAAAACAGTCAGGCTTAAAGATGTGACAAATCATGTCCAGAAGCTCCCAAACGTCAATCCACTTCCCATTGGACTGCTTTGACTGCTGTATGGCTAGTCACTTTTTCGAAAACAGATAGCAGTGTCTAAGTTTGAATCTAAATAGTGTGCCTAAGTCTGGATTTTTGCATGCCAAATTGTGTTTGAACTGGAACACAAAAACTCAGTTGCTGAATAGCCTACAGACAATCAAACAAACAGGCTCCCCCCTGTTCATACAAGGTTTGCCAGTTGCTTGCTTCTCATGTTTCAATAACCCCATTCTGGTGGGGATGACCCATTGTCAATGGGAGAGTACGGGAAATGGGAGGAGGATAATGATTAATGCTTTTTTGTTGCTGTTGTTGTTTAGGCAAATAGCATACTACTCGTTTGATCACTCTCTTGTCACAATTCAGTGGATTTCTCTGTCTTCCTCATAATAGCTGTTATGATTCGAGAATTGAGGTCCAGGACACAGCAGAATGAGCATAAACCCCATAGTATAGTCATTTAATTATAACACTATTAACTATTTACTCTGGAGAAATCAAAGAACAATTGGTATAATATAGATAGAACTAAACATTGTTTAATTACAACTGAAGAAGCTGAAGCACAACACTACAACTGAAGCCAATAGCAGTGTTTAACTGGCTCATTCCTGCACATTGAGGAAGGAAAAAATTAAAACAGTTATTGTGGATTATGTTTATCGTCCTTCAGATGTAATCATTGAGAATCTTGTCAAATAATCCCATTGGTTTCAGTGAAAATCAACAATCATCAATTCCGCACACCTCATTGAAGATTATTCCATTGAACCAGCATGATGCAGTGGTTAAGGTAGTGGACTCTAATCTGGAGAAGTGGGTTGGATTCCCCACTCCTTTACATGTGTGTTGGTCTCAACCATAGGCTTGGTGTAACATTTGTGTCTTAAAGGTTCAGTGGAATTGAGCAAAATATTTCAGGGCCTGCATCCATATTGACAGAGCATTCCACCAGACCCAAGAAAGCTCTGACCCTGATTGAGGATAGCTAGCATAAGAGGAGATCCTGCTTCTTGTAGGAAGATTGAAATACAAATAATCATTTTTATACACAACATGTAATTATAGCATTTCTTTCTTTAGATTGGTTAGCCCATTGTTGAAAGCCAGTGAAGGGCAGCCATTAATAGCAGAAGACTGTAACCTGGAGAACCATGTTTGATTGCCCACTCTTCCACAGGAAACCTGCTGGGTGACCTTTGGTCAGTCATAATTCTCTCAGATCTCTCAGCCCATGCAGAGGCAGGCAATGGCAAAACACCTCTGAACGTCTCTTACCTTGAAACCCTATGGGTGTCACCATAAGACATAAGTGACCTCCACTATTGTTACCACCTTGGGATTTCCAGATGGGGCAGATAAAAATTCAAGCAAATAATCAAAATAATAAATATGCCTAATATATTGTTACTATGGTGATTTTTAAATTTAGTTCTGCCGTTTATCTGTTGATCCCTTTTAAAAATATATCACAAATAATCATAATGATAAAAATAATCTCAACTAAGACTAATAGAACCCAGGCTCTATTAACCTTTCTTAAGAGATTTCTCAATCCAACATTTCTTGGTCATGAACTCAAAATTGTGTGGGATTATCAAGGATTTTTCATTCATCAATTTGGATACATTTTATGTGAAGAGTCATCTTATGGTTCAAACCAAAGCCTAGGTAGAACCATGCAAATATTACTCACTGCCTTGTTAATACTAGCAAAGCCCTTTTTATTGCATCATTTTCAGTTTGTCTGTACTTTTTATGTCATTAATTTTCATCCTGATAATTGGAAGCAGCCTTTCTCTTTGCTTTATTAAGGTTTAATGAGCTACATAACTCCATGCCTCCCACTGAGGGAGGCTTAAGGTTGCTTTGCACTCTGGAGAACTGCAACACTTCTCCTCAGTCCCCGTTTTTCTTTTTAAGAATATAGGTACCTACTCATTGTCTTTCTCCTGGTAGAAGCACATAAGCAAAAGCAAAGCCCTAAAGTTTTGATAATATAGATGTGGTGATGATAGGAAAAGCATTACAATGCAACACTTGGGTTCTCCCATTTTATAATACACTCTAAACACTTAGAGAGCTATAACACAGGTTTTAGCCCAGGGGTAGGGAACCTGCGGCTCTCCAGATGTTCAGGAACTACAATTCCCATCAGCCCCTACCAGCATGGCCAATTGGCCATGCTGACAGAGGCTGATGGGAATTGTAGTTCCTGAACATCTGGAGAGCCGCAGGTTTCCTACCCCTGTTTTAACTCATAACAGCTATAAGCAGCCCTACAGGCCAGCAGGGGAGTAGCATACAGCTACACATGCCTCAGGCCAGGATTCGGCTTTCAGCTGGCGCAGGGAGGCAGGAAAAACACCAAACCTCCCCAGTTGGCCAAAAGCCCTTTGTTTTGTTTGTTTGTTTGTTTGTTTGATGTATACCTCGCCCTTCCCCAAGTGGCTCAGGGAGGAAACAACAATTAATAGCAGCAAGCCTTTATTGGCATAGAACAGCAACAACAATTAAGACACAGTAAAATAATTTTTAAAATTTTTAAACAGCATTATTAAATCCAATATCAGATGGCGGCTTACTATCACATATTCCCCACCCCCGCCTCTGGGAGGCCAAGAAGATGTTAAAGATGTTAATCCGGCTGGCCAACAGGGAAAGCCTGGCAGAATAGGTCTGTTTTACAGGCCCTGCAGAAACTACTCAGGTCCCACAGGGTCCTGATCTCAATCGGGAGCATATTCCACCAGGTAGGGGCCAGGACTGAAAAGGCCCTGGCCCTTGTCGAGGCCAGACGGATGTCTGGGGCTGAATGGCGTAAGCCCAGAGCACTGGCTGTGGTGCCATAACCTGTACGTCCAAGTGGGAGCTGACTATCATCAGCTCCTCTCCCAGAAATGCCCTTGCACATCCTACCCCTGCACTGGTGTCCAATTGGATGCCAACACAGGGAGGAATGCCAGCCACCCTTCTGAGTCATGCACTGTGAAAGTCCGTGGTGCCCGGCTGCCTCCCAGGTTGCCCACCTCACCAGCACATTTGCAGGATGGGCAAATGTGCTGGTACAACCTTGCACCAGCTCCAAAGAGCCATTTCCCCTCTTTAGATAGGGCTGTAAGGCCCTTTATATGTATTTATTTATTTTTATATTTATTTTTATATTTATTTTTTTATATTTATTTTTTATTTTATATTTTTATTTATTTATTTATTTATTTATTTTTACCTTTGGCATAACAGCAAGGTAGCCTGATCTTGTTAGATCTCAGGAGCCATGCAGGGTTAGCCCTAGTTAGCACTTGGATGGGAAGGCCACCAAGCTAGTCCAGGGTTGCTACATGGAAGTATGCAATGGCAAACCACCTTTGGTCATCTCCAGCCTTGAAAACCCAAGGGGGTTGTCCAGAGGTGGAGCTACCAGGGGACGTGTGTGTGTGCATTGCACCGGGCGCATGCCTGGGGGCGGAAAATCGCCCCCTTCCCCCCCACACACACACACACACTTATCTTAGTACAGCCTGAAAGTGCAGGCTGGAAAAGCGGCCTGTTCACTAGAGGCTGAAAACGGCCTGGTGGGAACTACCCAAGGTCTCCTGGGAAGTGTAGTTCCCACTAGACCATTTTCAGCCTCAAGTGAACCTACCACTTTTTCCAGCCTGCACTGTCAGGCTGAACTACGGCAAGTGTGGGGGGGGGGGGCAGAAAACACTGAGTGTGCACCAGGCACAGTATGGCCCAGCTATGCCTCTGGGGTTGTCATGTGGCTGTGGCTTGACTGCACTTTCAACCACCACTTTTACTCAGTTTTTCTTCACTCAGTTGTGGATTCAGATGCACACAGAGAGACAGATAATCAAAAATATTGAAACCCAAGTTAACAATATATATACCGTCAAACAATTCATGTACAGGGAGAAAGGAGAGAGTGAAGAGCTGAGGGTAGCGGCTCAGCCCTTGATGGCAACATATTATAGGAACAAAACATGCATGTAATGGCAAAATGAATCAGATGTACATAATTCATTGAAAAATATAGATCAGAAAACAATTGAGGATCAACAACTATGACTTGGTTCTTGTGAGGGAAAAACGTCTGGACACTTTTCATGGTATTATTCCATCTTGATAAGTCTAGGATAAAAGGGAGGAACCTCTGTGAGTGCTGTGATAGTAGTAAAATTAGTTCCAGATTAGTTTCAAAAGGTTGCAAAAATACACCAATGTTAGGAAGGGATTCATCAGTCTATGTTACACCTGTCACCCTAACTTTAAGATTAAGGAAAGTGGAATAACACAGATCTTGAAAAATAAAGTAAGAGCAAGCTCAAAGCTTCAGTCATACCTCAAACTTTCAATTTAACAAGACAGTAGCTTCCAACAAATATTCTTCCTGAGTTTCTGTTTGTATATTAGAAAAATAGCTCAAAATATACTTGCAAGAGATCCAGAGCATTAAAGAATAAGGATGGCTATAAAGCTCACCGTTAGTTTCTACTACACATTCAATGTCTAATCTTTTAAACCCAAAATGACCCGGTTCAGGGATAATATGCGATCTGAAGAGAAACCAGAGTATTGGTTCAGGGATAATATAGTGATTGTCTTTTTTCTTCCATAACTTAAGGTCTTCTAGAGGACAATTTCTTCAGGTATCACTGATACCAACACATCGACTTTTGGGGACGTCTCTGGTGTCAATTAGATATTCAGGGCATCTTAATATCTGATTCACTGCTGATTCTAGCTTTCAGTGGACCCTCAAACATCAAAATATGAGTAAGGCCTCTTTTATTCCCCCCTTCTTTTTTCTGCCTTGTATCTGAGTCCAGTACAGTAACATCATCATTCACCTGGGTTTCACTTCCAGCTTCCCTAGTTAGAAGGTGCTCGTTAAAGGAAAAATCTCTTGTTCAGTATGTCAAACACACAATATGAGTTGCACAATGGCAACTGGGATTCAAAGGCAGGAGAAGAAGGAAACAACACCATCAGGGCAGGGAGAGAGGTCAGAGGGATAAGGAGTGACAATTCCCTGTTTTAAAAGTGTGTTCCCATTAGCTAACCTGTTATGGGGTCACAGCATATGATTATTACATATGTTGGGTGCCTCACACAATCCTTTCACTGAGTTTGCTTTTTCCCTCATATTGAGACTGAGCTTTTCCAAACATTAACACAAGAAGCCACTGCCAATCCAATGGTATGGAAGCCTTCCTGTAGAGCTGGAGAAGCTGTGAAATAAACACCAGTGACATCATGCCGCCTGTAGAACAATCATCTTCCAGTACAAACGGGGGGCAGCTGCAAGGAAGCATTAGCTACACTGATTGGGTAACATATGAGTCAGGGTTTAGGCAATATAGCTCACAATTCACAGATGCTGACTTTAAGCCGGTTTCAAAATTTGTATTTCTTACATTTAGGCTTAACCATATCAGGGCATGAGACAGGATCATCACATTAATGTGAATACACACCTTAATATTTGTTGACCTGTTGGTCAGAAGTTCTTCCTTTGTAAGAATTTTGAAGGGACTGATAATCACAAACTATCATGTTATACCAGTGAACACTTTAGTAATGTTTTATTTAGCTTTTCATGTAGTGTTGTTAGGAGAATATAAATACATTAGTTGTAAGTCAATCAAAATTATCAACACACTTTTTTTATAACTGGAAAATGAATATCTAATCACAACTGAACTTTCACTATGCAGAAGAAGAACTTTCACTATACAGAAGAAAGTGGAGACAATATGAACTCCTTAGCCCAGATAGCTGTGAGTGAAAATTCATGTTTGCCAAAGG
Organism: Sphaerodactylus townsendi; assembly: GCF_021028975.2. Taxonomy (NCBI): domain Eukaryota; kingdom Metazoa; phylum Chordata; class Lepidosauria; order Squamata; family Sphaerodactylidae; genus Sphaerodactylus; species Sphaerodactylus townsendi. Next base: position 86,958,393 of record NC_059427.1, read on the forward strand.
CACTAACAGAAATAATAAATCTGAATATAAACATGGGCATGTTGCCCTAAAATATTTCTGCTCTGTCTTTACATTTCTTGGTTCTTCCCATTTAATAATCAATTCTACTCACAGTCATGTACCGAAGAAAGTTGACTCAAATATAATCCAGAGTTTATCCAAATGTAGGATGTACTATAAGACGTTTGCCAATCATGTGTAAAACTGTGCCTTCAAAAAGCTGCCCCAAAAAAGCTGCCAGTCAGGGCTCAGGGAAAGGTAAAACTTTATCCAACCACATAGCCTTAAAGCTACCACAGGAGAATAATGCAGTACATTATGTGGTAGAATTCCCATTACTTGGAACCTCTTAACTAGACATTGGGCAGTAAAATGGATTAAGTATTGACCTACAAAACCCTACAGTAATGTAAGAAATAATTTTGTGGTGGTCCACATGGGCTTAACTCAAATATCAGCTAATAGGTGTTTTCCTCTCTAAATCTATGCCTCTCTGACGTAATTCTTGTATAACCCAGAGTATTTGTACTCCATGCACTAAAATGTGTCTGGTTCCTATTACCTTTGCAAAGGGGATTTATGAGGTTTATGTTGATCCCAAAGCTGTCTTATGTCTATGTGCTACTTAGTTGTTCCAAGGCATTGAAGCTGTACACAAGACTTTACTTTCAAGCAAATTAGCATCTACTTAGAGTTCTGTCAAAAGGTTTCTGGCTTTCCAGACTGAGAAAAGTATTCCATCTTTCTTCTCATTTACCTGGCTCAGATGAAGGAAAGTACTGATCATAACCTGTAAGCATTATCGAGAACATAGTGACACTACTTCCTGTAGCTCATGGGGCTAAGGGAAAATTCTCCCTTCAAACATCAGGCCTACATTACTACTGTATGTGTAAAAACATGATGTTCATCTAGTTGCAAATCAATTTTGTTTCATCAGTTGGTTCCATATATACTTAATGGCTCCTACACCTCATTCCTAAACAGATTAGATAGATAGATAGATAGATAGATAGATAGATAGATAGATAGATAGATAGATAGATAGATAGATAGATAGATAGATAGATAGATAGATAGATAGATAGATAGATGGATAGGTAGGTAGGTAGGTAGGTAGGTAGGTAGGTAGGTAGGTAGGTAGGTAGGTAGGTAGGTAGGTAGGTAGGTAGGTAGGTAGGTAGGTAGGTAGGTAGGTAAGTAGGTTGGTCGGTTTCTTTTGGATTAGAAAGGCTACAGAGATGGGAGAAGAAGCCCAAGGGTATTACTTAAATCTGCTAGCTCATGCCCAGACCAGGAAGGAAGGAATAATTGGTTTTTTTTATCCCAACCTGAAATAAGGGAGTGGAGAGACTTCCTAGGCAGGTCACTTTTTTGTTTGTTTGTTTCAAGCTCTACAGCCTCAGAAAAGACCCTGAATGCTCTGCCCTACTAGACTGACCCAAATGTCCACATCAGTTATCTGGATTCTTGCTTTGCATTGTTTTCTGTCATTAAATGGAGAATTCATTTGCACATTAGCAGAATGATATTATTACAGCTTTATGGAAATCTAATGCACATATCAGTCAACTACATATATTAAATCATGCTTCATCTTTGCATTGTCCAATCACTATGATACACTGAATCTGGATGTTTTGTTGTTATGTCCCATTTCATTATTCAGTATAGACTGAATAGAAATAGCTGCTAAATAGTGGACAGAAATCAGAATCTCTGAAGATCAAGTCAACGAATTGTGGCCCTCCAATCAAAGCACAACACTCTAGCTTGTGCTGTGACCTCTCTGATGTTTGACAGTTATTATATTTCACAATCTTCCATGCAACAAAAACAGGTCATGTTTGCTGAGTGCTTCACTGGTCTCCCATATATAACTGATGCACTACATTATTTTTAGTGGGTGCTAGGGTGTCTATGGGTGCTTCGTGCTGGGCCTCTTGATCACCCTGAAAGGGGCCTCTTTGCTGTTCCTCCCTCTCTCTCTCTCTCTCCTGTCTACTTGGAACTATTGATAACAGAGGCATCTCTGGCCTCTCAGGCCAGATGGCTTTCTATCTCCCGCCTAACCTTGGGTGTAGACTTTCACTTTCTTACACTTTTCCCGCTCTTGCATTACGTGGGAAGCAGCAGGATGGGGGTGGCAATAGAATTTATACTGTGCGGAATTTAGTGACGGGTCAGAACTGGCTTCAGAAAAGCCAGGTTCAAAGTGTCCATTCAAATAAAGCTTCTGATTACTGAAATCCAGAGCCTGTCATTGAATGGGATCCTAGACCTGACAGTGAGTCAAAAATATGACAGGGCTGTGATTAGCTTTCTTCCTTCATGACTGAATTCACAAGCATATATATAGAAACATTGATGTATTATTTTGATTTGGCAGAAGAGTAAATAGACTGTAATGGCATACTGTGCAGTGAAGCACTTCACAGACTGAAGTATTGTAAGCCACTTTGAACCACAAGGAAAGATGGGATATATGTTATACTTAATTAATTAATTAATTAACTTTGTGTGGTGCTGCACTGTAGCAGGTTTAAAATGGTATTTTATAGATTTTTATCAGATTTGTATCTTGTGAAATGGTTTCTCTGATCAATCTTAACTGATGCCATGCAACCAAGATCCCAATTCTAAACAAACTTATGGAAGCAAACCTCACTGTAGTCAATGAATACAATCAGAATATTAGACAATTTCTAAACACCAAACTGTGTTGTCTACTTGACAGCAAGTGTTAGATCTTTCTTAAATGTCTTCAGAATATTGCCTGATTTATTTAAGGAATCCTTTCTTCTATGCTAAAATGTCAGCTGAAGTCTGAAATACAAATTTTAAAATGTAAAGAATATTTTTACTTAATAAAAGCAAATATTTGTCCTTAGTATCTAGAATTTCTCTGTAATCATCCATCTCCCACTTTAAGCGATTTAAAACACAATAGCATCCCATTCTCTTGGTGAGTTTCCATATCAAATCCATCATGGTACAGTAAGTGGAATTGAATTGTTGTCTGCTACTCCACTACTGTGAAGACCTGACAAGACCTATTAAGAGTGTTTTGTTGAGAATTTCTAATGACTGATAACATCTTAACAAAACAAATGCATTATTAAATAGCTTCAAATGACTTTAACCTCTTTTATGCTTAAATCACATTAAAAAAACTGAAATTGAGCAGCCAAGAGGTAGGTGAAAACCTGTGTCACAATGTCACCCAATGAAATTTAAGCCATTGAAATATTCTGATATTTGAGAAAGAGGATAAGTAATCCTTTTGACAATAGTAATGTCACTCCAGTCTCAGATGTAATAAAGATAGCATTGGAAGCCTGGCCTTTCTCAAACACTTCTAACTATAGCAGGTTTAAAGAGTAGCAAATTCAACAAACAGTAGTGGTTTGTCCAGAAGAAAATATTTTTATAGTCTGTACTTCAAAATAGTATACCTTCCAGTCTCTTTGCATGACGAAAGTGGGGTTTTAAAAACAAGAGTACCATGTTCTCTCTGACTGCTACAATTGCTATCCATTCATTGATTATGTAACTCTGAATTTAAAATACAGGTATATGCTTAGCTCCTTGGGACATAATTGTGCTTTCGCCCAGTGCAGTTATTTAACATTACTTGATCTCTGACATCCCTGTTGACATGTCCTGAAATTGAAGATTTGGCACATGGCTGTGAGACTTTTGGGAGCTTCTTTGCAGATACAGCCTTGTTGCTCTGCTGCAACCTTCCACCAACAACAGGTGGCACATGGGGGAATGTCCCAGAGGCACCCACTTTTCTGTGGTATGCCACAAGGGGCTATCCAATCCCCAGTATTGTTTAACGTCTAGTGGCCCCTGGTGTAGCTTGTTCAGAGCTTTGGGCTGAGTTGTCACTAGTATGCTGCTGACACTCAGCTTGTTCTGTTGATGGGAGGTCAGCACTGTGTTGGAAGCCATGACTGTTTGTTTGAAACGAGCAGATTGAGGCTTAATCCATTGAAACATAGGTGCTGTGGCTGGGTTGGGACAGTCTGGTGGAGGTTGGTGGAGACTTTCTAGCTTCCAAGATTTGGTGATGTGACAATTTGTCAAGCTGCATCTGCTAAAAGCCTGGATGACTTTGGAGTCATTCCCTTCTATGGAGACCCAAGTCACTAACACAGTGAGAATCACTTTTTACCATCTTCAACAGGCTAGGCTGCTGGTCCCCTACTTTTTCTTACCCTGATTTAAGTACAGTGATCCATGTGACGGTCACCTCCAAGCTTGACTACTGCAACTCTTTCTACACAGGCTTGCTCTTGAGACTAACTCAGAAACTTGGCTGGCCTCAGATTTTTTAGTACTGTCCAGAATGTGACAGCTAGACTCCTCACTGGTGTATCAGTGAGAGACCATGTAACACACCTGTGCTTTGGAATTCCAAATCAGGTTCAAGGTTTTGGTTATAACCTTTAAGGCCCTAGGATCACCTATGGAACCACAACATCCATATTGCCCATGGAGAATGCTCAGGTTCTCCAATAAAAATTTCTTGGTCTCTGGCCCCAGGGATGTGCAATTGGCCTCGACCAGAGCCATGTTTTTTTCTGCCCTGGCTCCAGCCTGGTGGAACTCTCTGTCAGCTGACACCAGGGCTCTGGATTCCACAGGGCCTGCAAGATAGAGATGATCTGCCAGACTTTTGGTTGATGCCACTTGTGCCTCCCCAGTGTCATCTGCCAGCCTGCTTATCAAATCCATTGTCTTCTGCATTATCTCCTTTGATTTAGTTTGTGCTTTGGCAGCTCTGATTGAAAGTTTATGTTTGATCTGGCCTGGATTTTCTTCACAGACAGATTTATTGGCACCTTGTGTTTTAAATGACTGTGTATTTTATGTTCTTTTAAAATTGTTTTTAAATACGTTGTACACTGCCATGAGTCCAGCTTTGGTTGGGAAGGGCAGGATATAAATCAAATAAATAATAATAATAAATAATAACAATAGTTACACATTCAACTACTCACAAAAAGAATCCATTCATGAGAAAGCTTTTTCCACAGATGACAGGTCAAAATAGAGAGCTGCACAGATCACCAATTTTGAGATCTGAGTAAACATTATTGCTATGGTTTTTGAACAGATGCTAAACTCTATTTTCTTCCCTATATGCATTCAGCATAAGTTCTAAACTACCATAAAGTACCAAAAGTCGCACATGCTTTGCCCATACTATTAGGAACCCTGAAAACCAAAAGAGTCAGCAGATTGGCTGCATGCCACTTCTGTTTAAAAGCTATGTTAAGTATGCACAGTGATGAGCAAGGCCTGTGATCATGATCCTAGTGCCTCAACATTTTTTTCCGGAAGCATGGATGAGTCTCAACATTACATATGGAGATTTGTGAAGTATATCAGGTAAATGTTAATAAGTAGATTTTAATATCTATCTAGCACATTTTTATCCCATAGATCACAGTGGTATACATCATTTTCCCTTCCTGTTTGATTATCTGAACCAACATGGCCGGGGGGGGGGGGGGGTTAGTCTGAAACTGTGACTTTTAAACAGTCACATAGTGACCTTCATGGCAGAGGGAGATCAGTTGTTAGAGTCTGCCACACAGTACATGGTGGAAAGCATGTAGCCTAATAAGTATGATGATTGGATCAGCTATCCAGGTTTTCATATGACAGAATGAGGAACCATAGTTCAGAAGCATGCACACCAGTCAGCATGAATAGGATGTATATTCCAGGTGAATATATATAGGAAATATTGCATCTGCAAGTCTCCTGATCTGAATTCCTACCAGCTTTGTGACAGGAAAATTGGGGTGATCAGTAGAGAAGCTGTGTACTTTTCTGCAAACAGTTTGAACATCATGTTCAACAGCCACAGTTACTTGTGTACCAAGCTTTGGATCTCACAGCTAAACATTTTAAAACAGCAACCAAAAACATGGAACTCTGCCTTGAGACTACTTTTGCACCTGCATAGTAGGTGAAATCTATTCTCTCTCAGAGTCTAGGGCAGTTGTATTAGGGAAGTAAATGATGAGGAAGGGGAATGACTCCTCCCATAAGACTGTGCAAAATGCATATGCCTGAAATAACTTTGATAATGTGGACTTAAATGAACACCAACATTTTAAAAAGTCTAACTGATTGATTTAATCCCTATTTATACAATTAGTTGTTAAGGGACTTGCAGTGACAGTTGGTCTGTGAAGGAGTGGAAAGCTAGAACTCTTATCAGCTGTGCGAGTGGTCAATATTGTTCAAATGCATGGAAAGCTAACCCAACAAACTGGCTCAGACTTCTCACAAACATCTGAATGGAACACTGAAAATGTGCCCCATTGCTCATGACCAGTGAAATGAACATTAGCTGAAGTAGTGGGTGTTCAAGCATTCCTAGAGATCAGGAAAATCATTGTCCAATTGAGAATTCCCATCCTGATATTTTTTATTTACCTTTAGTTATCATTTGTATTATTATTATTATTATTATTATTATTATTATTATTATTATTATTATTTATTAAATTTGATATACCGCCCTATCCCAACAGGGCTCAGGGCGGTGAACAGGGCGGTATAAAATTATAATTGCTGCAAACACTTTTGGGGGCCATTTTCTGGCTGAAAAGCAGGACAAAATCTAGCAACTACACCAGCACTCTTAAGTGCATTTGCCCTGATTGCATATTATTTTCCATGTAACTGCAGCAGGGCTATGTTGTCTATTGGTCCAATACTACATTCCACAGCTGTTAGCAGGCCCTTCAATATTTGAACCAGCCTTTAGCAAACACACAAAGAAGGTTATGTTTACCACCATCCATTTTTCTTGTTTCTTGGTGCAGACCAGCATTACAAACCTGTGAAAAAGAGAAGGTTCTAGCCTTCTACTATTTCAGAAAAGGCAAGAAAAATGTGCTTTATTAGTGATCACTGCAACATAAAAGAGGAAGTACTGAGGAGTTCTAAAATACAGAAATGGTAGTGTTAGGTTAAAATGCTGATAGATTAAAATGCAGTTTCTTTTACAAGATTTCATTTCTTTTTTGTGCTCTTCCCTCTTCACCTCCAGCCTTCAACTCCAACTATATTACACTGAGCTAAGTTCACTCGAACAAAGTTTTAGGAACCATTGCAGAATTTACCAATAACTTTGTACTCTGAAATGTAGACAAATGTTTAATGATTTATAATTGTTACATCTGGAAGACTAAATATATTAAGCAGTTTGTCCTTTTAAAATTAGTTGAGTCACATTTTGGAAAGGGGGGGAGAGAGATCCTTGTCATTTCCTTGTCATTTTTCCCCCTTCTAACAATAATAACAGTATATGGAGTCAGTTTCAACTGGCAAGGGGAAGAGATAAGCTCTCTTCACCCCCTGCGTGACCTGATACAAACTGGGACTTCACACAGCTGCTGTTTCTATTTGTTAGAATGCTAGCTTTAGTTAGTTCCTAAATTTCACTGAAATCAAGGGCACAGAAACAACTTTGAGAGTTTCTGATTAACTTTCTTTGGACTAAGCTACATGCTCTCATCCAGCAATTGTTATTTATCTCTCAGAAACAATAGGCTTATGAACACCAATCACCCCTGTAGATCAAGTCTATGCATGCTGAGAGGTTTCTTTGCATCAAACCTGTGCACATTGTTCTCACATCATACATGCCCTATCCATGAGATGGTTGGTGCTATCACGTCTGATGATGACAATCATATATGCAGGCATGATTCCAAATCCTCCATTTCCTCCCTATTTGCACTGTCAAATCTAGGACACCAATGAGATGAGGGGAATCATTGCACACACCGGCACAAATGCTGACACTGTTAAACATGACAGTCGCTGAACTGAAACTGAGAAGCGTGACTATGTCCACCCCTAAGCATGTAATTGGTGTTGTAGCAAATGTTGATCCATAAAAATAGTCCTATCCTTGCTGCTATATAATTTGCTTCAGGAAGTGCGTTTAAGAATGAAAATGAAATTAGATCTTTTCTTTCCTTTAGCAAATGTGAGAGTTTGATATTAAAAGGGATTCAGTTTCTTTCTGACTTCCAAGATTCTTTTCAAAATTGGAAAGAGCCAATTCATGTCATGGTGCTACCTTCTCTAATCACAAATCTGTCTGAGATTGTGACAACTATTTGGACTGTGCTGGGGAAACATTTGCAGAAAGAATGGGAGGGGGTGCTCCAAGAGAGTTTCATTCCACAAGCATTTTCTCCCAAGGAGTAGTCCTAAGCATGACAGTCTTTGGACGATACCACCTCCAAAGGTGAAATTAGAGCACAGCCTTAAAAACAAACACAGCATCTCCTAACAGTCTAATATTTTGGGAGGTACCCAAACCTTGCTGGAATAGTTTCATTCATTCTTAATGTGCTTGCAGTACAATTTTTTAAAAATTAGTTCTGCTAGTTTTTAAGGGTGAATTGCTCTATATAAACTCAAAGACCATTCGCACCAGGCTTTACACTCCTAAAAGCACGTTTATGAAGCAACGTGCTAAGCGACCTGGAAAAGTACACAATAAACAAGAATCTTGTCTATACAGGAGCTTTGCATTGTATCATCAACCCTACCTGCATATGGATCACACTGAATGGAGAACTATTGACTTATTTCTGTACATAATTCCACCTAAGATGAGTCAACAGCTAGTGCAAACATGAGCTCTGTAGTCGCTTGTCACACATATACACAAAAAGGAACAGCTTCAAAAGCTGACAGTTGATGCTGGAAGGCAAACTACAGCATATAACCATTGAAAGGAAAGGCTCTAAGTGCTTCAGAACCATAAGAAATTGTTGCCATTGCTATACTGTGATCTTTAAGACTGCTTTCTCAAGGCAATGCAGAAGTCCTCAGCTTGCAGCAGTGTTTTCTGCCCAAAGATATGTGGTCATAGAAGTGACTCCTGGTCTGAGCTTTGTGAGAGGTCTTGTTACAGCAGAACCACACAGGTTGTGCCACCAAGTAAACCAAATTCTGATCATTAGGGGCTCAATAAACCTACTGTTCTTTCTTCCCACTGGAGAAAATGTGAGGTGGAAGGGGCAACAAACTGGCACACGCACACGCACACGCACAATTGCTTTAGTGAGTCAAAAACTGTGCAGGTCTGTTAAAATATTGTGATTTCTCAGAAAGGTTCCTTCCTTGATATTGTTATCATCCATACATGGCAAAAGCCAAAATAGCAATGTAATGCCTGCTTTCTATGTGCATGCCCTTCTGTTGTTAACCAGTAGGACATCTTGCACTTGCAGTAAAGATTTTAGCTTTATAATTGAGTTCTTCATCCATCTTAAAGGTTGTGAAATAGCACTGCAAAGACCTACTATATTACATCAGTAATGGCAAACCTATGGCATGTGTGTCAAAGGTGATATGTCACAACATTTTGGGTGACACACCAGTGTTCACCAACACCCAATAACAGCTATTCTTCCTGTTTGAGTTGGAGTAATGTTTGTAATTATTTGGCATTTCTTTATATAAAACAGTACCACAAGACTGGTTTGGATTTTTAAAAAATGAATGACTATGTAAAGAATTGTTTGTTTTGTTTGTTCGGTGATGGGGGAGTGATATGCTGTCAGGACTAGGTTTCATTTCCTGTAACTCCCAGTAAGTTTCAGTTTCATTTTCCCCAACAACCCTCATTCCCGCCACTGGCTAGGACTGCCCACTGCACACCCTACATATACTGGAACTGAGGACAAGAACCCTCAGTTCCAGCACCTTGTAGCTAGGGCGACATATATCAATAAAGTTATTCCTGTTTCACAGAGCTGACTTTGTTTGAGTGTGTTCAGCCTTACAATGACAGCAGAGTAAAATTGAGTATTTTCCTAATTCTTGATACACTGAGGCCAAAAGGTTCATCCTCACTGGATTAAGTGAATTGCTAGGTTCATTATGACACAAAATAATTCCTTGTGTTGAATCCAAAGCTAAAATCAGGCACGTTCTTCTGCTTCAGAAATGTAGTTCAGCATAGTTTGGTTTGTATGCATGTCAGTTTCCTTTGATGAAATTCAGAGCCACTGCCGCCGCCGCCACCACACACACACACACACACACACACACACACACACACACACACCCCGTTCCATCCATCAACAGTAATTTGTTTCTAAAAGGCAGTCAATAGCAATCTACTGCAGCTCTGATGTAAAGCTAGCTGTATTTGAGTAACACATTTTCTTCTTGTTGTTAGAGAAGCTCCTCTGATCCCTGATAGGGACAGAGCACATGTATTCAGATCCCTCCACTGTGCCCCTCACAGCTCTTTTGTTTCATTCCCACTAAGAGTAAATTAATTCTGCCTTGGCAAGGACTCCAATTATGGCTTAGCATTCTCAAACAGCAAATTTGGTGATACAACTTTTCCTTTCCTGAACTTTTGCAGACTGCAGGATGGAAATCCCTATTTTTCTTAATTAAAAATCCCTGTGTACAGAAAATTAAATGTCAAGAGGAAAGGTACAAATCCAGCCACCCTGATGTTCAGCTTTTATATGCATGGTTTCCTCCACGAAAAATGTTCTGCAAAATCTATTCTACTTAACACCAGCAAGTCTGGGGTAGTGCTACCACTCATTTGTGTTTTTTTAGTATCCTTGTCTTAGAAGTACAGAAATAGTGTTCAGTCTTTTAATATATTCAGGTTCTTGAAGGGGAGCAATTCAGAAGACTCTGAGACCATTTTTGCATGACACAACTACACCGGGGTTGAGCTGGGTTCATATATACTTGGGCTATTTTATCCCGGTTTCTGCATATGCACGATTCTCCGCTTCTGCCCAGGAGCAGAGCTGGTAATGCTCCAATTTGCTCCAGATGACCCAGACTTCTGTATTGCTTCAGAAGCATTTCTGAGCATGCCAGTGCCCTGCATTCTGATTGGCTATTGCTTTTGAGTGGCAGCTTGAATGGGCGTCAAGCAGGGAGATCAGCCGGCTGGGCAGGAACAATACACTTGGTCTGCCCCCAATTGGCGTTTTTGTGTATGTGCTGTGGGAATGGAAGAAATTGATCTGTGTTTTCAATGGTTTAAAATAAGATTTTGCTATCAGAGGGAGAAAACTAGTGAACAGGTCTGCTAATTGATTTAAAATAAAGCTTGTACTGAGGGAAAAAACCAAGTGATTGTTCTGATTGGCTGTTGCTTTTGAGTGGCAGCTGCAAGCATCTGTGAGCTTTCCCGGTAACCCACATTCTGATTAGCTGCTGTTTTTAATGGAAGCTAGGTGGGAAGATCAGCCGACTGGGCGGGAAAAATAAACCAGCCCTGCTCCTGATTTGTTTTTGCACGGCACAGGCACAAGCCATGTCACACCGGGATTTTTAAAAAGAACCTCCAGACTAGCGATTTTTTAAAAGTAAGGTAAATATTGTGGGGGAACATCGGGGCAGACCCTGTGCAGCTTTGGGAGCCATGCAGAATTCCCAGGTGTAGAGGGATATTTTCCGTGCTCACCCGGGGCTATTTTGACCATGTAAACATGGCCTGAGTTGTGCAGAATATTACTGCAGGTTTATAAACAATGTAATGGTTTCTCAGCACTGAATACCACTCCATATATGAACCAAAAGTATGTGTAAACTTGTAACACACCTTTAAAATAATGATCTTAGACTTATAAAAGTTTATTTTCTCCTCTCTGTTCCCCTCTTTTTTAATTTTTAGATTTATTCTTTAGCTAATTTTGCAGACAGGGAAAAATAATTTCTAAATAAGCCTAACTATTTTACAAAAACTTAACTATTGAAAGTATTGAAACTATTGAAAGTAATTAAACAGTAGCCACAGTTTAATACATTCCACACTACTTAATTTAGAATCTGTTTTGCATTTCATTTCCTCTGAATATTGCAAAATACAAACTCAGAGCTTTTGGGTTTGACAACTACAACGTGTCAGCAAATAATGCTTTAGCTTCTTTTTGGCAGTTCCTCAAGAGTATATCATGGATCAAGTTGCTCATATTTTAAAGAAGGAAAGGAAGGGAACAGAGCATAATGGGTAACAGCCTTGTATACTAAATATGACCTATGGCAAAAAAAAAAAAGATTCAGGAATGTTTCCAGCAACTTCTTCAAGTCACCTCTGAGTCTGAAAACAGAAGGGGGGGGGATCCAGAACTACGATTAAACTGAATATTCTTTTATTGTGATATATGCAAGACAACTGGTCCTGTAAGGGATTTCTCTGAATTCTTCTGCTTTGTGGAGAATTGGAGGATCAGGAAACAATATAACAAGATCATGAACCAAAGAAACAGGCAGGGCAGTTTTATTATCATCTTACCATTGCATAATAGAAGTCAAATGTATCTCCTCGACAAAGGAAAACTGCTTACAATAATTCACAGATGAAAGTATGTTAATATTAAACTTCCCATAAATCTTAGGAGAAAATGTGTGTCTTTTGTGTTGAATGTATGCAGTCAAGGCTTAAAAAAACAGTGCTGGACTTAGACCAGGGAAGACATGGTTGGAATCCCTCCTCTGACTATGAAGCAAATAGTCACTTGGGTCAGTCATCTATCCTCAGCCCTAGCTGAGTGACTGTTTCACAAGCTGTTGTGAGTGAGGGAAATGAGATAACACTACTCATTTTTTGTTTCGGAAGGTAGCTGTGCTGTCTGCAGTAAAACAACTAGATTCGAGTTCAGTAGCACCTTAGAGACCAACAAGAGTTTCAAGGTATGAGTAGGCTTGGAGGTTCAGGTAAAACAAATACTAGGCCCCTTCCGCACACGCAAAATAATGCGTTTTCAAACTACTTTCACAACTGTTTGCAAGTGAATTTTGCTATTCCGCACAGCTTCAAAGAGCACTGAAAGCAGTTTGAAAGTGCATTATTCTGCATGTGCGGAATGAGCCCTAGATTTGGCTTGAATCTGGGTGAATTCGGGCATATTTGGGTAAAAATTGGCTGAATATGTCCTACCCGAATATGAATATATCCGAATGCAAGATATTCGGGCTTTGGGGAGGGGGGGTGTTTCTGTACCCATGGCTACTTAAGGCCCTGGGATCTCAGGAGCTCTAGAATCATGACTCTCAGCAGGGGAGAGGGCTTGGGGTAACACTTCTTTTGTCAAGTATGCTTTCGTATCATCATTCAAATAAAGTGTTGTCCAATATTTGTAAATTTTTATTGAAGTGCATGACTTGTAACACTTCACTGCTTTCAATTGGGTTTTAACATTTAATAACCATATTTAAACATCTACATCTTATACATAGTATATCACTGATGAAAAGCATTAACAAGTTATTGTAACTTGAAATATTTTGCTCTCATTTTAACATTATAAATGTTTGAAAGCGGAAAAGATTCTTAAGATTAAAGGGTTGAAAATAAAACTGTGCAAAGGTGAAAAGACAAAACAGAGTAATCTTGAAGATTAGGAGAGTATTTTGAAATCCAAAGTTTCTTGAGAACGAGCCAGATGCTTTATTAGCTCTGTCCTACAATAACATACCAGTCCATGGTTGCATGCCATTTATCTACACAGAGAATAATAGTAAAGGAATGTATGGTTGAAACTGTTGAAAAGCATTGCCATGAAATGAAGGAACTTGAAGGAAATCTGCACAGTAGTTAAAGATGGAAGGGCTAGTTCAGCATTGCGTTCAGCTAGACCTGAACCAGCAAGGTTTTCTGCACCTCCAGAAATAATCATGTGCTTTGCAGCTGATCTGGTTTTACAGACTTTCATGTGTGGCTGTTTATTATTACTGACTGAGAGAAGGATGTAAGCCAATGACAGACTGAACTGAAAGAGAGAAATCTGAGAAATATTTCTCCAAAATTTCCATCTGTATCCCAATCATTTCCACAGACAGCAGTATTATTACCCAATGTTATGTGTGTTGATCAATCTTATGTATGACATCAATGGACATACCTCCAGGTACATTTGCACTGTAGTGTGGCCTTGTAGTGTATAGTTGAGGAAGAATCATCAACAATAAAAGCAAACATAGTTTAAGAGATTTTTAGCTTATTCAATATCAGCTGGAAATATTGAAATCCAAGAATGATTTCATAATTTATTTTATTTTATTAAATTAGTGTTTTTGAGGAAGGGTAATTGAAGGGAACAGAGGGCACAATTTCAGCCCTAGATTTATATCCCCATTTGGAGGATCAAAAGTGGCTCATCTCATCACTAACCTCTTTTCATCTTGTTCATCCAGTGGAATCTGTCAGATCCACTTTTTCAGTGCTCCAGGCCACCATCTCCTGTTGCCCCAGCTTTCTGTTTTCTACCATATTATTTCAAATAGGCATCCTTAATGACAGGCTACCCAGATCACCCCTAAAAGCAAGTGGAGCATTATAAAATTCTCCAACAAACCATATCCTTCCCCTTTAAGAAACCTCTACCACTCCTGCCCTAGGAAGGAAGAGACACACTCTATCCCTTGGCCCTGAGTCTTTGGCTTGGGGCTTTTATATTTTTTTCTGCCTACATTTTCCATTTTTCTAGGAGTTTAGTTTGTTTAGAGAGTTACTTGAACACAGCTTAAACAAATAACACTGTGGCCCTTTCTGCACAGGACATTGTGGGCAGCTGGGATATTTGATCCTGGGGCAGCCCCGGGGCTGTTCGCATGCTCCCAGCTTGCGCATGTCCTTTTTTGGGAGAAAACTTACTTTCTTCCCTGTGCAGCCCTGCAGGGATGACAGGGATGACTCCCATGCCCATAGCTGACGTCTCAAGGAATGGAGGGCCGGTCACGCTCTCCTGCAGAGCTGCGCAAGAGAGAAGGTAAGTTTTTTTAAAAAAACCACGGGCAAAAGTGGCGGCTGCCACCCAGAGCCCTCAATTCAGCTCCAGCGCCAAGATAGGATATTTAAAAAGAATCACACATAGGCCCCTTCCACACATGCAGAATAATGCACTTTCAATCCACTTTCAGTGCACTTTAAGCTGGATTTTACTGTGCAGAATAGCAAAATCCACTTGCAAACAATTGTGAAAGTGGATTGAATGTGCATTATTCTGCGTATGCGGAAGGGGCCATAGTGCGATTCTCAAATATCCTGCTTTGGGGGGTTTGAAGCAGAATTAGAGGCGAGAACGGTGTGAACTTCCCACCCAACCAGTTTTGATCCCATCCCCACCCCAGGATAATTGGCTCGTGCAGAAAGGGCCCATGTAAGGAAGGATTCAGATTTGTACTGTTAAAATTGTTACAAATTAAAACTTCAATCTCAAATTTAAAAGAAGAAATGGTACTGTGTGCAAACAAACAACAAAAATTCATTGCTCAGAGTTTGACCACTGTAGGATTTCATTAAGATATACATTACAGTTTCTCATTTCATGTTGTATTAATCAAGGTAAATCGAAATTACTGCATTCCTTAATGTTTAAACAGTGCCAGTTTCAAAAAAGAAATCATTAAATCATTCTCCATATGGGTTATAAGAAGGGCTTACTTTTGTACAGTGTGAAACATTAAGTTCAGAGTGCACACAATTGAAAGGGTAATGAATTTCAAAAATTATCAGTTAGTACAAACTAAAGATAGTTTATTTTTCAAGATGGTCAAAATAAAAATCCAAAGTCTACATAGTAGTATTTTCACTCAGAAATATCCAAAGAGCTGTAAATATTTAATTTGTGGTTATTAAAATGTTTTAATGTCATAGCTTAACATAAGAATTCCTAGAGCAAAATTACAAATTATTTAACAATATAGATTAGAAAGTACCACCGAGTTCATATGCTGGCACTCTTACCTAAGGCTCAGAGAAACATCTGCACAGGTAATTATCAAAATCTGAGGGCACTGTGATTTTTAGAAGATGCCAAAGCTTAGCTCTGAGAATAGCATTTATCAAAAACAGAAAACTGAGAAAAACACTTGAAATTCAGGAAGCATTCAGAATCTACAGGTGTGGTGATAAGTAAAAGGGGATTTCAAAAAGACTCAGCAGAAAGATTGCAAAGCCAGTTTTCAAGCAGATTCTTTGCAAGAATCGCTATGATAAAATAGAATGAAAATTTATTGGCAGTGAAAATTTATAGGAAGGGATATAATACATTTTGTAAATAAATGATAAAATAATATCAATTTCAGGTTAGCTATAACAGTACAGATTGCTAAATTAAGGTGTTTTTCTTTCTGTGCCACATCTGCTGCAGTAGTATCTACAGCAAACTTCTTTCTCTCATGCTTCGATAATTTCAGTCAAGAAAATGTGGATTACACCAGTGCTCTAGGAAAGTACTACTGCCATTATTCTAGAATAATGAACAAAGGAACAGTCAGAAGCAAAAGATGACAATTCTCCTCCCAAAAATGATGGAGTAGGTGTTGATATGCAGGAGGCAGTCTCTCAACATCATGAAGAATTTGACAGCTCACTGTTATGGATAGGTCTTCCATCAAATAAGGCTTTTCCATTCATACCTGTATACATTTTTCCCCCATAGTGACCACAGAAACACTGTCGTTTCCTCTCAGTTGAAACACTGCAGAAATTTCAACATTCAGTACAGTCATGGTCGAGTCATTAGGTGGGCAAGAGGCAAGCTGGCTGTGAAGCACATTTATACTAATAAGACTTGTCTGTCAACAAAAGCTACCTTTGGGCTACCTAGGGAGAAACTGTTATGAAAGATTGCAAAAGACAGCAAAAGAGGGGAAATGGAGGGGGGGTTGGAGGGGGATAAAACTCCATACTTTCTTCTTACATGAAAGAAGCTATGCCCAAAAGCACTAAAGAAAGGAGTTCAGCAAACGTTGATGCTACTGTTTCTTCATAAAGACTTTGAAAACTATGGGGCAGGAAAGCTGGCCTTGAGATACTGTTTTTTGTATATTATAATAATGTTCTGGGCTATGGTGCTCTACTGATCCTGACCAACAACAGTGATACCATCACAGTCGAACTTGCTATTATTGAATACAGGGGACACAAGTTCATCAGGGAAAGTCAATGAGGACTGTAGGTTCACATTTTAAGTATCCATTGCCATATAAAGCTTTACCCCATAAAGAGAGAGAGAAAAAAACATTAGTCTAGACTTAACTGCATCACTGAGCAGAATCTCAATCCAAAATGCTCATGAAATGATCTCCTGAAAGACAACTTAATGGTCAAGAGACCATCAGGAACATCATGGAATGACATAGTAAAATGCAGCAAAAAGGGAAAATCTGTGGAAATCACAAAAACCTTGTGTGAGCAGAAGTTACTTCCATTCATGCCATCAGAGGGGTGGATTCAACACCTTGTACAGCACTTAGAAACATGGATCTCAAAGATATGTTTCAGTTTCACTTAAGAACTAGATGGTTGGCAGTATAATGGGTCAAATAACCTGAATCATAACCAAGTGTCTGAAAAACAGATGAGGGAGGGCACTCTTTGGAGAACAAAACATCACAAAAGGGAAAGTTGTGAAAGACCACCAATAGTTTCTCCTCCACAGTATTTTAGCGAGCCATTTTCTTTCTCCCCCCAAACTGTGATTCTCAGATGCCTGCCACAACTCAGAGAGCAAAACGATTTATGGAGTTTCAGGGAGGAAGTCATGGGCAGAGGAAGGATTGAATACTACCTCCCCTATCAACCACTTTTCCTCTCCAAATCATAGCTTCCTCTCTAAATTTCTGCTATTTAGCAGCAGCCAATCTATGACTGAATGTCCAAGTGAAGCCTTCTAATAGGCTGACAGCATGAACCAGCTCCTAGTGATTGGTTTATATAGAGAGCATTTAGTAGTGTACTTTTTTAATTTACATTTTCTAATCACAGTTTACAACAGTTCCACCAGATGACTTTAGCACATGGGCACCCAAAAAGATTCATCACTAAATGCATATTCAAACTTGGGCTTCTCAAATCCAAATTATCAGAACCTTCTGCAGCGCATGAACTCCACTTTTATTGAAAAGTGGTTTGCAAGGCTAATAGCACTACAACAACTGAACAAGTTTGTTTTATAGTTCTCAATCTTCTTGGTTAGTTGTTCATAGAAAGCCACATGTTCTTCTGAATCTGGTACAGCCCCAAACACAATACTGCCACACAGGCAGCATGCTCTGCAGCTGCTTCTTTTCTAAATCCCACACTCTGGGATGAATTTTCAAGCTCCAGCTATTTTGTTTCCTGACTTTGGTCTTAAAAGGCTTCTTCTTTGCCTTTTTATAAGCATGACTGAGACAGATGGAAATATTACGGGACCATGTGAAGACTCATGGATGATGATTGATTGCTTTGATCTAAGGTTGAAAGACTACTTTGCTACGTTACTAAAGAAAACCTCTTTCCTTTTTAAGTTGCCTCAATTAATATATCTGATTTTCATGCCTAGTCCAATTAATGCCTCATATTGTAGAATTTATTCCCTTGCATATTTTAAAGCTGATTTAGAATCAGCACCCTTTTGAGATTTTTAAGTGATTCACTTTGGCACTTCCAACTAAATTTAATTTGCTCTGGTAACTTTAGTTTTGGTTTGACAGCTGGAAGTGCAATCTACCAAATACTACTGCTGAATAACTTCCATTACCATAATGAGGACATGTGAATATTGATTCTAATGCCATGAGATATATGGAACACAGTCAGTTCTGTGTGTTACCCCACCACCACCACCACCACCACCACCACCCAAGCTCATACATAATGTACTGCAGTTATGGCAGACTGGCTGCTACTTAGTTTTCAGTGGAACTAAACCAGATTGAATCCAAACACTACGACCCCGAGACTGAGCAATAACAGACCTGTAATGCCCTTATAATTACGCAATCCTCAAGTGGGTGGCATTCAACAAGTGATGCTCAGGGACAAGTGATGCTCAGCCATCTGACAGTGAGCAATAAGTTACTTTGGTTGTGAACTAGAGCCTGAAATGTCTGCATCCAGAGAATCACAATTCTGCTAGTGATTCTAGCATCCAAGATGGCGCCGATGAGGGCTGCCTCGGTGGAATGCTCTCAAATGGCTTCTACATTTTCTACGATTTCCTGCAATTTACAACGAATTTCATACTCCAGAGACCTTCTGCTAAGAATTAGGGAACGTTTCCTTAAGGAGTGGCTCTCTGCAACTTTACCTCTATCTGTCTTTACAACCACGGAGGAAATTTCAGCACAGGAGGCAGCCATTTCCCGGCAACAACAGATCTTTACAACCACGGAGGAAACTTCAGCACAGGAGGCAGCCATTTCCCGGCAACAACAGATCAGCTTAAAGGAAAACAAGCACAGGCGGCAGAGGCGAAGAGGTAAAGGCGGGGAATTTTTTAAATAGAACTTAAGGAATAAGGGAATTAAAAAAACCCCGCTCGCTTCAATCTTTTCTTACCAATTTATGCTCACTTGCCAACAAGATAAGATGAAATACTTCTTTTAAACAGATGCCAATTCTGATTTTTACAGCGCATCTGCCCTATGCTTTGCAAGGAAACCTGGCTAAATGAGCATTGATGATAATAGCATGTGCATACCGGGGTTTCCAGAATATTTCGTTCAGACAGGATTGCAGAATTATCGAAGGGGAAGAAAAAAAAGGAGGGAGGGATTATGTATATACATCCAACAAAAGCTGGTGTCAGGACATAACAATAATTCAAAAATTCTGTGATGAAAACTTGGAGTCCTTACTTATTAATTTTACAAACCCTTTTATTCCCCTCGAGAGATAAATTCAGTTCTATTCTTTTTGGTTTTCGTTCATCCTATGGCGTCTGTAAAAAAGGCATTAAGAACTCTAGCCGATCAGATTATGGAGGCTGAAGCCAAATGCACCCTGATTCACTGGATTTATTATTTTGGGAGATTTAAACAAAGCAACCCAAGGGAAGACCTATACAAAATACTTTCAGCATGTCAACTGTCCCACCAGAGGCAAGAATATCTTAGACCACTGCTATACAACACTGAAAGATGCATATCGGATTCTTTACCACGAGCAGCTGTAGGCCATTCTGATCATTACATGAGGATTCACCTTGTACCTGCTTACAAACAAAGATTTAAAGCCACAAAACCAATAACTAAATCCAGTGAGAACTTGGACTGAAGAGGCAAAGTTAAAGCTGCAGGCTTACATATGACTGTACGAACTGGAATATTTTTAAAGAACTTACCTCTGCAGATTTGGATGAACTCACAGATACTGTAACATCATATATGTCAGCTTCTGTGAAGATCTTTAATATACCAACCAGGAACTTGCGTATATATAAGTAACAACAAACCTTGGTTCACAGCTAAACTTAAGCAGTTCACGTCTACGTTCCAAAGAAGAGGCCTACAGAAAGGGTGATAGAGATGCTGCCATCAGGCCAGAAATGTATTAACAAAGGAGATCAAGAGCAGCAAAAAGAAACTACTCTGAAAAGCTAAAAAATCCAAGTTTTCACCAAGCAGGGAAACGGCAAACATGTGGAAACCTCTCAAAAATCTCACCCGTTACATCAATCCACCTTCCCTAGCTGAAGGAAATCAGCAATTGGCAGGCGACCTGAATGTGTTCTACTGTAGGTTTGAAAACAATCTACAGTGCCTTTCTCCACAACCTCTATCTCAGGCAGCACCAACATTAGCCAAACTTCCTACAACTGAACCCATTTCATTGGGTTTACAACTAATGGTGATCTCAGAAAAGGAAGTGCAAGATCTATTTCTGAGACAGAAACCTGGGAAAAGCACCAGGCCCAGACAAGATAACACCTTCTTGCTTAAAAGTCTGTGCTGTCCAATTTATTTATTTCACCCAAATCTTCAACAAATCACTAGAGATGTGCTATGTTCCTTCCTGCTTCGTACACTCCACTATCGTCCCAGTGCCGAAGAAGCCTTCCATCAGAGAACTGAAGCGACTACAAGACCAGTTGCTCTAACATCTGTAGTTATGAAAACTTTTGAAAGGCTAGTGATGTACCATTTGAAAACCATCACGGATCCACTGTTGGACCCCTTGCAATTTGCATACCGAGGCAAACAGATGTCGACAGGCGATGCTGTTAATATGGCTTTTGCACTATATCCTACAGCATCTTGAATGCGTAAAAGACCTATGCAAAGGGGTCCTCTTTGGTGACTTTGGTTCAGCGTTGACACTATCAGACCCGGACATTATTCTTACCAAACTAAATCAATATAGCAGTACCCACGAAACATATTTGTAAATTGGATCCTGAAAGCTTCCTAACAGATAGGAGAGCAGCAGGTGAAGCTAGGAAAAAATTACATCAGACACCTGTAAAATGAGCACAGGGGCCCCCAAGGGCTGTGTACTTTCACGCTTCTCTTCTCTCTGGCATACCAATGACTGCATCTCAAGCAGTCCATCTGTTAAAATACTGAAATTTGCAGATGATACAACGATGATTGGTCTCATTGGTTTCTAGACGATGATGAAACCGCATACAAGGCGGAGGTTGAACAACTAGCCTCGTGAGGGTGCCACTGGAACAATCTAGAACTGAACACACTTAAAACCGTAGAAATGGTGGTAGATTTCAGGGAAACCCTCCCATCCTACCTCCTCTCACAATACTAGACAACACAGTGTCAATAGTAGAGACCTTTAAATTTCTAGGCTCCATCATATCTCATGACCTAAAATGGTCACCTAATATCAAAAATGTCATCAAAAAAGCACAACAAAGAATGTTCTTTCCTGCGCCAACTCAGGAAGCTCAAACTGCTAAGGAGGAGCTGCTGATACAGTTCTACTGAGGAATCATTGAGTCTGGCTCATCTGCACCCCTCTATAACTGTGTGGTTTGGTTCTGCAACCCAACAAGATGCGACACAGACTTCAGAGAATAATCAGAACTGCAGAAAAAAACAATTGCTGCTAACCTGCCTTCCATTGGGGACCTGTATACTGCGAGGGTCAAAAAAAGGGCTGTGAAAATGTTGCTGACCCCTCGCATCCCTGGACATAAGCTGTTTCAACTCTTACCCTCTAAAGCGTCACTACAGGGCACTTACCAAGACAACTAGACATAAGAACAGTTTTTTCCCGAATGCCATCACTCTGTTAAACAAATAATTCCCTCGATAATGTTAAACTATTTATTATAAACTTATTATATAATTACTGCACTACTTTTTTCATCATTCCTATTACCCATCTCCTCCCACTTATGACTGTATGACTATAGCCTGTGCTGACATTTTATTTTATTTTATTTTATGATTTTACATTTTTTTTTATTATTATTATTATTATTTATTTGATTTAATATACGTAATCCCGAAGACTCTAGGCCGGTGTACATCAAAATCACATAAAACATCATAGCGATCCATAAGTTATAATAAAAACAGCAATTATAATTATATCAATATATCAGGATGGTACGTCCTATCTAGACCCTAGTCCTTTAGCAAGAGGGGTAATGGTCCCGGTGGTATAAAGGAGACCATAGATCTTAATGATGGATCCCGTTGGCATTTGGGATTCAAACCCTAGGGGAAGGGAGGGGGGCACTCAATGACTGTAAAAGTTTCTCTAAAAGCCGGTGGAACAACTGGAATCTTACAGGCCCTGCGGAAATCCCAAAGGTCCCTTGGGGCCAGGACAACTGGTGGGAGAGTGTTCCTGGGCAGGGCCAGAGCAGTAAAGGCCTAACCCGAGTGAGCCAGCCGCATCATTGAGGGCCAGGGATCTCCAGTAAAATTGGCCTCTGCGAGCAGAGGCCGAGCTGCGACCTTAAGGGTATCTGCGGTCCGAGAGGTGCAGGGGTCCCAGGCAGCGTAAGGCCTTAAGGTCAAAACCACACCTTGAAGGCGGTCCGGGTGCTTTGGGAGCCAGTGCAGGCGAGCGCAGCACAGGTTGTATGTGGTCGGAAGGCGCCCCTGTGAGCAACCGAGCCCGGCTGCGGTGCTGGACCAGTTTCAGTTTCGGATCAAGCGCCAAGGGAAGGCCAGCGTAAGAAGCGGCGAGTTACAATAGTCCAACCTGGGTGACCCGTTAGGTCACAGTGGCCAGGTCTGTGTTGCTTGGAGAGGAAGGGGCCAGCCGTCGGACTGGCGCCAGATGGAAAAAAGCGCAACCCGGGTTATGGGCCACCTGGGTCTCCATCGAAGAGGCGAATCCAGGTGGACCCCAGGCTAAGGACAGGGGTGGCCAATGAGGCCCCGCCTCACCTCCCGCACGGCGGCAAATCCCCAGCCCCGGCAAGCCAAAGGATCTCCGTCTTGATGGATTAAGTTTTAACCTGCTCTGTTGCAACCAACCAGCGACCGCCTCCAAACAATGCGCACGAAACGCGGGGCGGTGGCAGCTCCCCTCTCCATCAACAGAATGAGCTGAGTGTCATCAGAAGTACTGGTGACAAAGATCAGCTAAGCTACGTACCAACTGAGCAAAGGGGTGCAGCATATAGATGTTAAATAACAATGGGACAGCGGTGCCCTGGGGCACACCACATTGATGGGCACCTCTGGGAGACTTGGTCCCCACACCACTTACTGACTTAGCCCCGAGAAAGCGGGCAATCCATTGAAGGACCTGCCCAGTCCAGGCGGCCAGGCGATTGGGTCAAGGTCATGATCGACCATATCAAGCGCTGCGGTGGGTCCAATAATACCAGCAAGCGCCCGATCCGCCTCGGTCTAGTTGCATGCATTAGCGTGTCTGTAGCTGACAGCGGCGAGAAACCGTCTCCGTCCCATGCAGGCTGGAAGCGGACTGGAAGGGATGAGGCCGATGTGTGTCATCAGGAAACCCTGAAGCTGCTCCAACACCACTCTCTCAATTACCTTTCCAGAAGCGAAGATTCGAGACTGGGCGGTGGTGGCCAGATCTAGGATCTAATGATGGTCTTTCCAGAGTGGGACCACATCCTCCTTCAACCCACCGGAAGACTCCTTGCTCAAGGGAGTCGTGGCGATCTTCAACAGGTAGGGTGTTAGCTCCGCCCGGCAGGTTTAATAAACCAGGAGGGCCGCGGTCAGAAGGACACAGGTCGTAGGTCTAACAGCAGCGAGGCCTCTGTCAACAGCGGCAGGAGCAGGAAAACTGGGTCAAACAAGGACGAGGAAGGCGACAAAGGGAGCCTCCAGTTCACTTATTGTAGTCAAAGTGGCAGGAAAGGTCCTGGCGGGCGATGCGATTTATCTGCAAAAGCTCGCAAAGATGCCTCACAGCTAATAGTCAATTGGGAATTTAGTAGAACCTTCTGATAAAAGGTCAAAGTTAGTTATACGGAATAATTGTGCGGTGAGAGCTAGCAGATCACGAGGGAGGAGGAAGAAAGCCCTCTTAGCCTCCGCCATTACATATCTCATAGGCTTTCATAAACGTCCTATAAGATGTTCGCGCAGCTTCGTCACGTTACTACTGATTGTTTCCTGATTGCTTACTAGACCTATATGACAATCATTAAGTGCTGTACCTTATGATTAAGTGCTGTACCTTATGATTCTTGACAAATGTATTTTTCTTTTATGTACACTGAGAGCATATGCACCGGAGACAAATTCCTTGTGTGTCCAATCACACTTGGCCAATAAAGATTCTATTCTATTCTATTCATTTATGTATACAGTACTTACCCTGTAACTGTTTGCTTTGCAGCGGGGTATTCCACAGTTTTTTGTTTGCACAAGGATTCTCCTCCTGCAAATTGTCCCTAGCTGAGCTGCCATTCCCCCTCCCTCCACTTCCTCCAGGTTTCCATGCAACCTCCATTTGGGGAGGTCGCCTGCTGGCTTCCCCCAGACGCTGTTTTTGGTCTAGCATTAGTTTGTTAGACTATGTCAATTTCTTGTTAATTTCACTGAGTCTATCACTCCAGTCATACACCTTAAGTGTTAAAACAAACAAAAAGTCATTCTGGGTTGTTCTGAAATGGTGGCCAAAAGCGTGGAAGGAACTTCTGTGGTATGTAGGGGAAGGTAGAAAGGGGGGGGGGGACCAAAGAAAGCTAAACACATGCTGATCTCCTTCATTGTTCCTGCAAAAAGAAAAGGAAAAATTGTACCTGGAGAACTTTTGGAAACTGTGGGGATTCTCTGATCTGAAGGGGTAGGGTGACCACCAAACAGGGGGAAGCATAACCATTAGGCTTTGAGATTCAGATGCAACAAATACCAGATTCGACTGAATCTGGGCAAATTCGGGATGTTCGAGTGAAAATTGGTCAAATATGTCCTGCTCGAATCTGAACTAATCTGAATACAAGGTATTTGTGCTTTTTGGTGTTTTTTGCATTTTGGCCGGGGGGGGGGCATTTTAAAAGCTAGCAGCACCAAATTTCAGAGTATGATCCGGAAACTGTTCTGATTAGGCCCTCCGATTTTGGTAAAGTTTGGTTCAGGGGGGCCAAAGTTATGGATTCTCCTAGCTCCCATCTCCTGTTAGCTCCCATTGGAAACTATGGGAGATAGGGCACTATATCATGCAACTGAGGATAAATTAAGTTCCAAATAAGATTGATTATAGACCTTAAATAGGCATAAACACAACATCACACAGCAAGTCAGTCTAGGCCTGGGCGAAATCTCTTTCCTTCAACTTCCTGTTTCCTGTCCTACAATGTCACATCTCCCAGCAGGCATTACTTCCAGATCTGTTATTCATAGCCACTACCACATCCAAGAAATTCTCAACACTGAAGATGAGATGGTCTGGCTTCTGTACTCAGCATATAATAACGTTAACGTTATCTTACTTGGTACAAATAGCAAGGATTACTGTAAGTGTATACTAAAGGCTTGGTGCAAATAGCAAGAATTACTGTAGGTGTATACTAAAGGATTGAATTGTAATCCCAACAAAGTTTAGGAAACTATTAGGTCTTTGAATGATGTTAGGGATATATATTGGGAATTATCCTTGAACAACCAAACTACCATAGAAAGTACTTTCAATGGAACAGGGGCAGCCAAGAACAAGCTCTGCCTTACAACTGTCCAACCCACTTTCTGAAAAGCTCCATGAACACCAGGAGAAATGCTGGTGGGTGCCATAACATCCATGGGTGCCATGGAGAAGCCTATGTTAGAAGTCGTTGTGCCAAAGGCAACTGAAATATCTGGACACAAAGTTTATTTGAGAGCTAAGAGAGTAAGAAGCAAATAAGCATTTGGTCAAAGCACAAGTAGTGTGGAATGTATATAGATGGTAGAAGGAATGTCAATAAAAGGGTAGCATTCCAAAAAGATACTACATCATTTAATAAACCAAATGAAATTATTCACAGAGGATTCCTGGTCTTTAACACATTGTAAAGCTGGACAGTCCATGCTAATTCACACTAACCTAATAATGCTAGCAATGATAGCACCACTTTTGAGTTTGTATGGATTGCAAAACAGCAACACTTAGATGATCTGAGGGTGGAAAAATACCCCCAGATAAAGAATATCTTTTGATATTTTTTGCAGGAATGTTGTATAGCGGGTCTGTCAATTATACAACTTGTTCAAGATACAACCAAGGCTCTGAAGTCTCTTGATTCTCATCTGCCTCAGATTCTTCCATCTTGTGTATTGAAAGAAAGAAAGAAAGAAAGAAAGAAAGAAAGAAAGAAAGAAAGAAAGAAAGAAAGAAAGAAAGAAAGAAAGAAAGAAAGAAAGAAAGAAAGAAAGAAAGAAAGAAAGAAAGAAAGAAAGAAAGAAAGAAAGAAAGAAAGAAAGAGGAGGCCAGGGCAGCTGCAGAATTTTTTCTTAATAAAAGGGACAATTTTCTTCCACCCACCTTTTTTCTTTTGGATTTGTTAGACTTAGTTTTGGAGAACAATTTTTTCCATTTTGACAAATCTTATTATATCCAACAAAAGGGCGTGGCCATGGGTTCTCCCCTTGGACCTTCAGTGGCCTGTCTGTTCATGGCTTGCTTTGAGCAAAATTATATTCTATCAGCTGAGGCTAATCCTTTTTTTAAAGAGATTCTGCATTTTAAAAGGTACATTGATGATCTATTTTTTGTGATTTCTGACTCATCAACAGTTGTTCCCTTTTGTGAATGGTTAAACACCATTCATCCTTCCATTAAATTCACTGTCACCATGAGTGAAAATTCATTACCCTTTTTGGACCTGGTTGTTTCTTTTTCAACTTCGCATAAATTACAGGTTCCTTTATACAGAAAGGAGACAGACACAAATTCATATCTTCATTATAATTCGTTTCACCCCTGGCATTTAAAGAACAATCTACCTTTTGGCCTATTTTTGAGAGCAAAACGTAATTCCACCTCTAGAAAGGATAATAAAAGGGCTTCAAAAAACATTGAGGTCATGTTATTAAACAGGCATTATCCATGGCCCATCATTAATAAGGCAAAGATTAGATCAGATAGTCTACATAGAGACTCCTTGTTCACCTCAAAAGTTCGTTCCACTTCAGGTAGGATTACCTCTTCTTTTCAATACACTGATTTGGGTCCAGATATCAAAAAGATCATTCTTAGATATTGGCCACTCTTTCAGGATTTACCAGGTTGCAGGGCCCCACCTCTTATTACTTTTAGGAGGACTGAAAATTTGAATGATATTCTTATTAGCTCAGATTCAAACAAATGAAAACCGTGTGTTCTGTGCGGGGTCACTTTAAATGTGGCAAATGTGCTGCATGTCCGATGGCAATGGAGATGAAAAAAATTGATTTCTCTCATGTTAATTATGTTAAAAATTTGGAAAGTTTTTCAAATTGTAATTCAAAAAATGTTGTGTATTTCATTATGTGTCCCTGTAAAAAATACTACATTGGGAAGACCAGCAGAATTTTGAAGTCTCGGATTTGAAGTCTCAGAAATGCTATCAAGGATGCCCCATTAGTAGACCATTTTGTGAATATGAACCATCAATGGAACTCATTACGTTTTGGAGTCTTGGCTTCTGTTCCAGACAACACTGAGGACATTGACAACAAACTATGTCGGCTTGAAAGCTTTTTTATTTTCGGATTGGATACTATGCAGCCTGCTGGACTTAATTCAAACATTGACTTCAGACCTTTCCTGTGATTCCTTAATTAACTGCACCTGTCTCCCTTGACTTTCTGTATAAATTAGATTGCTTATGTCTTGGGGTTAAGGACATTTCGAGAGGCAGAATAACAAACCAATTGCAGAGCGTTGTCCTCACTGGTATTTTGGCATTTTTTTCTCCTTTTTTATAAAATAATCAAATTGTTACTGGTTGAACGCTATAATTACAACTGTTTACTTATTATTTTTTGTAGATTGTAACCATTATTGTATTTTGAAAAACCCTGACCTGCCTTTGTAAGTATTTTTATGTTTTGGAAACCAGTTTCACATGTAAATTGTAATTCTTTGTAACAAGTCTTTATTTTGTTTCTTTTCAGAACAGCCGTGAAGTTTAACGAGGCCAGTTGGTTAATTATGTAGAATCTGGCTAGCTGTTATATTTACATTGAGATTACTTTGCCGTGCCGTTCTAACTTATGTTTATATATATTACTCCAATGGGAGAATGAAAACAATTTTCCAAAACATTTGGTTACTGTTTGTAAAATCATAAATTTATTTTGGTTACTTAAAAGTAAACTGCTACTCCAGTGGGAGAACTAATTTTTTGAAGTCTTCATTGTAGCCTGTGGGTACAAGTTTTCTTCATTTTCACTGGCTAACCAATGAGGCAACCCAGGAATATCATCCGCCCCTCTACAATAAGAGTTGCTGGCGTGGACAGTGTCCTCATCTGAAGAAGACTCACCGGATGACAAGCTCCTGGGGGATTGATAGCAAGAGCAGCAGCACAACCTCTTGTGCTTCCAGTGATGATTGTGAGTTCTGACGGGAACCCAGCACCTGCTGATGGGATGGGGATCTTGCTGCTGTTTGAAGGATCCATCCCCATGCCCAGGCCAGCATCCTGCCCCCTTTGCTTCACTTGATTTTCACTCAGGGGTGAGGGGCCTGCGTGACAAGATGGCCCATGCACTGTGAGTGCTGCATGAGAGTCCTGGCAATGCCTTGGAAGAAGACATTGTTAGCATTGCCATTGGAGGAATCTGGTGATGTCATGTTGATGGTGGAGGGGAATGAGGAAACAGGTCAACCTGCCCCAAGGGGTACAGAGATGTCTTCAGATGCAAGCCCCATGCCAGGAGGAAAGTGAGGGTTGGAACCCTCCCCAGCTGCTCATTCCCTTCCTATTGGCGCACGAGCCATGACATGCCAGGTAGGGGCAGGTTCAGGCATGCTGGCATGTCCATCTCCCCCGCAGCTTGCCCCATTGCCAGGGGGCCCAAAACCCACCCCCAGTGGGGGCTTGAGGTAGAGTCTGTTTCTCCCATTCCCCCCCCCCAGATGCTGCTGGAAAGGCCCCCAACTGTTAGTTTGGTTGCTGGAGGCCACCCCTGTAAGTGGACACCAAGCGCCTGGGGCCCAAGCATCTTGGAACTGGCTCATGGTTGCTGACGGATCCCATCCCCCAAGATCTCTGAGGCCCTGGAAACCTGGTTGCAGTTTATTTGTGGTGTGACACACACACACACAATCCAGGGAGGCTCTCTTCTTCCCACTGGGGGTTTGCATCACGGGGTCCTGTGCACAGCGCCCTTTGGGTGCCACAGGCTTGGTCCTGCTTCGAGCTGGGTGGGCTCCCTCATCCTCATTAGATCGTAGAGGGGGCCCCAAGATTGTGTGTGGTACAGCCCTTATTGGGTCAGTTGCACTTCTGCCACCACTGATACCACTGCTTACCCCTGCTCCTAAGGCTCCTGATGCTGCCTTCAACCTGTAGAGGCACTCATCCAGGTTGTTCCTACCACCCATACTGTTCCCTCCTGCTATTGGTGCTCCTTCCCTCCACTAGGGCTTCTTTGCCATGCTGACTGGGGCTGATGGGAATTGGCCATGCTGACTGGGGCTGATGGGAATTGTAGTTCCTGAACATCTGGAGAGCCGCAGGTTCCCTACCCCTGGCCTAGAGGCTCTAAGCTAAAAAGCCATTTTCCCGCTGCTCCCCGTGGCCTGATAAACAGCTGCCAGGTGGCGCGATGGAGAGAGAAAAGAAGAAGCCATCGTAGCTCAAGTGGAAGAGATGCATGGGAAGGCCTGGCCTGGCCTTATAAGGCTGTGACCCCGCCCACTTCACCTACATCACGTTCTTGCGCTGCCAGCAGAATGGCCCCGCCTGCTGGGCTAACGCCAGTACCGAGCCCACCCGTCTCCCTGCCTGGTCCCAGGCAGCTTCAGTGGCCAAGGTAGTTTTCAGCCATGCTTTGTGTACAATTATGAAATAACATTTAACTCTTCAAAACCACTGAACTGCATAGCTGCATATCTATCACTATTACTTAATTTACAAGGATGCTTATTGTCTGTGGCTTTTCTTTAAAATATGAAATTTTTCTGTTGCTGCGTTATTAAGGTTTCTCCTTTCAACTTTTAAACATACTTCCTTTTCTCTAAACTAGCAAATGTAGCTTGGGTGCAGCAAGCAGCATAACAAAGTAACCACTGCAAATAGGTAATGATAATTGACAAGCACCTTGGGTGTCAGGAGTGATAAAGGTTCATGTCCTGAACAGCCTATCACACACTTTATGGCTGGATGACTTGGGATGAAGTGCTCTCAGTGCTGAGCAGCATCATTCCTTATGGCAGATCCTGGAAAAATAATGAAGCTTAGCATTTCTCAGCAAATTGAGGGTCTACAAAGCTACCAGCATCACAGGCCAAGTTTGGAGCCTAGGTGAATCTGTCTAGCAAAGCAACTCAAAGCCTAAAACGCCTGGTCTTGAAATGTGCTAGCATAATTTAATAAATCATTACTTCAAATTAAATAAACTAATTTAAACTTATGCTGCTTCCATGAGTCCTTATGTTGGGGCGGGGAGGGGGGCTGCTGGGCAATAAACTCCACTTTCTCTTAACACTTTAAACATAATAGTGGAAAATATAATGACAGAGGTAGGCATTAAATCCACAGCTTGTATTGGCAAGTAAAACAAAAGAAATCTTGCTCTAGGAAGGAAGCACTGCTTCATAACAAATCTAGTCAAGTATTAATGAACAATTGATCCAGGATCTCAGGCAGAGATCTTTTCTAGTTCTGCTGCCAAAAAATTGTTTGACTGGAGAAACTGGGAATTGAACCTGGGTCCTGGCGTTCACAAAGCATATACTCTGTCATGTAGTGCAATCTTCAAGGGATTTAGAAGAGTGCAACTCTGAAGTTGAAGGGTATGGAATGGTATGAAATAGCCTGACCTCCTCAGACTACATAAGCTCAGAGTGGGGTCAGTAGTTTGGGGAGCACTAAGGGAGTCTCTGCAGAGAAAGGCAATGGCAAACTATTTCTACTTCCTGTTTGCCCTGGAAGCCCCTTGCTGGGGTCACCACAAGTTGGTTATGATCTGCTGAAGCATGCTAACATATAATTCTGAAGTCAATAGCTTAAAAAGCTACAACTTGCTTAGGACTGGGCATATTCTTTCTTATAAAAATGCTGACAAACAGGTGTTATGACATTTCTTCTGGAACACCAAGATGTTGGATCTTGCTTGGGTCTTTTTTTTACTCTGAACTTATAGAACACGTTGTAGAGCACTGTTGTGTGCCATGCACAGTGGTTGAAGTTCCACAACAGCCCAGCTGATAAGCGTTCTCCACACTTGAACAGGGGCTAAGGTCAGGCCCTGGCATCCATTTAAGTAAGTGATGTGCTGTACAAGTTGTTGTACAGGATATACTATTCCCTGCTGATAAATTACATGTGTTCTCACTATTCATGTGCACCATTAAAGTTTTTTAAAAGACTAATAAGAGAGCAGTCCTAAGCAGGGCTCCAAAGAACCCTAGTTACTTCTGTTCAATGGAGCTTACTTCCAGGAAAGAGATCTTGTGACTGTACTTATAGAGCACAGCTATGCTTCATACAAACTGGTGGAAGCCCCTGAACAGCAGTGCTGCTGATAAGTATCTATAAACCAGCAGCAGGGATAAGGTCAGTCCCTGATCCCACTGCCCTAGTATAATACTACCCAACCTTCCAGTCCATTGCTGTCACTTGTAAGGCTAAGGTGTATTTTCCACGCATTCCCTCTCAGAAAATGTCGGTGTTCAGTAAGCAATTATAGAATATCTAACAGAAACCCAGTTATTTCAAACCCACTTCTGGAGGGATATTTAAACATGTTTACATCTTTTCCCCCCTATTAAATATAAGCAATTCTTTCATGTATACACTCATACATCAGCTGTGCAATCTGTTTTGCATCAACCTTAGAACCATCAGTGCATTTTGTGAAATGTTAGTTTTCTGATGAGATAAATAAATGCACTAGTATTAAGCCTCCCCCCCCCCCTTAAAAATATTACACAGCAATAAATTTGGAGAAGTTACAAGTTACTTTCTCTCTTTAGTTTATGTAAAGATGGGCCAAAAAGGCAATCTTTCACCCAAAGGGGGGAAAAACCCTTGCTGGAATGTACTATTTTTACCCAGTATCAGTGTCTTCTGTAGAAATATTGGCTTGCAGACTAAGAAAATATTTTGGGATATTATGAAGCAAAGGATCTGACTCTCTTAATTTTTCCAGCCCTTTAATTTTCAGTCCAAAGACAACCCATTATGGTTATTTTTCCTTTAATATATTTCAAAGGCTTGTAGTACTGTAAGCAATCCTACCCACTGGGTTAACTGCTACTCTAAGGTTTTCTCAACAGACCACATGGCTGGGAGGGCTCTAAAACTGTGGCTGGGGACAGATGGGAGTCTGTCAAAGACTTGAAGATGACATGACAGAACCATCCTTGCTTCCAACGATAGGTCATCAGTTCCTCTCATTCCAACCTACTGTCTGGTCAAAGCTTCCCTTTGGTATCAGAATATTGTAAACTATGGTTTTTCCAGTTCACAGAAAGTGGATGGGGTTCTTGTCACACAAGTTTATCAGGCTGGTGTTATGCTGTTCATACAGGAAAGGTAGCCATCTTTTTGTCACTGAACTGACTTGTGCATTGGCTTGAGGAAAGTGCCAGTATTTTGGTTGGGGTCATGTCTCAGCACTAAGGGATATTTGACTCCTACATCAGTGTTGACCACTGAACTGCCATGCAGGTATAGGAAGTCATTACATTGGACTGTCAGAACTACAATGCATATTTGCTTTGGTTATAGTAGACAGACATCCAATTGTTTCTTTAGATCAGGGTCCTCAAACTTTTTCAGCTTGCAGGCACCTTTGAAATTATGACCCCGTGTGGTGGGAGTTGCCACAAAATGGCTGCCAAAAATTACTCTCATAGGAAGTGGAGCCAGAAACAAAATGGCTACCACAGCTTATTTTCAAATGCATGGAATCAGTCTGTGCATATGCAAGTGCAGGCGATGTTCTGATCTTTAGATCAATGTGTAAAAGTCAAAGACAGCAACAAGAAAGAGTGGCTGCAAATCATGGCAGCCAGCCATTGCCGGCCAGAAAGGGCACAGCTAAGAGGCCCCACCGCTCCTGCCCTTAGTAGGGCAGAAGGCAGGTGGCGGCCATACCCATTGTGCGCAAACAGCATCATAATGCCTGCGCAGTGTCATGACATCATCAGGAGGGGCAGCCAGGAGCCCTTATAATGTTTCACCCGGCCCTTGGCCCCTCCTACTGAAAAGAGCAATGGCGAGTTGCCCACCCACCTCTCCCTTTTGGTCAATGTTAATGCATGTGTTTGCTGTCATAGCCAAGCCGGTGGTTGGCGTATGGGAACTGATCTGATGGTGAGGGGAGCTAACCCTCTTTGGCAGAACCTCCTTAAGAGATTTGGGGTGGAGGAAGCCATGGGTCAGGATTCCCAGCTGGGGGCTATTGATGCTTGCACCCCTTAGCGGTACATTAGGTCTTCAGAAAGGGCCTGCACCCCACCTGAGTTCCACTACCACTGCGCTGCGAAAAACAGATCCCCAGGCAGTGGCCTGCCGCCCGACTGAGTTCCACGGTTGCTGTGCAAGGTTAACGATTTCCTCCAACAGGCAGGTTGAAGGAACATTTCACTGGGGGACAGCACTTAGGCTGCCCAGTGTACAGATCAGATCCCATGCTGCACCTCATGCTTCTTTTCATCCTTTGTCAATAAAACATCTTGGCTATGGACAAAATCTTACCCCACAGACAAGAGGTGTTCACACAACTCAGTCCTCATGCTATGCAGTCATAAGTCCATGCCCCAATGTGAAAGATGTATGCTGTCCCTCCTGACCAAAGCTTCTATCCTAAAGGTGATGTTGTGGTGTGGAACCCACCACGCAGGAGGGCTCTTGACAAAACGTGTTACCATCCAGCAAATCTTTGCTCTAGCCCGGTCCACTTGGCACAGATCCTCAGTGCCCCACCAGGTGTGATGTTCCTACAGGTAGGTCCAGAAAAGCATCATTCCAGGCAATAGGCCTGGGTGGCATAGCAGCTCATGGATTTTGGCAGTCTTATTGCAGGCTGGATGTACCCTTGACAGTGTCAAGGGTGATCCCTATGAAAACCAACATGGTGGAGGGCCCCTCAGTTTTTTCAGTGGCCAGGGGAACCCCAAGCTCCATGGCCAGAGCCTAGAAGGTCTGCAGCCTGAAAAGGCTATATGAAGTGCCTGCTTGGCCCACAAACAGAAAATCATCTAGCTCAGGGGTAGGGAACCTGCGGCTCTCCAGATGTTCAGGAACTACAATTCCCATCAGCCTCTGTTAGCATGGCCAATTGGCCATGCTGGTAGGGGCTGATGGGAATTGTAGTTCCTGAACATCTGGAGAGCCGCAGGTTCCCTACCCCTGATCTAGCTAGTGAGTGATGTATGGGCTGGCTAAAAAGGAACTGAAAGTTTCGAAGGCTGCGCAGGCCATGGAGCAACCCATGGGCATGGCCTTGTTGACGAACCATTGTTCCCGGAACTTAGGCCTAACAGGCAGCCGGAAAGCGGACTGGATGTCTCACTTGGCCAGCAATGCTCCCGGGCCACATGACTGAATTAAGATGACTGCGTGATCCAATGATGCTTAGCGCACTGAGCTGAGCTCCAGGCCAATGAAGTCGCTAATGGGCCAATTAAGTCGCTAACTAATTACCCCTTTGGGTATGAGAGGTGATGCATCAAGCAGAATTCGCCCAGGGCCTTCTTGGGAACCACACGTAGAGGAGAGAGCCTGAGGTTGGGTAGGGAATGGGGCGGGGAAGGGACCAGCCATGCGGCCGGTGGGTAGTTCTTTTGCTAACTTGGCCACCACTACCTCGGGCATGTCGCGGGCAGATTTTAGGTTTCACCAGTCATTGGGGACACAAGGGCCAGTGTATGGGATGTGGAAACCCCTTGAGAACCCTTCAAACAGAAACTTAGCAGCAGCTTGGTTGGGGTAAAAGGACAATAGGGAAGCTAAGGCGGGCAGCCTAATGGGAGTGACCGCCAGACTGTCCCAGGAGTCCAGCTAATTGATGTTGAGCAGCGGAGGATGTGGGGGTGCCTGACCTCCCTCCTCCCTTGGGACCTGAGGTGGTTGGGGGTCAGGCTAACCGAAAGGGCTGAGGCCTCTTCCCCCTGGGGCAGGCCAGCCTTGTGCGCGGCCAAGGCAAGACTCACAGGAGTGATCAAACTTGCACTTGGTCCTCTGGAATTTTCCTTGGTTATATTCCCTGCAGACCAGGCAGGAGCCCTCCCCCTGAAAAGTGGTTCTCTTTCTAGCTGAGTAGGCCTGGGAGCATGTGAAAGGCTGCACTAACCAGGTCCAGGCCTGGTTATGTATAATGTCCCAGGGGGTGTGACTGCTGCAAGAGGCAGCCCTGTGGCACTCCTCACTGTAATTTATGGCACCCACTTATGACGCGCCAGCCCTAGCGTCACGAGGATGCTCAACCAATCAGGACCCAGCTGCCACACATTGCGTGCCGGGCCCCCGAGGCTCCCACTTTGTCCTTAACAGGACAACCAGCAATGTCCTCTCTGGGTCCCCTCCACCCGCAATGGCAGTCCGCGCTCAAGCCGTGGCCGCTCTTTAGCCTTGGAAATTGGGAGGTGGCAGAATAAAGAACTAAAAGAGAGAAAGAGTAGACACTATCCTAGTTAGGGGCAGTCTTAACTAAAGAGCAACCAGGGAAGAAGAGGAGAAGATGACCAGGGTCTCACCACTGCCACTGTTTAAATCCACCCCATCCATGGCTCAGGCAGCTGGCAGCTGGCAGCAGCTCCCACCTGCCTCAAATAGTGTGAGAGTTGCCCATTGCTCACCCTCAGGGGAGGGGCTGGTCAGGGTAGACAGTAATTCTGGGGACACCTCCTGGACTTTTTTCCAGGGCCCCAGAATCACTAAGACTGTCTCTGATCCTATCACTCTGCACACAGAATGTGGAATTTTTATGCATTCCATTCCTATAGCCCCTTTCAATGTAACCACAAAGATCATCTTGGAGGGTGAGGCACATGCACAAGAAACAGCAGCATGGGTTGGGGAGCTGGAGTGAACACGGTCAAGGAAATGATATTTTTTCCATCACCCTGTCCTTATTCAATCCAACCCCCACTCCCAAACTGCCTCAAATAAAATAATTATTTCTCATTTTATTTATACTTTAAATTAAATATGTTTAAGAAAACATTAAATAATAGTATATGTTAATTAATGTTTAAGAATTATCATTTAAAAACAAAAACCATGTGCCCTTCACTTCAACAAACTACAATAAATTCAAAGCTTCTCCCTTTACTTTAAAAACGTGCACAATAAAATAAAGCATAACGGATAGAAATAAAGATGTGTAACTCCCATGTCTCTATTTATAATAACTATATTTAAAGGCAACTAACACAAAGCTGAGGGTCCTAATTAAATTAAATCTATTCCAGCTCCATCCTCTCCCCTAAAGAGGGGGGAGGGAGGGAATTTGCACATAACACTGCACAAATTGCCTTTTCCCAGAGAGAGGTGCAGCACTTCAGAAAATATACCAGATTGGAAGAGGAGCACCAATAAGGGCACCGTTGATTGGAAGTCTAGTGATTTTATACTCTTGGCATTTGAGAAATAATGAGAATCAGAAGCATTAGTAGTTAGAGAAAAGAAATCAATGCAAATGTTTCTATGAACATTTCTGTCTTCTCTAAAAGATGTCAGGGATTTTCCTCTTGAAAAACCATAATTGTTTGGCAACACTGCCATAAGAAGAGTGTGTAAAAAATTACTGAGCCAGGTAATAAGAGTGCAGCAATGGTAACCAAAGAATTTTTCACTATGCAGTTCTTTACATAGCTGATTAAAGGGGGGGGGGGGACTCTCGCATGAGAATACTGCAAGAAGCAGAAATGTGATTTCTCTTGGTGAAAAATAGTTTGAATTTTATTCTTTATGCTCATATAAAGGGAAAAAGAGAGAATGAAATGCTGATGTGCATGTTTTCATAGTTCATAACAAATGGTTGTGAAGGCCTGCTGGAAGGAAAGGTAGAAACCAGAATTTGACTACTGTGGTTATCACCAAAACAAATCAAATGTGGGTCTTCGAGAAGTGTAAAACCCTTTGGGTAGACATATCAAAAATGCACCATTTTTCAGAACCAAGACAAACCAAACATGCATGGAATGACAAACATATGTCTGGAATCGTGCCACAAGGCCATTGGCTTTTGTGATAAAACTTATCCCAGAATCAATGATCTTACCAAAAGGCAAAGCTTCATCTTCTTGCAACCCAGCATTTATTTGTTTGTATGTTTTCTTAGATTTTTATCCTGCTCCTCCCCCAGAATGGGGCTTAGGACAGCTAACAATATAGCAGTATTCTAGTAACAATGATAAAACCATATATTTTTTAAAAAATCAATTAAAAATTGAGCAAGCAGCAAACAAATGCTTTTGGCATAAAAGTGTGTTTTATATTAGTTACGGCATCACAGTTAGTCCACATTTCCCTTGAAACTCTAAAAGCAAAATTAACTGGGAACTGTTCCTTCACAATCCCTATGTTGAAATGTACAGGAGAAGCATCACCACCCCTCTGGTTCCCAATTCCATATACAGGAGAACTTCTCAGAAGATGAAATCTTTTATGGGGTGCTTTACGCATAAGGGCAACTATAATGATAAAATTAGAGGGAAAGCTGGAATCCTCTGCAGGGTCTTGAGTTATCCTTACAGGCATGGTACCATGCCAGGGTTTAAGTTTAAGTGTTTTCATACTCTACAGAAGTGTGTAACACATTTCTTTAAAAAAAATCTTTTTTCAACAAATGTTGCTGCCTTTAACACTGTAAAGTCATTACTGTCCCCACACCTTGACCTTGATGTATCTTTACTACAGTGCCTAGATATACATCCCAAAAAATGCCTTTAAAAGTATATCCTAGGAAGACAGAGCTGATGGGTCTTCTGTTCAGTAAACATACATCTGCTCAATTCACAAGTGTCAATTAATTCCATTATGTCATCGTATAAGTATGCAACATCACTGGTCCTCCGGTTAAGATTATTCCAACAGTTCTTGTGCATATAATTTATTATTTATTTATTGGTTCCATTTCAATCTCACCTTTGATCCATGAATGATCCATTTAGATCTCACCTTTGATCCATGAAACTCCATGTGGTGTACAAAGGGTTCCAGTCACTTTCCCACTAGAGACTGGCCAGACCCAAGCCAGCTTAGTTTTAACAAGATTGCTTCAGCATGTATCTTCAGACCATCCCTTCTCCTGCTAATTAAGAATGGCATTATAAATAATGCCAAGGAAACAGTCAATTGGGCAAATAAACCAAAACATTCTTCCCAGTACTGTCAGATTCTTAAAATTATCCTTCTAGCATGGATTCTTTTTCCTGCATGGTGTTATGCTTCAAGGAGCTGATCATACATGTGCATATGATTAACTTCATCCTCAAATGAAGCCCTTAAAACTCAGGGACTGGACACTTTACTGTCTATGGAAATGAGTCTTCCTCCACCCCTCCCATGTTTGTAAAACTTGGTCTTCAATCCTTATTTTGCTACTCCTTAGATTACCCAAAAACCTTTGGCAATTGAGAAAAAATGTTATACACATATCTGGACATTTTCTCAGCAGCAAGGTACTAATCTAAAACAGCCGAAGATGCCTAATCAAGGGGGTGGGGTGAAGTAAGGGGGTAATATTGCTCTTCTGGATGGTTTCACCCCAAGGGGCAAAGAATCTTGCACCTTTGAGATAGACTATAGGTGAAAGGTAGATCTTTTTTCATTTAAATAGAACTATCCCATAATTTAAGAAGTTATTTGGGGCATTTTTGATACTGTGAAATGTAGCAACAACTTGCAAGCACATCACCCTTCATTCAAACAGCAAAGAACACCACAAACAATGCGGTGGGAGGGCAAACACCATGACATATAGTTAGGAATTATTTGCAATGTCACTTGGCAAACTGATTGATTTATAACTACTTCTGCTATAACCTAAGTGTAAAGCAGATGAGGGTGGTCCAGTTTTAAGAACAAAAGAGGTTAGTGAGAGAGGGAGAAGCTGAACTTTCCCATTCTACAGCTACCTCCATGCAAACATGCCCTCAAATTCCTTTTCTTCCATATAGGCTTTAATACAGGAAATGAGTCCAGCTGGAAAAAAAAGTGCCTGGTAAAAAAAAATAGCCTGCAAAGAGGGTGAGCCACAGTGCAGGGGTGGTTCTACTCCTCTCATTCCCCATTCCCAGCAATACCTTTATTCTTCAAATCAAAGTCCAATTCCAGATTAAGCTTGATTGGGTAAGATTAAGTTTAAACAAATGGTCTGTGACTATCATGCCTCATTTAACCAAGACACATATTAGTTATCTTACTCACACTCTGCTTACCTTTGGTTCCAGCAATAAAGTAGTTAAACATCATTAAAAGGAACATACTTTTTTCAGCTATTCCCAAAAAAAAAGTTTTAAAAGTGAGACAGAAATTTGTATCTATTTGTGTTATGACAAGGAGCCCCATGGTGCAGAGTGGTATGATTCAGTACTGCAGTTGAAGCTCTGCTCACAACCTAAGTTCAATCCTGACAGAAGTCGGTTTCAGATAACCAGCTCAAGGTTGACTCAGCCTTCCATCCTTCCAAGGTTGGTAAAATGAGTCCCCAGTTTGCTGGGGGTAAAGTGCAGATGAAGTACGATATATATACAAAGGGAGTGTGCAATTGGAGTCACAATTATTAGTCACAAACAAACAATTATTTGCACACAATAAGGTTATCAGTCATAGACTGTATAACTTGTGAATTTAAGTCTACAATATATACACTTGCAAGGCTATATCTCAGTAGTGCCCCAATGCACTGTCAAGTATTTCTCTCATACAGTAATAAGTACTAGTAACACTTTTACAATTGCTTCCCAGATCTCCACAGGGATAGCAGTTAACTGTCTATGGCCTGAGGACTTGGTATGCCCTTACAATGTTCACGCAGATGGCCAGAGATGAGCATTGAAAACAGTAAATAGGTAATACTGTTAGGTAATATGAGTGGAAGTGAAACACATACACACTTTGCCGTGTGAGACGTCAGGTGGGGTTCCCCCCCTCACATGCAGGTAACTTTCACTCTCTGGGCCTCACCCACTGCTACCACACAACACACATACTCTCATACACATCCAGCTCATCCTCACACACCTCACTCTGCCCTCCCTCACATCCAACCACCACTTACCCACTTCCTCACCCATATTCGCCACAGCTCTCTTTTACTAAAAGTGAGCTGAAGTTTGCCTTTTTCTTCTAAGAAAATCTGCGGGGTGGGGGCAAACCAACACTACCGGCTCCGCTTCTTTTGCACGTGGCCCTTTAAAAACCCAGGGAGGTGGCCTCGATCTGAGCGCCTCACCACCCTGCCTCTGCTGCCTGACTGGGTCAGCCTGCTTGCCCCAGTTCTGCCTTACCCAAGCCAGGACTGCGCGTGTCAACCAGCCTCATGGACAGCGGGATTCGCACTCTGGACAGTTCCATTGTGGAATGGAAAGGGTTACCTTATACTAAAAAAACAAGACAGCACCATATAACAATGTGAATTGAAGAGGGAAAGAGGGATTCCATTTGACCACCCCAAAAGGCTATGCTGCGGATCATTGGACTTGCATGGACATGTGGGTTGCGGACTGTGATGAGAAGGACAATTGCCACAGCAATGCGTGGCTTGGCCCCGCTAGTACACTATAAGAATTAGATAAATAAATGCCAGAAATGATTAAATAGGTTCAGAATTATATACAGTCTGTTGAAAGTGTTCCTTTTGATGACATTGATATAGAAATGGATTTCTGGAAAATTTCCTGTTTTGTTCTTAAAGCAAACATCTCATTTATTTATTTTTTTAGCCATGTAAATGATAAAAACTGATTTTGATTTTGGGGGGCAAAAGCATTAATTTCTGTTACATGTTTTTCACTAAAACTATTTCGTGATCAGCTGCACTTTGCTGAACGTTTGAAAAACCTGTAAATTAATAATTGGGGTTAAAACTCAGGATAACTGAAAAAGTACAGACAGCAGGGCAAGTGAAGATACAATGATGTATTGCTTGGAGAAACAAACCTACAACTTGTAGACAGTTGGCCCTTAAAATGACTTACAGTTATAAAAATGAAGACCTTTTTTGGAGGCCTAAGTTAGTCGGCAAAGAGTTGCTAAGTTCCCTGTTCTAATGTTCTTTGATAAACACTCGCCTGATGGCCATTGCCTTTGAAATCCGAATCTAAGCAATAGGAATCTTGTAAATGATCAGACTGCCCCGTACCCCACACAGAAAAGAACGTAACTGGAAGGGTGTGGACAATGTCACACAAAGCAGCCACATCTGCTTGCATTTCATCACTAAAATGGCAACGTTTGACTTCAGCCTGACCTTGAAATTCACAAGCTGAAGTGAAAAAAGAGGAAATAACTGAAAGCAGCTAAAAAATAAGCAGGAACAAAAACAAGCTGAGTCTGTAACCACATGGTTGAGAGTGAATTAAAACCAAATGAGTAACGTATCAGGATATGCTGTTTAACACAAAAACCTCAGCTAGATGCTTGCCTCCACAATTAAAACCATCTTACTGCAAAATCTATCGGTAGGAGCTGGAAAGAAAAAAGATTTTGTTTCCAGCTTGGGAATGAAGCTGAAAAAGGTGATCATTCCAATTATGATTTGTATTTATGTTTTTACAACTTCCCCTTGACACTCAACCATTTGCATTGTTTTAGCCTTTCCATTGAGTGATTAATTTCAGTGTTTTGCAGTTTTACTTAGAAAATTCACTTCTATCTTGTACTATTTCTGATTATCAAGTGATAAACATTTTTCTTTACGTTTTAATTTTAAGACATTTTTATTTCACATCACCTTGTTGACTTATTGCTATTGTTGAAGCAGTTTGCATAAAGGGAGAGATTCAGACCTTGTGCATCCACTAACCTAAAACAAGCTGTGTAGCATATTTATTTTAATTCAAGTTGGATTTGTACTCAGCCTTTCTTTCCTGTGAGGAATCTCAAGCCCCTTCCCTTCCTCTCCCCACAACAGAACCTTGTGAGGTAGGTGTGGCTGAGACAGTTTATGAAGAACTGTGACTAGCCCAAGATCACCCAGCAGGTTTCATGCGTAGGAGTGGCAAAACAAATCCAGTTTACCAGGTAACAGTCTGCTGCTCAAGCGGAGGAGTGGGGAATCAAATCCCGTTCTTCAGATTAGAGTCCACCACTCTTAACCATTACAGCACACTGGCTCTCCAGTCAGTCCTTTGAGCAGGCCTGAAAACCTTGGAGACTGCCAGGCCAAAATCAGCCTACTGACTTTTAAAATTCCCTGGCAAGCTATACAATCAGGAAGTTTGTGAATAGCCCACATACATGGGTGAAGTGCTGCATTCACTTTGCTGGGTCACAATTGTCTAGAATTTCTATACAGCCTTATCCAATGCTTAGTGCTCACCTGACCTCCTCTGGCATAACCCCCTTGTCATCCAATTGTCCCAATGTTCAGAAGTGACCCTTCACGAAGGCAGCCTTGCTTACAGACCAATAAAGAAAAAATGCAGTGTTCAGTATGAGGTTTATGTCACAAAATTAAAGCCCTGAATAGGCTTTGGTTGTTGTTTTGCATGCGTAAAACTAGTATGGCATATAACTGAATGGCAGAACTCTTTCCAGTTGTGTACGGCCATTTCCCTCACAGTCTTACATTAATTATGTTTTCATTAAGACAGCTGGTAGAATGTAGTGAATCTGTGTGTTCTGTGAACCAGAAAAACACTGGTCATAAACTCAACAGTTTCTTATCCTCACATACCCACTTCCACCGTCATCAATCTTGGATCTTCTGGAAATTTCTGATAAGAGGCACTAGTATCCACAAACAATGACTTCCTTCCCTTCCCCTTTCTCTTCCCACAGCATCCCAAAATACCTGCAGCCCAAAATACCCCATGAAATGCTGTTTCTGCGGGAAAGCCCTTCCCAGAACAGCATATTGAGAGATCCAGAGTTCTGCCACCAATGGTATGAATGGATGAAAATCATCTTTCTTTTATCCATGCATTCAACCCTCAGTCTATGGTGATAATTGGGGGGTGGGGGAGGGTGTCCAAAGAAATAATTGTTCTACGTTTGCATCCAAAGCTCAGAGGGAATTAGTTACTTATGTACATGTAAGATATTGCCGGTTCTGGATTTTAATGTGTTCAATTTTGGGGTCTGGGTGCTTTGACACCATTACTTTCAGTGGGGAATCTATCAGAAGATCTGGGTATGGCAATCTTCCCTCACTGTAATCTGAAGATCCCCTCAAGTTTCAAGTTAATTGAACCAAGAGATTTGATTTTACAAACACCCAGAGTTGCTGCCTGTCAGTCAAGGTGTAGTTCACCCTCCTGATTCCAGTCGAGGGAAGGGGGAATTGCACTGGTCACTGGCATGTAAAATAAAACTTTGTCTATATTTCATTATCCTATTCTTACAGTGACTGATGATTTTTAAAATTACCTTTTTGCTTAAAACTTTGCATTTGCCATCCTTCCTTGTGGCCTTTTCTTTGTTTTCTTTCACAGTGAGGAGGAGGGACTTGTTTGGAGGGGCTGGAGGGGTGATTTTTCAATAAAATGAAACCAAAATTGCAACAGAGCTTCTGCTGCCTGTCTGCTCAGGAA
Organism: Sphaerodactylus townsendi; assembly: GCF_021028975.2. Taxonomy (NCBI): domain Eukaryota; kingdom Metazoa; phylum Chordata; class Lepidosauria; order Squamata; family Sphaerodactylidae; genus Sphaerodactylus; species Sphaerodactylus townsendi. Next base: position 87,002,491 of record NC_059427.1, read on the forward strand.
GCCCCATATTTCCAGTGAATTGGATCAAGGGGACCAATTCTTCAGGTCCCTCCAGATATCACAAGTGTAGAGGGAAAACGGGCTCAACCCCACAAAGGAGGGGGAAAGGAGAACAGCAGTTCCCTGCAAAGGAGATTGGCTTGGAGTGCTCTGTGCTATTCCTTTGCAAGGATTTAATTGTAAGAGAGAAATGCCATTGCCTGGAAAATCAATAGACTCAAACACAAGTGCATTCTGCATTGGTAGTAAGCACCTGAACTTTAAAAAAATGGATTTTTCAGAGGAAGGGGTTCATAATTCCCACGAATCCTAGATTTATATTGCTTTTCTCGGAAGTCACTGTAACAACCTAAGCCTACTATTTCTGTGTATATCTTTGACTTGGGAATTTCATTACATATACTTTTAGTCATAATACTAGAGACCTTTGTTATAGGTTTCCTGCAAGGATTTTTGGGACTGTACATGGAAATCACTCTTTTTCTTTATTGTGACATGTTTATTTATGTGGGGTAAGAGCCCTTTATTTATTATACATGCTCTTTCTTTACATTCATTTACCTTTATTTCGTTAGAAAATTCATTTTTGGTTGTATCTTTTTCCCTCACAATTGGAGTGAAATTCTCAGGGACTGCACCCTTCACTTATAGCAACAGCCTGACAGTTTTCAGGCATACAGGAAAAAGCATCCCTGTTTCATAGTCAATTACAAGTTACTTTAGAGTCAATTATTAGTCTTACTTGCATAGGGGACCCATGCAGCCCGTGAGGCAAAGGGCAGCATACAAGTTAAATAAAATAAATAAATGAATAGTAGAGGTACATCCACCCATTCATGATTAAATTAAGAGGTAGGTCTTTTTCAAATGAAGTCTTTAATCCACTTTGCATTCTGAAGGTAAATAGTTTTTTAAAAAGTTTTTAACAACAATAGAACACAATTCAGTTTCTGAAGGCAATTGATTTTTTTGAGGTTTCACGCACAGTAAGTATAAGGTCGTTGCACAGTTAGTGGTGGTTTCTACCTGAAAATAGGCTTGTGTGGTTTTTTCAATGCCAGTGTCCTTCCAGTACAGCGCAGTGTCCCTGCACCAGGCCTCCAGCCACGGCCATCTCCCTTCCCTTCAGGCCACTGAGGTTTTTATTTTTTTAAAAATCAGCAATTTCCTATTGTTGGCTATTTTACCAATAACTGTAAATGCTTGGTTTTGTGAATTTCCAGTTTTCATTTTTTGTTTAAATAAGTGTCTACTAGACCTTTCTGCTACTGAGATGTTCCTTTCTCTTCATATCTCTGTAAAGGAAAGGTCTAGATATTTTTTAATGGAGGCTGAGAATCTACATAACATACTACACTATTACTTATTGGTGTAATATTACATCCATATGGCAATATGAAATTGCTGTCTCTTTTCAAAAGTCCTCTGTGGTAACAGGAGAAAGTAGCTGCTGTAAGAACAGGTTCAGGGATCCTGGCTGCCATGCAAAAATCTGAACTTTCCACCCAGACAGCAGCCATGCTAATTTAGCATTATCTTTCCCAAAACTTTACAGCAAAGAAAAAAAAAGATATTTGAGGAAGATCAGAGAGAAACCAAAGAAAACCCAGGAAGTGCAGGAATGTATCATGATGCTGTGGAGAGGCAAGAAAAAGTACTCTTCTAGTCGCACTGAACCTAGGGCAGATAAACCCATGCTGAAGTGACCAATGAAGCCTTAATCCAGGTTTTCCAAAACCTGTCTTGAGGCAGTTTTTTCCTAAGGTGTCTGAAATCTTTCTAAAAATCAATTTGTCTTCAGAAGCCTAAATGCTCACAAGAAAATGACTTTGGTTACTACATTGTATACTGCCTTGAATCCTAGGGATAGAAATATTTTAAATAAATGGATGACATTTTTAAGCAGAACTAGAAGAGGAGCTAAGCACTCCCTAACATCTGTCATGTTTTGCCTAGACAAAAATCTAAACAAAATTTGAAAAACATTGTATTGAACACAATTTCTTATCCTTTTTGAAAACATTTTCTCAGAATTACTAAGATTACAACTAAATGCATTTTTTTTGCAAATTGCCAACATTTAAAAAAAATTGTATGGCAGTTTCCCCATAAAATGTAAAATACAGATCTTTTAGATATATAGTAAGCTCTTGATCATTTTGTTTTTAACAGAAATTCAGTATAAAATCTCATAAATTGTTGAATGTCAAACACTGTCAGATACTAAATATTGTTGTACGTCATCTATCAAATACGATCTGAAAATAAATATCCCTGTACAGTAGGTAGCAAATACAAGTATAATTGGGGTATTGTGGGGTTTCCAGGGTGTATGGCTGCGTTCCAGTAGCATTTTCTCCTGATGTTTTACCTGCATCTGTGGCTGGCATCTGTGGTTGGCATCTTCCGGGCTCTATGGCCATGTTCCAGTAGCATTTTCTCCTGATGTTTTGCTTGCATCTGTGGCTGGCATCTTCAGAGGATCCTATGAAGATGCCAACCACGGATGCAAGCAAAACAGCTGGAGAAAATGCTACTGGAACATGGCCATACAGCCCGGAAACCCCACAACACCCCAGTGATTCAAGCCGTGAAAGCCTTTGACAATACAAGTATAACTGCATATCAGTTATCAATGTTGGTTAAATATTACATGTTACTATACAATGGCTAGCAAATACTGTGTACCATTACTTATTAACAATGCAGTGTCTTCCATCAACAAAAATTTAGCATGGGATCCAATCCATAGAATGATGTAAAAAAAGTTATTTTGTTTACTTTTTTATGTTAGCAGTTATTTCACATTATACCCCAGAATAAATCTAATTTCTTTGAAGAAAAGACAATTTAATCTCCCAAATTGGTATATTGTCTTCTACAAGGATGATTAGCCCCAGGTGAAAGGTGTAACCTGTCAGGAGGATGGATGACAGTCGCCAACAGCATTAAAATATACTATGGCTCATTCCGCACATGCAGAATAATGCACTTTCAAACTGCTTTCAGTGCTCTTTGAAGCTGTGCGGAATGGCAAAATCCACTTGCAAACAGTTGTGAAAGTGGTTTGAAAACGCATTATTTTGCGTGTGCGGAAGGGGCCCTATGAGTCTTTAATCCCTGTAACTCATCATCAGCACAGTAGACCATTGGGTCAGTCCTTGAGTGTTAGAACCTAAGCCCTCAGTGAGTCTTGAGCCTGGTGCCTGTTGTCTGACAGACATAAGGTGGGGGAGCCATATATGAACCCTCTCAAAGTTTTGCCCAAAGAAGGAAGCTGTAGATAATGTCAGACCAGCATGCGATGAAGTCTAAAACCTTAGGGCTGACAACTCTGGGCTGGGAAATTTCTGGAGATTTGGGAGTGAAGCCTAGGGAAGGTAGGGTTTGCAAAAGGAAGAGATCACTGTGGGTTCTGTTCTATCAGAAGGCTGTACCAGAACCAACAAGGTGAAATTAAATCAAAATACCGTTTGGCTAAATGTTGGGAAGAAATTCCTGACAGAGCAGTTCTTTAGTAGAATGGGCTTCCTCAGGAAGGGGTAGGCTCTCCCCTTTTTGGAGAGGTTTTTAAGCAAAGGTAGATGACCATCTGACACCAAGGCTGATTCTGTGAACTAAGGCAGATGGGTGAGAGGGAGGACCGGAAGGGATGAGTCCGTGCTCAGCTCTTGTGGCCTTTTCTTACATGCTCAGGGTAATGTCAATTGCCACTTTGGGGTCAGAAAGGAATTTTTCTCCAGGCCAGATTGGCTAGAGATCTGGGAGAGGTCCCTAGCCAATCTGGCCTGGTGAAAAGATTGCCTTCCTCTGGGTATGGAGCAAGGAGTGTGAATTTCCTGTGTTGTGCAAGAGATTGGACTAGATAACCCTTGAGGTTTCTACATTTCTATGTATAATGCCATAGTCCAGGGGTAGGGAACCTGCGGCTCTCCAGATGTTCAGGAACTACAATTCCCATCAGCCTCTGTCAGCATGGCCAATTGGCCATGCTGGTAGGGGCTGATGGGAATTGTAGTTCCTGAACATCTGGAGAGCCGCAGGTTCCCTACCCCTGCCATAGTCCATCTTCCAAAGGAGAGATTTTTTTTCCCCAGTGGAACTGATTTGTATAGTCTGGAAATCAATTGAAATTCTGGGAGATGTTCAGGCCCCGCCCTGAAATTGGCAACCTTAACCATTTGTTACTGCAGTGTAGCCTAAACAAAGCGTGTTCCTGGTCCCTCCTATAGCCTTGCTTTTCCTGGCTTTGCTTTTAGGTTCTTTCCCCAGCGATAGGTGAAAGATCTGGCAGAGAGTAAGACCAGACATAGGAAGCCATAAATGAGGGAGCAAAGCTTGAAGTGGAATACAGTCTTTGATCTGCCTGTCATTTAGCTAAATAATGAATGATACAACCTACTTCACCACGTAACATTTATGGCCTGAAAGAAAGTTTCACAGTAAGAATTCTTGTGAGTTTGGTTGTGCAAGCAGCATTTTAGAACCTAAGAAAGATTCCACTAGAATAATGAAGATGGAAGCACAAAGTAGTTTTAGTTATTTTTACATAGCTTATTGTATTTTACACAGAGACATAAGTGGCAGGTGGCAATTCAAGCTTAGTTGTTTACTGCTGTCAGTCTGAGAATGCTACTTTCAGCAATGAAGCTTTTGCAGCTTGAGCCAATGTCAGTTTACAGAGCACTTCTTCTAGGTTCAATGGGGCACAAGCTCAAATGCATGTGCATAGCACAACAGTCTTTATGGGTCATCTAATATTTCCCTAGATTGGTGATAGCTTTTTCTTTTCCACTCCATTCTTGTCCGCACTGAGACTAATCTGGATGTTTCCTGATCTGAAAGACTAATAATCTCATTCCAAATATCTGGGATGATATAGCGCCCAGCTCTGATATCTGCCTTGCACTTTAAGCCAAAAAGAACTGCCCTCATCAATGCTTCTTTGACATGGTGTGTAGATGATAGCCTAAAATGGGGGTTCTTACTGAGACAGACTGAGCAGGAGTGGACGTTATCCCTTCCTCTCATTCTAACATCTGCAGAATGAGCCCATTGTTCCCAGCAGAAATGTCTGTAAACTATAGCAAGATACTGTCTTTCAGTAGCAGGTGGAGCAGAGCTGCTGTTTGTCCCTTTGTCATGAAATCTGACTCAAGCTGCATTGCAATCCTCTGCTTAAACCTCAGCAATTACAGCCCAGGGCAGGATTATATTGCACAATAAACACTCAGAACTATAAGAGGTGAGGATCCACAACTAGAAAGAAGCAATCTCTGGCTAATCAGCAAAGCCACATTACACAGTTGAGATCTACTTCCCTGCTTTTGGACTGTCATGAGCCACTATGGAGAAGAGTGTCTGTAAAGTTGTACATATTCCCCTATATATATATATATATATATATAAGTGCTGAAACACCTCCCATTCACTGCTATTTTCTTGGGAATAGGAAAACTGTCATCTCAATACATTGTAATGTGATGTCACCCCATGGGTCAATAATGATTCAGTACTTGCACAGGGGACTAGCTTTACCTTTATCAAGTAATTTGCAGGCCACAATACCTAATTGGTGGTTCAGTGGGTCATATGTTTGAGTTGCCATAGCTACAGGAGAAGGACAAATTGCCAGTGCCATTTTCAGTTTCCAACAGCTGGAAATTCAATTGCAAATGGCCATCCTCAGTGTTGAGAGTGACCCACTGTTCGGTTTCAATAATCACAAACGTATACCGATTGAAACAGAGACCAAACAGGAAAGCTGTCGCTCCTTCCTTTTAAAAAAAATTATTTACATCCTATGCCTTATCACACTGCGGTCTGAACTTTTGATCTTTCTTGCCCAATCACTTGTGTTCAGCAAACAATCTTCAGTATCACATATGTAAACAAATGCAGCAAGCGAAATTAATCCTGGTTATAGCTGTATTGATTTCAGCTGAGCTGTAGCCAATATCTTAATCTGTGCTTTGTTCCATGTGGCTGCACTGTATAGTATTTGCCTTTTCCCCTAAGCCAGTGTAGAATCCTAGTGCAATCAATTCTTAAATCTTGCATGCTTTCAGGACATCTTAAGGCTAAAGCAGCTGAAAATTAGATGAAAATATAGGAGGATTTGCAATCAAGTGAACCCTGCTTCAAACATTACAGCCTAGTCTAGAGCATATGAAAAGGCTCTAGTAGTGTAAAAAAAAATTAGGCCATCAGGTTCCCCCCATTTCACACACACACACACACACACACACACTTACTGAAGAATATGTATCGTTAAAATGCATGTCTATGAACATCTAGAGAAAAATGTTTGTATTATCTTGCATCCCTAACTGTCATCTTTGGCTTATTTTCAACCTTATTTCAGTTGCCACTGGTTAAAGCCAAGTGTATTATTTCAAAATTATCAATCCAGGATTAGCTATCAACCATTGCTATAATATACAAGAAGGCAGGTAAAAAATAGAACATTCATTTACAAGGTCTCATCTGAAAACACAGACTTCTTGTCAATCACAGTCCAACTCTCTGCTTCACAGAATAGTTCTAAAGTTCTCCACTGTAACTTTGCCTGCAGTTGAAAGATTTATGCTGGTTATTGGCAAAGGCTGAGGAACAGAGGATAAATAGATAGAAAAAAAATCTCCCAACTGTCTCTTTTTAAAAGAAAAAATAGTAGTTGCATCTGACAGCTGTCCATAAAAATATAAAGGATAAGTGGTATGCTATAAACTAGTGGAAGAAACAGCAAAAGTGCAGCTGGGGGAAAAAAGAAAAATGAGCTTGTTAGAACATTCTCTATTACAGCTGTTTCCCTTGACAGTTTGTTGTATCCTAATATGCTCAACAAATTGGCAACCTGTCCTTAGATATTTGCATCAGGATTCCCTTAAGGGAAATATCTATATTATTCTGTTTTGGATAAAGGAAGCAGCTTGATATGACAGGTAGGTCAAGTGTTTCTTTAATAAAGCATATGGTCAAATGAAAGAAATGGGCTGTTGTCAGTGGCTTGACAAATAGGTAGATTTGGGATTGGCCCTCTTGAGAATATCCAGCCAAAGCTGCTAGATAAATCACCCTTGTTATTTTGATTGAACCCTTCTGCTGCACAATAGATATTTCTCCCCTACTAAAAACAAAGATTGCCACTCAAGTTGTGTTACAATAATACCTTCAGATGCCACAGTCTGGCATTCAGTTTTAATTTAGACTAGATTTTATTCTTATGTGGCCAAACCAAGTTTAATTTAAATGGGTGCAGGGTACGTAGTACAATCTATAAGCCACGCTTGCTTAAAGGTATAATGAAGATAATTCCAGATATTGGAGTACACAGTGCAAACTTAAGCAATTTCACTCAGAATTCTACTCAGGTTTAACGAGCGGGGCTGACAAAAATCTAGGATGACATTAATAATTAAGTAGAGGTTAGCTTTGAATAGAGTTAGTTTATACATACAACTGTTTAGATAGCTTTTGTAATATAAATCAGATTTAAATTCCCATGTTTTAAAATTTAAAACAATACTTAGAAGCAGTCAAAAATGTACTGGGAATTAATTAATTAATTACTGTTTGCCTCTTAAGTTAAACTGTCAGAAAGATATCAGATTTCTTTAAAAGAATAATGGACAAGGAGACTTTCACATACTATGTTAGCAGAGAAATTTATGTATTAATAGTTAAGAGACTGTGGAAATGCATACCTCTGAGTTTCCAGGGGCTGGGGTGGAACAAGGAAAGCCATTTTTTCTGATTGAAAATAAAATTAAATTGTAAATGAACATAAGGTAATAAGCATTGGTGTTGTTTGTGACAGATTGTATAAGGGATACCTTATCATTTGTAATTTTAAAATTTATAAACATGTAAATATAAAAAGCAGAATTGGCTTTTTCATGTTGAAAGTCATATGGGGTTTGATCCAGACCCTACTTTTCCTCCCAATTTTCTAATTAATGTCATTTTATCTTCTTTAAAAGGTATACAGAGAAATGTTCAGTGTGTGTGAAGTTTTACTGAACACAACAGTGATCCCAACTTGTTATGAAAATTTAAATTTTCAGGAAGAATCTTTATGATAATCATTGAGCTATCTCATAAATATTACCAACACTACAAAAGAACTGTGTATAGTCAAATTGTATCATAACAAGCCATTGATTTGGTAGTTTGTTATTTATTTTGTTTCTTTGGTTTATGGTTTACTAGTTACTATTTCCCCTGCATTTCTGATGTTCTGTTGTTTTATAACTACTTGTGTTAAATGTATCCCACTTTTAATGGGGTTAAATAGCACCAAATGACATTTTCAGATTTATTTGATTTTATTTACTTTATTCACAATGTAGAATGGGAGATCCACAATTAATTTTGGAATGGGAGATCCAGAATAACAGCCCCATTTAAAGAGGGTCCAAATCCGCCCAGGGGAGTGGTGCGTCGCCATCACAGCCCTCCTTGGACATGACACTGGACACTGTGCCAGCATCCCAGGGCCCCAACCACTACAGTGTAGCAGGGACGGGGGGTATGGTGGGAGGGAGGAGTCAAATTAGTACTTCAGACTTAAGCCACTGAAAAGGTAGCATAAGTCTATTGAGCCCCATGGGGCTTCTCAGTGGCAGGGAGGCTTTTTTGCTTTGCAAACCTCCCATACCATCAGGAAGCCTCTATGGGAGCAGTGGGGCAGGGTGGCCACAGCCAGCCACCTGGCTGCTTGGATGGGGCTGTAAGTGATTCTCACACTGTGTAATCATAGTGCATGGATGCTGTGGAACCAGAGACCTTTTACTCATGTTCAATTCAAATTCACACTATGAATAATAATAGCTCAGTGTTATTATACTTCTTCTCTTGACCATGAATGTAATTGACTTTTTTGTTAGTATTATAAAACTCAATCTATTCCCTCACAAGTAGTACCATATGAAATTTCAGTAAATAAATTTCATCCTTTTCATTAAGTAATAAAAACAGAAAGTTCACAAACAAGTAGCAATTAATATTATTACATTTTTCCTGCTGCAAAAATTAGGAACATCACTGCATTGAACAAATGTAATGACATCTAAATGTCAAGGAGCTGGGCTGCGAAAATCTCATTCCCAGAGCACTAGAGAATCACGGCCAATTGCATTATATAATACTAAGCTATCCTCAATGGTATAAGATTGATATGTTCATCAAAGACCAACTGGGAGGTCAAAACCATGAAGGTTCTCAGTGGCCTTAATGTCTAATCCATCCCAGATGATCATAAGCAAAAAAAATCCAACATCACTGAATAGATAGTACAGGACTTCCTGATTTGGGCCACTCTCTGTTGGCAAAAGAAGCACTTCCCATAGACCATTTAACAGCATAGACCATCATTTCATCTGAGAAGCTGCTATGGTCCTTTGACTTAAATGAAGAGAGCCTTTGTTTTTATCCATGGCTTGTGAACTTCCAGAAAGATTCTAGCTAGCTACAGTTGGAAACAGGACACTGAATATTGATCCAACAGGGCATTGCTTGTGCTGCTATAACATCTGGAACATTATTTTAACCATGACTATACCCTGGAATATATGGTATAATAACAAAAATGTAATTAAGCTTCTGGTCATTCCCTCCACACTGGATGTCTTTTATTCTCTAACCATATCGTGCAATAAGCCTTCCCTAGGTAGACTGAGTATCCAGAAACCTTTTTTTAACAAATTAATTTCTGGCTGTTTAAAATTATGTTCTGAAGCCCCAAACAAGCAAAGATAGCACATAACAGTCAGCATCCCAGTCTCCTTTTGTCACATTTGCAATCTGCGACAATTCCAAGAGCAGTCATTAGAGTTATAAACTCAGTGGCAGGATCAGCTGGCTAGACAACTTGAATCCACCGGTTGAGCTCTCTTACTAGTCTAGGAGATGAAATGCTTCCTTTTACCACTTCCCTCACTGAACCTATTTTCTCTTCCCCTTTCCCAATACATCTTCAGATGACCAGCCCAGACCAATCCATAAGAACATTTGGACTGAGAAAAGTAAAAAGGATGGGGAAAGGGGAGCAAAGAAAGCTGAAATTGAGAAGGCTGAAAGGACAGGTGGTGAACAGGCTCCTTCTCCTTTAATGCACACAAAAACATTTTCACCAATCCAGCTCAACTACTGTATTTCTTATGCAAATTTAATTCTACAGTATTAACAAACTTTTCAAGAAAACTATACTTAGAATAAACAACCAAGTCTCTGTAAAGCACTATCTTATTTCCCTTCCTAGTTGAACATGTGTTTTTTCATACATGTGTATACTTTTATGACAACATAGATGATTCTCAAATGTGAAATAAGTCAGACTTGTGTCCATCTTTAGTTGCATCTCTTTAAATTTTGTAGAATGGTCCTGCTCCCTTACGGCTGCCTTACAGCTTTGTGGGCAGGGGATGAGGAGATGGGGACGGGATGGTGAAAGGAGGATGGTGCTGGCAGTGAAGGAGGGGGCCAGAGGAGTATTAGGGGGAAATGGCGCCTGGGGACAACACCTGCTCCGGGTACCCCCTGTGCCCCCCGTGCTCAGGGGTGGGCTTGGGGGCGGGCTCAGGGACAGGAGTGGCTTGAATGGGCATCGCAGTGGCAAACTTGTGCCTAGGCTGGCCTGCTGCTGTGGCACCCATCCAAGCTGCCCCCCACCTCCCTGCAGGCTGCATCGCAGAAGCCAGCCTGCAAGGAGGCGGGGTGCAGGATACCATGGTGGGCAGCCCAGGAGCCAGCCTGCCGTCACGGTGCCCATCTAAGCCGCCCCCACCCCCAAGCCCCGCCTCCGAGGGCCTGGGGAGGGAAGGAGGTGGCTCAGATGGACGCCGCAGCAGCAGGCTAGCTCTGTCTTTAGGCACCTCACCCACACCAACCCAGCTCTTCCAATTTTGCTTGGGGTCATTTGACCACCCCTGTCCTCATGGCTGGTATGCCCCTGGAGGGGGCACTCAGTGAAGGCAACCAGCCACAGGTGTTGATTAGCCCTCTTGGAAAGCACTTTCCAGAGGACAAAGTGCCACCGTTGTTGCTTTTACTGTGTCTATCCTCTTCCACTGCCACTGCAATTCTCCTGAAATCTACCTCCTCCCCCACATTGTACTATAAGGCAGTTAGGCTGACCAACGTGGGTCAGAAAGGAAAGAGGACAATCCCAGTGATGGCAATGCCAGCAGCACTTTTCTCTCTCAGCTGCTAACAGATGGTGTTCCCAAGTAAAGGACGTAGCCAAACTGGACATGCATGATATTTACATGGACCTAGTTACATTTCCTGATGAAGGAAGGGATAAGGCTGCCTTAGCTTGTCCTGTACATTTCTCCCTTTTAATTCATTTGTGTATCCTCACTGCGCAGCATACCTGCTGTTCAAAGAGGTCTAATTAGTAACCTACTATTCACTAGGGCTCACTTCTGGGGAAATGTACCTATGATTCCACTTATAATTTCCCTTCCTACTCTTTGCAACATCATGTCAGGAAGAGTTATTTTTTATTAATTAGATAAGTTGTTCCCTGCTTTTGTCCTGAAACTCTGTTTCCAATCCTAAAACTGCTCTGTGGGATTTTGCTCTGATATTTCAGTACGGCTGCTGAGTGTTTCTCCCAGCTAAATTTCAATCATATGTTTGTAACATAATTCAATCCTGTTTCTCATCATATTCCAATAAATGTTACTGGCTTGGAATACAGTATATATCAGTTACTTTTTTGTTGTGTTTCCTTCCCCCTCCCACTCCATTTCTTTCAGCCTGAGCAATAAAATTAAACCAATCAATTTCACATTGTTCTGTCTATCCCAGCTATCATGGTGTCTGGAGTCATAACATTTACAGGATGTGGGGCTATCATCAATGTAAGCACAATCCACTAAAGCAAAGCTTACTTTTTGATTGAGGCTGATTTAATGTGAATTCAAGGAATAAATTATCCACCTATAAAGCACATGGTATGTGCCAAAAAGATCCTAGTGCCAAGGCCAAACACAACAAATTTCCCTATGTGCACTAGGTGTATCTCTCCTAGCCCCCAACTGAGCCATGCATGGGCTATTGAACTTCTTTCCAGGACAGAAAGCTCTGTTCAGATGGCCATTATGTCCCACCAGAGCTACAGAGGCGAGTCCTAAGTAGATGCCAGCCATTTTTTTTATGGAGAAGAGACTGAAAAGACTTTCCTGGCAAATGGCCCAGAACGTCTGTTTCACTTTCTGGGCATAGGATTGGGATGTGGCTAAAGGGGCAAACATCACAGTTTACATGGCTGCAGCTGACATCTGCCCAAATATTGAAGCTGTTAACCCACCAGCTGACAAATACATATCTTTCCAAATCAAATGACGGCCTGTATATGTGAAGCAGCCTCTGCAGTTTTACCTCACATTGGCTCAAAGACAATGTATTTTTTGATGGAGGCAGCTCATACATTTAACTTTTAAAAGTCTTAACATGGAAGCAAGTGACAATATAATCCAGGTCTTAAACAGTTATTTTAGAATGCACTATGTCAGCAAATATATATTTAGGTTGTGGTGATTGTCAACTGCCTTTCCCATGGCACTGGAGTAATGGTACACTACTGCAAGTTTTGGACATCAGACCAATTGCCTGCTGCAACTTCAAGTGCAGCAACTCAACAGGTTTGTACATTAACTGTGCAATCATTTGGAGATCATTTCTAAATCCATTTCAGTCAGTGAGCTTAGAAGAAGATTCTGATTAGGATTGCCCTGGAAGTCCTAAACTCATCAGAAAGAGGTATATATCCAAAGTTATATATTTTGAGGTTGGAAATACTTCACACACTTTCCTAGGAGTAAGCCCTACTGAACATAGTGATGCTTTCTTCCAAAGTGATTGTGCATAGGAACGAGCTCCATGATTCAAGTGGATGAGTTAAGCACACACATAGGTCAAATCCCCACTTGAAATTTGCACGCAGATCCAAACCTGTTCATTGTGAAATCGTGTCCTCTTCATCGGAGTTTCTCCCTCCCCACCGCAGTGAGCACACAGCAGACACACCCGGTTGCAGAACTCTTAGCAATCCCCCCTACCAGGCGAGCTCGCTTCGCCGTTCTCCCCTGATTGGCTGGCGTGCCTTGATGGGGCGGGACCTTTTCCCACTTCTGAAACGTACATTGTAGGGGCGTGATAAAAAAAACCAGCGTGTAAAAGTTTAACGTTTAACTGTTTAACTGTGCAAACAGTTAATCGTTACCTGTGTAAACCATTAATGATTCAAACTTACACATTTGACTGTTTAATGTTTGCATCCCCTTCTGCTGGCCAATCGCAAAAGCGGAAACTAAACCAAGGAAAGGCTGTGTGCACATCGCAGCACTGATTGGTTGCCTGAATTCCGCGTTACACTCCAGGGCGGGAAACGAGTCAGGGTTTCAATCCTCATCCCTCCCCTTGGATCAGCTCTGAACTGTGTTAATGGGGGTCTATGCCACTTGCAACCAGGTCCTGCCGGAATGCAGATTAACGGGGAGAACGAGCGCCAGAAACGGAATCTGCCATGCAAGCAATGGGGAGGTCATCCCACCAACCTGGTTAGTTTGTGTTCTGAAACCTGGCTAAGACAGTAGTGGGGATTTGACCATAGTTGTCTCCAGTAAATCAGCTGGATCAGTACTGCAATCCTGTATCCAAGGAAGGGTATAACTCTTCCTAAAAGTGTTGAACCTTAGCTGGATTGTTCGCTAAGTTAGATACAAACAATGGTGCATGCAAGTTTAAGGTCAGGTTGCAACATGCCTAAAATATAGTACTGGAAAAAAAAGAATTAAAATATTTCTATTTTGGATGTGTATTTTACTTAAATGAGTCAGATTTTGATTGTCTCATTGAGGACCTTACATTATTGTTTATAAATACATTTTAGGCTCATAAAGGCTAAGGAAACTCAAACAAAACAGCCAAGGCTGAACTCTTATGCAAACATTACCATTACTAAAGAAAATCTGCAGCAGGGTTGATGTGAAGGACCCCTCGGAATTCGTTAAGAAAATAAGAAATGTGAGAAGAAAATCTATTTTATCATTTGGCTTCTGTTCAGTACTTCTTTAGTCCGCATCAAGAAAATCTGTTTCCAATGTTTCTACCAGTGAGCCTACTGAACATTATAGGAATGCAAGTTGGAGCGTGTGGGAATTTTAGAATTGTTATTCAGCTCACATCTAAGATAGACACACTTACTTGTACTCCAATTTCTCAAGAGAGAAAGGCAAGGAATAAACACAGCTTCGTAACTGAAGGGAGGATGGAAGGCTGGAGGGATCTTTCACGCCTCGCAAAAGTTGCAAGCTTGTTTAATTAAATATATAGTCCAGCAGAATAGAAAAGAGATGGACAAAATAGCTTATCTGGATCTTCCTCTCAATTAAAAATATTAAATTAAGAACACAAATTGCATACCCCACCAGAGGGGGGAAAAACAGGGAAAATGACAGCAGCAATGAATTTACACATTTATATGTAATAAACATTTATTTTGGACTGGTTGTGGTGGGTCCAGGCTGTGTGGCCGTGGTCTGGTGGATCTTGTTCCTAACGTTTTGTCTGCATCTGTGGCTGGCATCGTCAGAAGTGTATCATAGAGGGAAGTCTGTTACACACAGAGGGATTTGCTTAGATTACATTTACTTCAGCACACCAACTTTGATTACAAGTGCTTAAGTTTATTTTGAATCATAAAGCTGGAAAATGTTGTATCATGAAGCTTGAACTGAAAAAGAATTTTGATTTTCAGAGCCATTGGCCTGAAATGAAAAGACAAAAACTCAAGTGAAAGTTATTCCAGGTTCGCTCAAGATCCCTACATCCATATAATTGCTGGTGCTGATACAAAAATATTTTATTCCACACTGACTGATTTGTTTAGATCCATTGTGGACGTACCATGCAGTTTCATTGACCCAAAGTGGAAGATACAAAAAGCATGGAGACAATTATAATGTTGGGAAATTATGGGTGCTGTTTGTATCAAGAGACAATGGCATTATGCTATATAGAGGCATTAACTGGAATAATTATGAATAGTGGATTACTGGTGTTAATCATAGGGATTGTGCATAGTAATCTTCTGCAATTTCTCTATTGTAATCTACCTACCAATTCCAGCTCAACATATGATATACCAGTATGTCTGCAGAGATGTATATTATTTTATGTCGAGGGTTGTTTTTTTTACATCAGGAACATGTTGAAAGTAGCCTGCAACAACTGCTATACACCAAAGTGATAGTTATCTGGAAATACGTCACAGGTAGCCATTCTCTCCCTCATCTTTATGCTCAAAAGCAGTATTTAGAACAATTATCAGAGGACTTCCTCTCCTCTCCCTTGGCAATTGAGGAACTTCTTCCTAGCCCAGTGAAAGGCTGGTACACTACTCTCCATTCTCCTACACTACAAGGAATATGCCACTATGTCTGTCTAAGAATATAATATATAATGCATGCCATTCTCTGTAGGCATGTTGAGCATCCAATCACCTTGTAATGCATAGCCTCTCTGTAGTGAACCTGAACTAATAGCACTAATCTGCTATTAGGGCTACCATGCAATGACAAGGCTATTACTAAAAATAAGCCTAGCATTCAAGTACTTATGTCATGAGGAGATTTTGCTTACATAATACCCGATGGGCTGAATGGAAGAATGCACCTATTGTGTAATTAACCTGAATTTGTCATCTCCTAAGAAGCCCAACACTTGACTTAAGAGGGGAAAGGGGTGGAAGCTGACAAGGCAGAAAGATGTCTGTATACCTAGAATCCTGCTTCAAATGACTGCAGGTGTTCCCCTTGAAAAGGCAATGACAATTAATGCTTTATTGCTACCACTTCGGGATGGAAAGCATATTTGCAAGATCTGCAGTCAGGGTGGGGGTATCCTAAAGATTTTTTCCAAGAAAACTGATCTATAAATTATGGTCAAGTACAGCACAGACTAGCAACATACCCAACAACTGAGCACAGTGCTAAAGGAAGTTCGCCGTTTCAAAGTGTTGATTTTGACCTAGAGAGGCCTAAACTGCTTGGAATCAGGATATCAGAAGGATGTACGCATTCTTTAGTGTCATCTCCTGAAGCTGTGAAATTTCTGTAGTGGAGTGAGTGATGATCAGAGAAAATTACCCACCCCAGAGGCATTACCATGGTGCCAACTTTGTTTACCTTTAAGCAGTGTGCCGGGACAGTTTTATTCTTCTAAACACTTGATGGTTGATATACTTTCAGTTCCAGCAGTGGTTTTAGAGTTTCTGTATATTTACAACTTTATTATGTCTTTTTTAACTAATTATTTTAATGTCTGGGGTCTCCCCAAGGAATGGAAAGTTGGCATGTAAATTACTTAAATAAATTCCTCCAGCCACTCTAACAAGCAATCAATGCAGCAGGTGATCATTGGCAAAGGCAACCTATATCTATTAAATTTAAAGGCAACTAGCTTTAAAAGCTAATCATTTCCTAATGATAAGAGAGCAGCTTTGGCTTTTATCCTCCTGCTATGCAAAAAAAAAATCCTCTTCTGCAGTATAGCCATGGCCATGTTTAGTATATGCAAGATCTGGCAACTTCCTAAGGGAGGTTACAATTTAATGGAAACGACTCTTTCTGTGATTAACAACAGAAGCAGATTAATCAAAAAATCTTTCAAGTTCTGACAAAGCAAGCCATAACACTGGCTTTCAAGCAACCTGCTTATAAACAGTATAATCTGTAGGTCTGTTCTGTCATGTTGTACAGCTGTCTATATGCACGGCCAACTCACTTATGAAAAACTTCATTGGTTTTTGTTCTGGTTTGTGCAAATAATGTCAATGGGGGAAATACTATTCTTCTCTTCATCCATCATCACCACTCCATTTTTCCGCATACATACCATTAGGACTGCATGTTTTGTAGCTAGTTTCTGTCACCACAGGCAGTTTAATGACTGTCTTAACTGCACAGAAAATCTACAACAGCATTATCGACAACAAGGAAAAGATAGCAAAGAGTAAGGCATATATTCTTGTGTGTATTTCTTTTGTAATCACTTTGCTAAGCAAACAAACAAAAATTTTGCTTTCATTGTCAGTTACCTTTGGCTATGGGCAGAAAAGGTATTCCGGAAGTGGGAAAGACCCTTTCCCTGGGATCAGGAGGCAAGAAGTTGAAACTGATCTTTAATCTCCTAGTCTTGCCTGTTCTTGCCACATAGGAAACATGTGTGAGCAGTATTTTCTCTTCAATCCTGCTTGTTTAAACTTACCATCTTCTTTATTTTTAATTTCCTTGCATTCTCCATCCTTCTTTTCCCTGATTAGTCTCAGCTAGGGAATGGGTCTCCATCAGAAGCAGAGACCCAGGAGCTACAGCCTAGTACAGGCATGACTCTTCACTTCAGGAAAAAGAACAATGAGATAATTCATTAATGTTTCTTCATGCTATGGCAGTTTTGATGGATTTTCCATCCATCTTCTCATGGTGGACTCAGCACCAGTGTAGATTTTTCCTGCATTGCTACCTCAGGGACCACCCAATTCCATTACATCTATCCAGAGTGATGGTTGCAGGCTTTCTCTACAGTGTTCCCTCTAGGGGACCCATATGTGCTCAGACTTTAATAGAGAGCATGCCTTAACTTCTTGATTCTAAAACCAATCCCTGTAGTTGCAGCAAATCCCTGACTCTACTAGGTGGCAAACTGATAATCAAGGGCACGATACAGTCAGTGTTTTCAGATTGTGCCTTTGTGGCATGATTTGAAAAGCTGACTGATGCTTCATTTTAGCTGCAAATATTGCCATATCCCACCTACAACAGAGTTGCTGGGTTTTATATGTCAGCTATTGTTAAATGTAGGGATTGCTCAAACCCTATGGGTTCAAATGTGTTGCAGCTGTGTTACAAATGTGTTGCAGATTTATTGTTGATAAGATCAACTGAGCCATCTTCCTTGGCTAGAAGAATGCAGGACACCAACCCTCCAAACATTAAGCCATACTACACAGTTATCTTTCTCTTACAATTTTGGACTCTGTTATCTAACACAATACTAATAAATTTTGCCAATAAAATCTGCAGACTGTGAAATCATAGAATCATAGAGTTGAAAGGGGCCATATGGGCCATCTAGTCCAACACCTGCTAAGTCCAAGATCAGCCTAGAGCACCCCCAAAAGGCGTTTGTCCAGTCGCTGCTTAAAGACTGCCAGAGAGGGGGAGCTCACTACCTCCCTGGGCACCTAAGGTCACTGCACAACTCTTACTGTAATTTTTTTCCTATTATCCAGTTGGAACCTTTCTTTCCATAATTTATACCGTTATTATGAGTCCTATCCTCTGTTGCCAACAGGAACAGCTCCCTACCCTCCTCTAAATGACAGGCCTTCAGATATTGTAATTCTGCATGTGCTTGTTTGAGAACAACTGCCAAGAAAAACATAAGACTGATTTCAGTATGGTCTCTACAAGTAGAATGAGGATGCAGTCCTTCCTGAGAATAAGCTAAATGAATAAAATAGAACTTGCACCTGAGTAACCAGTTTAGGGGTGCTCCAGAAGATCAGCATCTTGTCACACTAATGAATAAATCCCAAGAGCAACTCACTGGATACCTTCCATTATATTCAGTTCACCTGGCAAACTCATTTGTGGCAAAGATTATGGCATCTCCAGTTACAAGCTGTTAGTAAAAAAAAAACCTGTTGGATTCAAATAATGCAAAAGAATATAAAATATTGACCAAATAAATATTCAGAGCAAAGGTAAAGAACATTTGCCATCAAAAGTGAATTGGGGAGGGGATTAATTTCAGCTCAGTTTCATGATACTAACAAAATCAAACTTACATTTGCTTTTTTTTCCCATAAAGGAAGGGATGCACTACTTGATGAACTGGTGGCTAAGTTACCAGAAGCAAGCTTTTGAATATCTCATTCTTCTTCAGGACTGTGCCAAAGTTTTAAAATTATGCATAAGGCTTTCCTGTGGGAGCCAGTCCAAACATATATTAAGTAGGCTGGGATGAATGGGAGGGGCTTTCAGTCACCACCCAAGACCATGGAATTCCTTCCTACAGCATGCATTCTTACAGGCATTCCAGACTAAAATAAATACTTTTCTTTCCCAGAAAGCCTTTGAACTGGATTAAAATTGAAGACAGTACTTACTGTTGCTTTTTATCTAAGCCTGTTTTATTATTTTAGCATTTTATGGTGTTTTATTGAATTTATCTATGTAACATAATTCTGAACATGGCCCTAGAGTTTATATTTTTTGAAAATCTGGACCAGGAATAGTGAGGAATTTTCTATAAATCTGGGGGAACCTTCAAGTTTGCAGAAGTATCAAAAAACAAAAAAGGACTGTAATAAATCCCTCTCTTGGATCTCTTTCTGTTCCAAGCCTGGACCCTCAATCAGCTGGCCTGTAGTAGCTGTGGGATGGATGTTTGAAAGTATATCCTGCGTGGTTGCTGCTCCAAGCCTTCCTACCACCTAAAAAAACCAGCTGATTGCATATAGAAAGTGTACAGCACATTCCTTCTGCTCCAAGTTGAACCTCCAATCCATCACCTGTCCAGAAGTGGCAAGAGAGACTCAGAGCAGAGAGTGCTTTGCATTCTGAGCCTTCCTGCCCACCACAATTCAGCTCTAACCACCTTTGCTTTGAACCCAGCCCCTTATCACCTGGCTAGGGAAGGAAATATTACAGCAGGGGCCAACAACCCAAACAGAGGAGAAAGGAGTGTCTCCTTTTCCAGAAGTTCTTGTTTTGTTTGTTTTATTTATTTATTTTAATCTATTTAACAGCTCTCTTGAGGACCTACTGATTGGAAGGCATCTTATAAATAAATAAAAGTGGAGGTGGAAAATCATGTGTGCAAAGAATACTCACCCAACTCCAACTTTATTTTTGAGCTTTATGGATATTCCTCTTCTTACCTCCCATATTATGCTACTCATTCACCCTGGTCATCTTTGGATGCCCTGCTTTGGGTGTCCTTGCCATCTGAGGCCAGATAGACAGAAGCCCAAGAAAGAACATTCTTGGTTGTGGTGCCCAAACTTTGGAATTTCTTCATAAAGAATAAGAAGACTAGTTGGTTTTTATACCCCCTTTTCTCTACCTTAAGAAGTCTCAAAGCAGCTTTCCTTCCTTCCCCCCACCCCAACCTTTCCTTCCTTCCCCCTACCCCCAACCACCACTTCACCACAGCCATCTTGTGAGCTAGGTAGGGTTGAGAGAGTTCTGAGAAAACTGTGATAAGCCTATGGTTACTCAGTAGGCTTCACATGGAAAGTTAGGGAATCACACAAGGTTTTCCAAATTAGAGTTTGCCTTTCTTAACCATTACACCACACTGGATTCATCTGTCACCCTATATTGCTGTCACCCTATATTTTTCCAGGGAGCAAATACTTTTTTGGCTCCTCCTGGTTTTTGGTATCATGCATATTTATACAGTTTTATTAAATTATTGTATGTATATTTTATTTTAAATGCTTTTAAGGTTGAGATTTGTAAATGTTTGCCATTTTGGGGACCCTGTTTGGAGGGGAAGGTAGCACAGATTTTTAAAAAAAATAAAATAAATATTCTTACTTTAAGAACGACTTTTGATCTGAAATGTACTGCTTGTGAATTGTGTTATAAATCAGAAGGGAATAAATGTTATATCAGTGTACATATTGGTCAGTTTAGATGAGACTTTCCCTTCTTCATAGACTTGTAGAGGAAAGTGATCCATCATCTGATACACATATACATCAGTGATGAGCCTGTTACAGTGAACACACATACAACCTACATGTACATGTGTGAACACACATATAGCCTACATGTGCATGTGTACATTTGTAAGAAAAAAGTTCTAATGAGCTTTTTTCACTTTACAAATGAAACCAGGAACCAGTATCTGGATATCTGTGACAGTTCAATCAGATGTTCATGCACTAAATGTAGCATGAGAATTACTCAACAAATGTGTCAAGTAAAATCAAGTGTAAAGTGCATATGGATTGTATATGCATTCACTGTAACTTGTAAACAGGGCTACAGTCTGAAATAGAACACTCAAGACATATTTACTGCAGCAATGTCTAGGTCCTTGTATCAATGACATAAAAATGATTTTATCTACCAAACTCTGTTTTAGAGAGCAAACTTCTCATTTGAAAAAACATCCAGTTTGCAGACACAATGCTTGTAGGTCTTTTAGATTATTCTGAATATGATTGTGATTAAAAGAACAAACACAACATTGTTAGTAGTTGTAGCAAGCAAATATTAATGTGTCCAATCTCACTCAAATCCAGCTTCTGAGATTAGCCACTGAGCAGACATTGCCATTCCATACTCATTGTGGAGAGATTCAAGTTTCCATTCAGTTGGCTTGTAATCGTTCAAGTGGTGCAGGAAGGAAGTGGGGCATTTCTCCAAGTGGAAACAACCCACACTTGGCATAGGGTCCATTTGTGGACCCTATGAAAGTGACAATATGTATGCGTATCCATGGTTTTTTCTAATCAGCTACAAAATACATTGCAAGAGATGTCCAAAACAGTTTGCAAGAAATGACCATTAGAATAATTTCAGTCAACTAAGGTTCTGCTAATGAATTCAATATGTCAGCATTAACTTTAATCAAAGGTCATCAGAACTGGTTTGAGAAAACTTTCTTGCAAGGTAAAGCCTAGAAACAATATAGAAAACCAGATGGCCTAATACTGCTTCAAAGACCATTCTCTCTTTTTTTCCTCCCCACATTTTTAATGAACAAGAAAAAATAGGAAAATGCTGACCTAGACTACTTTTAATTTTTTTTAGGAATTCTATAATTGTGTATCAAGGATGCACATAATGAAAGAAAGCAGATCAACAGAGAACAAAGAGAACACACAGACAAATAACCTCCTTGTCATTATAAATAAATGACAATGAGTGGTGATGATATAAGGATTAGGTAAAGTATTTAAAGTTTTGTTCTGTTCATTTACTCATATGCACCTACACTTGCTCCGTTGGTTTGTTTCAAGTATCTGTGTTTGTATTAATGAAACAATAGGGCATCCATAAATACATGACATATTCATTTTTCAAAAGGACAAAGAGACGAAAGAAGGAGGCCCTTATCCAACCCAGCAACATTGAACAGACCCCTGCAGCATTCCACCTTCTCCAGGAGGAGGTAAAGGGATTCGAGAATGTAGATGTGTTGACTTTGCTCTTATGTTTACTCACGTATTAGCAGTGTGAGCATTTCAAGAGCTGAGAAAGAATTTCCTGAAGGAAAACTGAAGAACACCCATGACTCTGAATGTCAGTTGTGACAGCAAGAGCACTGCCCTCTGGATGCTGAAGTATTCCCCAGGTTTGTTTGCCATTTAATACAGCCACTTTAAGACTCTGAAAGGCCAGAGGTAAACTGGTTATGTCATCCATTTTATGCATCCTATTTTTCCTGGAAGAATTTCTATGGGTGCCGACAGACATAGACTTACCATGATTACCTCTGTGGTTTTTCTTTTTGTGTCTGAAGGCAATTTCTGCTCTCACTGCACATATAGTAGTACATCCGATTATACATCTGATTAAATAAAATGTCAGAGATGATATGCCACTGAAAACCACCAAACAGCAGTACTTTTACAGTGTACAAAATAATTGTGTGATGCAACCATATGAAACCTCTATGAACTACTTATGATTATTAATTGGACTTCACTGTTTAGTTAATTCATTGGTTATATGGGCAGAATAACCCTGAGAAGTGCCTGAACAATGGTGGCCAGCCATGGCGAAGCTATAATGCAGTTAGCACTGTCATTATAGGGTTTAGTTACACAGCAGCCAGCAGGAAAATAGTGGGTTTGTGGGGGGCGGGGTTGGGAGCAATGTTAGCATCCTCCACAACTGTGCTGCTGCATTCCGTAGAGATATTGTAACAAGGTGGAGGGGTTCTGATGAACTGGGCAGTCAGAACCAATCAAGGCATGGGGACTGAGCCAGGTGCCCATTATAGCTCAGAGGCAGAGAGGAGTGGGACAAGGGTGGCTTGCCCGCTGTTGGCACCCCCACATCCCAAAATGGCCCAAGTTCAGTTGCAAGTTCCTAGTCACCTGACAGTAGAGTAGGGGACCAAGCATTCTCTCCCCCCCCCCACCCCATACAGCACCCCAAGCCAGGCCACTTAACACATGGAGCAAAGGATGCACAAAGTTCAAAAAGGGAAGGGTGAATGGCATGGGTCTGCCTGCTGGTGGTAGAGCAGGAGAGGGGCTCACAGAGTGAGGCATAGAGAAGGGGGAGTGAGGCATAGAGAAGTGCCATAAATAGGTTACCCAGAAGCATCTGCATGTGCACCTGTCTTTCTCCCACATTCCACACAACAGCAAGCAACCCCTCCAAGTGACTGGCAGCTTCCTCCACTGCTTTGCATTTCCTCCATGGCTGACCCCTGCAGAAGGCTTCACACAATGTTTGGCAGCTCTCCAGCTGCTTCTACTCAATCTTCAGATGATAGGGTAGCTGGGATGGACTGAGCTGGGTTTGAACAGCATAGCTGGGGAATCAGCAAAGGGTCAGAATCCCCCATGTTGCCTGGAGCATCACTGGCTCTGGAAGCTCACCTCTGAGTCCCCAACCCACCCTAGTCTCTGCTGCCCCAACTCTGCTGATATCTGAATGCATTGAATACACCTGCTGCATGGGCTTGGCCTAAGCCAGGGGTAGGGAACCTGCGGCTCTCCAGATGTTCAGGAACTACAATTCCCATCAGCCTCTGTCAGCATGGCCAATTGGCCATGCTGGTAGGGGCTGATGGGAATTGTAGTTCCTGAACATCTGGACCCGCAGAGGTATCTGCAGCCAACCTAAACACTACACCTAAGGACTCCAAGATGCCCAGTGTCTGTAAGATGATGGCACTGACACTGCAGTTTACCTCATGGGGTCAAGGTGCAGAGGTGGTCCATGACATCAGCTACAAATGTCAGGGGGAAAGTCCCTGGGGTGTAAGGACAAAAAGTGGAGCATCAGCACATGTGGACTTCTGTTTCCTTCCACTGTGGTGCCACCAGTCACCCTCACAATCACCTCATCTCTCTCATCCCCACCTCTACTGCCTGTTCATAAGGGATATCCTGAGCAATGAGGGCATGCACACATTTCAAAACAGGGTCAAAAGAATTGTTCCAGCTCTTCAGGGTGGAAAACTCCATCCAGATGACATGTCCCAGGGCAGAGACCCACTCTGCCACCTTACAGTCAGGGCAGCATGAAATGGTAGAACAGGTTCTAGTGGTCATTAGGACTATACTTGCATGCTGCACCACTAGCCTGCATAGCACCCCCTTCTCAGTTCAGTCCAGTTTGATTGAGAGTGGCAATTGCTACAGCCAGATGTTGGAACATCCATGTCATGCACCCAAGGGAGTGTGGAAATGGGGCAGGGCACCATGGGAAGCCTCAGAACCTCTCCTCCTGCTCTTCCCATGATTCTCACCAACCATCAGAAGGAGACCATACACACAGGGGAGCTGTCTGCTGGGACAGGAATAGGTAACGGGTGTTAGGGCCAGAGGGCACCTAGATCAGATGAGCCCCAGTGCCTTTGATGTTCAACAAAGCACCTTCTTTCTGCAGATCCTGGCCATCCATGTGCCCCCTCCTGCCTCTCCCACCAGAACTGGCTGTGCAACATATCCACCTACTCCCAGCACTCTATGTACTGCAATTATATTTGGAGATGCGCTTTAAAGGACAAGTTGAAATTAAAATTAACTGGCACCAGGGAGTGTCTGTAAATAAGTCTGTATCGCTGCAGAACTAAAAAACATTGGAATCCAAGCAATGCATATTAAAACAGTTGAAAAGAGATAATATAGCCAGCTGCAATCACTCCACTGATGCTAAAGGGACTGGCATTACCAAATATGGCTATATTTTAGTCAAGTGAAATATGAAGGTAAATATCCAAGTAACTACAGACCTCACTGGATAGCTTTACACCAGTCATTGGTTCTTTCTGCACAGCATAAAGACATTTTTAAAAGAATTGGTTTTTGCTTTTTTTGTCTGCAAAGCACTGACAAAAAAAAGTGTTGAGTTTGGTGCCCCCCACATGGGTGGCCACTGTGATGCTGGAATCCACCTCCAAACAGCATCACTTTCAATGGTGTTTAAACTAGGGAGCCCAGATTCTCCCTTTAAATCCACCTTAAAGGGAGAATCTGGGGTCCCCAGTTTAAACACCATTGAAAGTGATGCTGGTTCTGGGGTGAAATTATATCCCCCACCCTGAAACAGCATCACTTTCAATGTTTAAACTGGGGAGCTCAGATTCTCCCTTTAAATCCATGCCGAAGGGGTGGATTTAAAAGGAGTAATCTGGGGAAATATTGCCTTACCTGCTGTCAGGGGAGTTTGGTGTTAGGCTAGCGGCTTTTTTTTTCCAAACTTTCAGGGTATCTTTAGGAGACTATCCTGATGATATCACCCAGGTTTGGTGAAGTTTGGTTTCAGGGGGTTCAAAGTTATGGACCCTCAGAGTTGTAGCCCCATCTTCAATTAGCTCCCATTAGAAACAATGGGAGATGGGGCACCCCCTTTGAGAGTCCATAACTTTGGACCCCCTGAACCAAGCCTCACCAAACCTGGTTGGTATCATCAGGAGAGTCTCCCAACAAATCGCTGAAATTGCGGTGCTGCTAGTCTAAAAACTGTGCCCCCTGCAGGCCAAAAACACAAAAACACTAAAAAACACAAAAAACACAAACGGTGGGTGGAGCTTCAGACGTGTAATGGGGGTGTTGAACCCGAGAACACTCCCCTTACCTATGTCCTTGTTCCCACTTCCTCCCCCACACTAACTCTTACTTTAATTTGCCACAGCTTGCCCCCGCCATTTTCTCTCACTTGTGATTCATGCCACCCACCATTTGGTGAAGATTTCTCATCACCAAGTAATTGCCAGGCAGCACAGAGAATCACGTGTAAAAGAAAATGGCAGGCATGAGCTGCAGAGAAAATTAAAGTAAAAGCTGTTAGAAGAGAAGAGTTTGGATTTATATCACCCCTTTCTCTCCTGTAGAAGACTCAAGGGACTTACACAATCTCCTTGCCCCTCCCCCTCACAACAAACACCCTGTGAGGTAGGTGGGGCTGAGAGAGCTCCAAGAAGCTTTGACTAGCCCAGGGTCACCCAGCTGGTGTGTGAGAGAGTGTACAGGCTAATCTGAATTCCCCAGATAAGCCTCCACAGCTCAGGCAGCAGAGCTGGGAATCAAACCCGGTTCCTCCAGATTAGATACCACGGATCTTAGCCTCCTCACATACGCCACTGCTGCTGCTCCAGGATTGGATCTGCGAAGCTCTTAACCTCCTAATGCCACTGCTATTACCACTTTCGAAGAGGATTGGGCGGGAAAATGAACATTGCACTACTCTCCACACAGCAAGCAAGAAACATCTTCATCCCATCTTGAGGGGGAAAAGATCACTAGCATTTTCTTTTTAAAAACTGTTTGGGATGAAATAAAACATCTTGAGGACATTTTGGGGGAAAAGATGTGTGGAGTTTCTCCCCAAAACACTTCTTTAACATCCTCAAGGTGTGTTTTGTGCAGAATAGACAGTTATCTCTCAGGCTGCTATATTAAGTTGTTGCAAGATGGTCACAAATGTAACATCTTTGTGTTACTGTGATGTCATGGTTGATGTGAGACTGGGGTCTAGAAGATCCAGGTTTATTATTATTATTATTATTATTATTATTATTATTATTATTATTATTATTTATTTATTTATTTATTTATTTATTTATTTATTTATTGTTTATTTGAACATGTGACGCTCGAGTCCCGAGAGAATTCCGAGGTGCAATGAACAACATTCACTACAACATCAACAGGAGCAGTGGCATTACCAAATATAAAACACATAAACTCCATCCCATAAACATGGCTTAAAAAACTCATAAAACGGCAAAAACAGCAATACATAATAAAAAAAGGCGTCCGACCCTGAATTTAAAACCTACCCCACTTAGGATGGCAGGACCCCTCAATATGTGAGGGACCTCGATGTAACTTCGCCCTAGGGGCAGGGCAGTAAAGAGGCACCATGTCAGCAGCTGGACGCTCCAAAGGGCCGGTGGAACAACACAGTCTTTACAGGCCCTCTGGCGGAACTCACCCAACTCCGGTCGCAGGTCCGGGACAACTGGAGGAAGATTGTTCCACCAGGCTGAAGACCAGTGCCGTAAAGGTCTGGCCTCGCGTGGAAACCAGCCGCATCATAGAGGGGCCAGGGGCCACCGGTAGGATTGGCCTCTGCAGAGCGCAGAGCCCGAGTGCTGGAACATATGGGGTGATGCGATCCCGGTTGAAGAATGCGAGGGTCAGGCGTGCAAAGCCTTAAAAGGTCAAAACCCACACCTTGAAGATGATTCGAGATTTAGCCGGAGCCAATGCAGCTGGCCAGCGAGCACAGGCTGGATGTGTTCTCTGAAGAGCCTCCTGTGAACAGGCGTGCATGCCATGTTGGACCAGTTTTAACTTCCGAATCAAGCGCAAAGGCTGGCGTACATGCGAGTTACAATGAAGAGTCAAGCCTGTAGGTGAAGCCCGTTGCATGGATCACAGTGGCCAGATCCGGCCTGAGGAGCCAAATCGTAGCAGGCTCGCTGGCGAAGATGGAAAAAATACGATCCGGGTTGTATGGCCAGCCTGGGTCTCCATTGAGAGAGACGAATCCAGGTGGATTTGGGCCTAAGGGAACCAGAGAGTCGGCCGGCGCCAAATGGACTCTCACATTGACCGGCTGACTGGAAATCCTTAACCTCACCCCTGCGGTCTAGCCGAGAATCTCGTCTTGATGGATTCAGTTGCAACCTGCTCTGCCGCAAGCTAGCCAGCTACGCCTCAAACAATGCTGGAGAGCAGCAGAGGCGGCAACGCTCCCCCCTCCATCAACAGAATCGAGCTGAGTGTCATCAGCATAGCCATGACAGATCAGCCCAAAGTCCGCACCAACTGAGCAAGTGGTGCATATAGATGTTAAATAATAAGCCCGGGGATATGGCGCTCCCTCGCGGTACCTCCGCTACTGAAGCTTTGGCACCTCCGGGAGGCTTCATCCTCGCGACCACACTTGCTGACTCGGTCGGAGAAGCAGAGGCCAATCCACTGAAGGACAGTGCCCGATACCCCGGAGGCGGTAGCCAGGGCGGGTGGGGTCAAAAGGTCGTGATCGACCATATAAAGCGCTAGAGTAAGATCTAACAAAACCAGCTGGCCGCCGATCCGCCCGGTCGGAGTTGCATACACGGAGCGTGTCTGTGATGGCGACAAGAGCAGTCTCCGTCCCATGCCCAGCACGGAAGCCGGACTGGAAGGGGTCGAAAGCCGATGCGTCATCCAGGAAACCCTGAAGCTGCTCACACTCTGCCATAGAAGCTTAATAATAATAATAATAACAACAACAACAACAACAACAACAACAATAACAACAACAACAACAAACCAGTAAAGGTGGTCCCAGTGGTGATCGGCACACTGGGTGCAGGGCCTAAAGATCTTGAACGGCACTTAAAAACAATTGGCGCTGACAAAATCACCATATGTCAGCTGCAAAAGGCCACCCTGCTCAGCTCTGCATTATTATTCGTCGATACATCACACAGTCCTAGATGCTTGGGAAGTGTCCGACGTGTGATATAATACAAAATCCAGCATATTGATCTTGCTTGATGTGTATAACTGTTTTGTATCAATAATAATAATAATAATAATAATAATAATAATAATAATAATAATAATAATAATAATAATAATAATAATAATGGGTGCCTTCTGAATTTGACAGATGTTAATTTTGTCAATTCGAAGATGTTTCAAGTGCTGCCCTAGTGTTTTTGGAATGGCGCCCAGCGTGCTGATTACCACTGGGACAACCTCAACTGGTTTGTGCCATAGACGCTGAAGCTCGATTTTCAAATCGCGGTATCTAGTGACGGTCTCATGTTCTTTTTCAATGACCCTGCTGTCACTGGGGACTGCTATGTCGATGATGGTCACTTTCTTGTCCTCGATCACGGTGATGTCTGGTGTATTGTGTTTCAACACTTTGTCCATTTGGATTTGAAAGTCCCACAGGATCTTGACCTTCTCATTTTCCATTACTTTCCCTGGACAGTGTTCCCACCAGTTCTTAGCTGTTCTTATGTTGTAATTCTTGCATAAATTCCAGTGGATCATCTTGCCCACTGAGTTGTGTCTCTGTACTCAGTCTGGGCAATCACGTTACAACTTCCTAGGCCTCTGGGTGAGGCTCGAATTGTAATTAAGGCCAACAACCAGCTAAAGATCTGGCAGCTGTGAAATCTACAATAATAATAACAACAACAACAACATAAGACATTAGGCAGGAAATTCAGAATTCTCTCACACTTTTATTCAACTCATATGAACCACAGGAGATTAGAGATATATATCAGCCATCATCATTCTATTTGTTTCCACTTTATAACAGTGTAAGGAAATATATGGATTTTAAGTTAAATGTTAACTGAGTTTTAATCAAGTAAATGCATTATGTCAATATCTGGCTTGTTTGCAGTAGGTGACTTTCAACTTCCAGTTATGTTATAATGTAATCCTTAGTTTAAGACACACTCATAATAGTTTTGTATTCCCATTATTTATTTTTATTTTATTTTACTTTTTTGTAATGAGTCAAATTAGAATGGCACAAAAACTCAGACTCTCTTCCACCACCACTTCACGAGCAGCCCCATCCAAGAAGTAAGGCAGGTGACAACAGTAGTGCAACCACCCCACTGTTCTCAGAGAGGCTTCTTAGTGGCACAGGGAAGCTTGCAAAACAAAACAGCCTCTCCCCCACTGAGAAGCCTCCATGGAGTTGCATAGACATACGTGTCCCCAAATCCACCCACTGGTGTAAACCAGTGAGTGACTGGGAGAAAGCCAACTAACGTTGGTTCCTCCCCCAGTCATACCCCTGGATTGCCCCTACTGCGCCCATAGTGGCAGGGGTTCTGGGACACTGAAGAAGCATTCTGCACTGTGTCCCAGTGCTGAGGGAGGCTGCCAACAGTTGCACATGAATGGCTTCATCCCTTCACCAGTCTAAGTGTCCTGGGGAGCATATTTCTACTGCGCTACTTCCACAGATGGACTCAGCTTCCCCCCAGATGGGGCTCAAAATCAGCTCCAGGCACCATGGCCATTTTGTAACACCCACTCCTAAATAAAGTGTAATTATTTTCAATTAAAAGTAGTTATATGCGTTCTGAAAAATTCTTTGAACCCCCTCTGAGGTAGGATGGGGGAGGCGGGGTTGTTAGATGAAAAGTGCTGAAGCTGAGAGGTTAATCAAGATCACCTATTGAGTTGATGGCTGAGGTAAAATTTAAACAAGGACTGTCTGGCTCTACTCACACAATTTGATAGCCAAGCTATATTTTATGCAGGAGCTTCATGATTAGAACTCCAAAGTGATTGTTCACCCTTAACAGCCAGCTGGTGGGGGGGGGGGTCCAATAGATCAGGGACAGAGTACCTTCTTCACCATTTTCCCATTCCAATGACCACATTTGCTTTAAGAAAAAGAGAGGTATCCACATTGTGCCTGTCTTTTTGTTCCTATCAAAGTTCAAAGCAAACTGAGAAGACCATTTTCAAGGAATTAAATAGTGAAAGACGGTCAGATTCAAAACTTTCATTCATCTGTTTCCCAGCCTAATGCATATCAGATCATCACAGCTGCTTTTGGGGACCAAATAATATATCTGGAATACCATTATGTGAAACCAGAAAGGAATGTTTGCATGATTTCTTTTTCTTTCTTTTTTAAGATGGGAACAGTTTAGCTGGTTCACCAAGGGTCCCTTCATGTGCTTTGTCATCAGGACATGCTGAAACACTTCATGTAATAGCTGATAGAGAGTGTAAATACCAGTATTAATATTTATTGAAAGAATGCAACGCTCAGATTTTATCTGCAATTTGAAAAATGGTCTTTGCTTCACATCCAGTATGTTTGTTTTTCTTATGCCAACAACATCCTTACATCATGAAATAGTACAAACCATCAATTTGCAATGGGACAGTAGAAATTGAAGTGCCCCTCCACCATCACTGCCACCATTACCTCTGTCAGGTTCAGCAGCCACAGTTGCCTCAGCATTTCTCAAATACAATATTTCTTAGCATTGTTCAGCACGATAAATGTTTCACATAGTTTCACACTTGGCAGCCATTTTTAAATCTCACCACATTTGCTGTTCTAATTGCCCAGACCAGATTGATCTCAGCAGAGCTGGGAAGTTAAGTAGGGCCAGTGCCTGGATGCAAGATCACCAAGGAAAATGGGGGCTGCTGTGCAGAGGAAGAGAATGGCAAACTTCCTCTGCTCCTCCATTGCCTTGAATACTCCATGAGATGGAACTTCATGGAGTAACCATAAGTTGGTTGTGACTTGTCAGGGCACTTTACCTTATGTTTGCACAAGCTTGATAGCATAAACAAATATAGCTTTGATGGCTACCTGAGATAACAGCAACAATGGAAGGCACAAGGGATGGCAGCAATGGTGAGATAAAGTCAGAAGACTGAATTGTGAAGGGAAGTCTGTTGCCCAAAACTGCAGCTTCCTCCTTAAAGAGGAATGGTAGACAACTCTTGAAAAACTTGAAAAAGAGGATGAAACTAAGGCCCACCGAACGTGTCAGGGAGTAGGGTTCAGCTGAAGTTGGGTAGTGTCTCCATGGAGAAAAATAAGAGTCAATATCTTCAACTGACATGTTCAAACCTTCCTTTTGGAGCCCATGTAGCTGCAATAGACTTTGCTTCTGAATAAATGACAGTTCCCTAAGTGAGTGCCCTTGAGCAGCTAGAGCACAGCATGCAATAGAAAGGGGTCAAAAACAACTTTCTGCTACTATGCAAAGAAGAAGAGAATTTGAGTCACTCCCATTTATTTTAAATGTTTGAACCAGGTGTGTCTATTTTTTAAAAGCTGCTATTCATGACTGTAGAGTGAGTGTTTGTTCTGGAGCTAGTGATGATAGGCAAGTGACCTGTGAGTAAAACAAATAATAAGCCAGTAAATGAAATGGCATTCCAGGTTATACGAAAACAAAGTAAACAAGGCTTTAAAATGACAACATGAAGATAGCTCAGCTAATCCCTACTTAGTAATAATTTCATTAGCTACTTAACCCCAGATGAAGTGCCTTCTGCCTTAAAATAATCAATGGGCACTGTAAGAATTCACACATACAGCATACCAGCATCAGAGTCTATTTCTAGGAATTATAGCAAGTACACCCCAAACCTTTCTTCTCATACTGGATCACACAGTTAGATAGGCTAAAATGGGGAAATTGAATATTATGTTCAGAGTTTGTCTCCAGTACTCTGATGAAACCAATGAAGTCATGTTATATTTTTTTTTAAAGTTTCCCAACTAGGTTGTATACCTATCCCATTAAGAAGTATGTTGGTAAATCACACTACCAGTGTTGTGTAGTATTGGTCTAGGACCAGGTAGACTCAGGTTCGATTCGATTTCGAATACCTTTAATGGCATATAGATTGTTTAAGATTAGCTTAGCAAGATAATAACAGCCTTTACAACTTTACAATTTCTGACGAGTTAAAATAACACCATTTAAAAATTTAGCCACCGCTTCCAACAGCTCGTAGTTGTGGCTGTTTAAAAGATATATAACCTTCTGTTTATCTGTAATGCCTTCACTTCCATGCAGGAAGGGGATTATGTGCTTCTTCCTACCTATCTCATAAAAGGGACAATCCAACAGCATATGAGATACTGTTTCCACAGAACCCATGCCACATGGGCATTTCCTTTCTTTATGTGGGATTCCAAGGTGGCGTCCAAGGCTAAGGAAGAAGGCAGGGCATTACACCTAGCTAAGGTGATTGCTCTACGCCACCGGGCCTCAACCAGGAGATAAAGGTACTGGGCTGCAATTAGTCTATCCATAGGTATTCCCAGAGAGATCGGGGAACAGGTTTTATTAGCTTCCTCTAACATCTGTTGAAACTCTCTGTCAAAAAGTCTCTTCTTGATAGCCCCATAGACCTCCTGCTCTGTTAGCATTAGCAGGTCCTCCAAGGAAATAGACTCAGGTTCAAATGTCCACATAGCTGTGAAACTCACTAGGACCATGATGGCAAACCTTTGGCGCTCCAGATGTTAAGGACTACAATTCCCATCAGCCCCTGCCAGCATGACCAATTGGCCATGCTGGCAGGGGCTGATGGGAATTGTAGTCCTTAACATCTGGAGTGCCAAAGGTTCGCCACCATAGCACTAGAAGACCTTGGGCCAGCCTCAGCTTTACCTACCTTATAGACTTGTTATGGGGATAAAATGAAAAAAAGATAATGGTCTTTTTCACACAAATTTCCAAAAACATTTTCAATCCCCCCTTTTTGTTTGCACTCATCCCCTTGAAACAATTCCTGGACACCATTTTGTGATTTCCCCCCCCCCTTTTTTTTTTGGTTAGTTCTGTGTTGAATTGATGCTTCAATGTTTCATAGTCTCATCCTGCATTCTCTACTCCTTATATACTCGATTCTTTGAAGACTGGCCCCCAAAAAATAAAAGAGCAAACAGCTAAATTCTGCAAATAAAGAGGCAAGGGGAAACTGCGTGAGATCAGAAGATGGCACTGAGGAGGAGATTCAGGGAAGAAAAGAAGCATGTGAAATGCAGTCAATAGATTGCACAGCAACTGAGGATGTTTTCAAAACATTTCAGCCAGAGAATCACTTTAAAGGGGGATTCATTTAAAACATTTTGAGGCTGAATTCAAAACATTGGTTTTCACACAAGTGTTGGTTCAAAGTAAAATTTAAAATTTAAAAACATAGTGTATTGCATTCAAGCAATGGCAATTATTCACTAATCATTTCTGTTAAAGGAAGTACACAAAAAAACCAAATCAAAAACACTAAAATTTGTACGAACTAGTTTTACTTGTTACCGTTAATTTCAGTATAATTGCTGTTTTCGTTTTGTTGTAACTTTCATTTTGAAATCAGTTTTAATTTTTTTCCCTTTATTAGCACATTTACAATATTTCCTTTGATTTTGGAATTTCCTACTGAATATTCAATCATTTTCTTCTTTACTTCCTATGATAGAAGATACCAATCAAATCTCAGCTGGGATAAGGTTATTGGTTGGGATGGCACCAGATAGAATTTGATGGAATCTGATAAGAATTTGATGGAATCTCAATAAGGCAAGGCTGTCTAAAACCTCAACATCCCAATTTACAAGCTGCCTGGAAAACAGATGAGGTAAGTGACAATGCTGGTTAACTGAATATTCCCCTCACCCTGAGCCTTATTTAGTCCCACCATTCACTACCACTTTGAAAACCTGAATCCAATCTTTAACATCACAGGCATCTCTTAAGTCAAAAGTCCAGAGATGTAACTGCTATACCACGTATCTAGCCACAAATGTTTCTGGTTACAGTTGAAAGGTATGGATTTAGCCCCTGAAAAATATAATCCACTGAAACTACTTTCCAGTACAATGAAGGAGGGAATGGACACAAATTTGCTTGGAAAAGCTCCAAAAATGTTATCAATACTAATACTAATGTTATACTAATACAAAAATGTTATCAGTACAATATTAATAATTAAGCACTGCTGTGGGATGAAGATTTGAGGATCACCCATTCTGTTCTTCCATATGGACTGGGGGCAGCAAAACAAGTGTACTGTGGTAGATGGCACTTAACACACACACCACAAAATATCTGGTTCTGGCTTATGGTGAACCCATGAATTAATGATCCATTAACATCCTATTGTTAACAGCTTTGCTCAGATCTTGCAAACTGAGGGTCAAGTCTTCTTTGATGGACTCAATCCATATTATTTTGCGTCTTCCTTTTTTCCTGCTGCCTTCAACTTTTTGCTAGCATTATTGTTTTATCCAGTGAATCTTCTCTTCTCATTCTGTGACCAAAGCATGATAGCCACAGTTTAGCCATTTTAGCTTCTAGGGAGTGTTCAGGCTTGATTTGATCTAGAACTCATTTATTTGTCTTTTTGGGGGTCCATGGTATTTATACAACTCTTCCCCAACTCTCCTCCATTACATTATGATACATTTAAGTTAATGCTGGGCTGAGTTAAATCCCTTCAGACAAGTTCCCATTGAAGACATTTTACGTAATCAAAAGACTCAACACCTGATATAAAACCATCTTTGATTTTTGCAACTTTAGCAAATAATGTTCACACCAAACTATTGTCCTCCAAAACAACCAAAAAAGTGAGGCAAAACATTGTTTTTCTAGCAGTGCATTCAACAATACTGGAAGGGGCAACAACTGAGTAGGAGTGTACATGGTTAGCATGCCAAAGGTCCCAAGTTAAATTCATGCCATCTTCTCCTCAGACCTCCTCAGAAAAATTAACAGTCATATTAAGCAAAGGTGAAGTAGACAGAATAGTCACATTCAATATTAGGCAGTGTTCTAGCTAAATTGTATGAGATCAAAAATGTTCTGGACACCTCTCAAGTTGCATCCTACTTTACAGTCTGGAAATTATAACTTGGTAATTTATGGGCTTATCCATTTGCTATTGTCAGAATTGAATTTCAGTCTTTTTTTCTGTGATTACTCATATTAAAAACAACAACAACAACAGCCCTACTGCTGTTATGCCAAAGTGTCTACCTCATAGTTTAAAGGAGTGTCAGCTCCTCCTAGATTACTCAAAGTACAAAGCACATGGAACAATATGGGACTCAAACCCCATTTTAAATGTCAAGCTATAGAGCAGGGTTTTGTAATTTGGCCTTTCAGTTGGAGGCCTAGGAGCACCACACAAAGAACTGAAAAAGTCCAACTCGGTGATAAGATCAATGTTAAATGCCAGAGGTTTGATTGTAATGATATATTGCCAGTTTACCATTCTCTGGGAAACCACTTATAAAAGCGCATGGCAGAAGAAAAGAAAGGATTAGAATCTAAAGGATAATAGATGAAGGATTTGTTTTCCATTCATAACAGAAAATTTTCCAGCAAGCAACTGAGAACTGTAGAATTATAAAGCATAGAAAAGGTTAATGAGAAGGGGTTTGCTTTAAAGAAGTGGAGCAATAAATATTCATTACTGAGATTTTGTTGTCAAAGATATGCACTTCTTAAGTCTGCTGAAATATTTCTAACTTGCACAGAAGCTGAAGAGAACCTCCTCTCAAGAAAGAATATACAGATACTGTCTACTTAAACTTGCAGGTTCCTCTAAATACAAACCCAAGAATCAAGATTGGCACAAACACTACTAATATCTTCTGAAACATATAGAGACACACTTGATAAATTAGCCAACACATGTATTGTATATGAATATAGTATCCAACATTTTAATTGACTAACGGAAATTTTATAGGTGGAAGAGAATGGCTTATAGTGAAATACTGCAGGAAAAGTCATAAATACCATCAGCTAATGGAGCTAAGTATAATGTCCCTTTCAAGCATTTGATTTTCCTCAGAAAAGTACATAAATAATATGGATTATGCATCCCTGAAGAACTCCTCCAAAGTGTTTTTAAGCTATGCCTAGATCTTGTAAGTATGTTATGTTGTCCCAATAGGATGCTTTGCAAGGGGAGAGTAATCAAAGTCCTATTAGATGCACAAGGAATGACAGGTAACAATTCTTTAGTTCATATTCATGTTAAAAAAGAAGAGCAAGGCATTTGTCCAATCAGGACTTGGCTCCCAAAAGGTATTTTTGAAATGTTAATTGAAAAACATGCAATTTTCAGAAAATACGTTAATATCCTGATCCACTTATCTCAGATGGAACACACGTTGCAAACAGGCTTATAGCAGCTTGAAGATAATAGTTTTGTCTGGCTTATGGTGAGCAATACCCATTTGGACACAATATCCATTTGGACACAATACCCATTTGGACACAAAAGAATAAGATTAGTCCAACCAACCTTTGTACATTCAAAATTCTGAAGTAAAACTTGATTAGCACATCTCAAGCCCCAAAGCAGAAGACTCTACAGCAATGCAATCCTAAGTAGAGTCGCATCCTTCTATGTTCACTGAAGACAATGGACGCAGAAGGGTATAACCAGTGGTATAGCGTCAATGGGGCTGGGAGGGGCGCAACGGCCCACGAGCCGTGGGCTGGGAGCGTGGAGGGAGGCATTCCTCCTGGGAGTGTTCCGGAGCATTCTGCAGAGGCATGGCGTGGGAGGGGTTGGAGCTAGGTGCAGGGGTGGGAGGCATGCATACCCTGAAGCGCAGTTCCCCCTTTTTCCACCCCAGATATAACTCTGCTTAGACCTGCTTGTAAAACCAACATTTCAGTATCAAGCAGGGTAAATCATACTTACTCTCAGCCTTTTGTCCCACACTCTTCATCCATTCGATTCCATACCACAGCTTTGTCTGTCACTGCCACCTTGTGCAGCTATGGTTCAGCTTAAGTTGTGAGTTCAAAATAAAGGTGCCATGTCAGACAGCATTACTGAATCAGATGGTACCATGTTTTTCGACCTCCTTTAAATTAAAAAAAAAACACCAAGCAACCTTTATGATGGATGGTTGGCAGAGATCTGCATTCAAGATACATTCATAAGACACCTTGAATTTCCAGGTCATACAACATTTAGAGTATGTAGGTTATGTATATAAAGTGACAATGAGTAACAAGGGTTTTTCTAACTCAAAAGAGGAAAAGATTTTCTTCAAATGATATTTAACTATCAGCATTCCTTGAGAACAAGGAAGTTAATGCTTCTTAGAGGCCAGACGACAGATCCAAGATTCTACCTGTCATTATTATTCAACAAACATATTTTACTCCTCAAAGTGTCTTAGCAACATAATAACACTTAACAAAGGTGCACTTAACACTTAACAAAACCGCCTCCGGGTGCCCCCCCATGCGTGGCATGGTGCCTTGCCCCCCACCCATTCACAAACCCCCACCCACATTTACCTGAATTGGAGGGGGCAAGAGATTCTCTTGCACCGGGGCTGCTGCTTGGGCAGAGAAGAGAAGCAGGCTGCGTGGTGGCCAGCCCCTCTTCCCTGCCCAGCAGCACCCATGGTGCATGTGAGGGATGGGAAGAGAAGCCAGCCAGCTTCTTTTCCTCTCACCCACAGCTTCTCTGGCATCACAGGTGAAGGGACAGGAAGCCCATCCCTACACCCACAGTGCCAGAGAAGCCGCAGGTGAGGGGAACAGAAGATGGCTAGTTTCTCTTTCCATCTCTGCACTCCTCCCCTCCCTCCACCCATCAGGGCCTCTCCCCTCCACCAGGCATGCCAGTGGGGGAGAGGTCTCCTGCGGTGAACAAGATCTCTCCTCCACTGGACCGCTTGTCAGGGAGGCAAGGGCTCCCAGTCCTGCCCTCTGCAGCTGGAGAAGGCAGGACTGGGAGCCCTGGTGGATCCCAAGCTTCCTTCCAGCTTCTTGCGCTCTTCTCGGGCTGGAGGGTGATAAAGGGTGAGCAGAGGCTGCGCCGCGAGATCTGCTTAGCCGTCAACCTTCCTAGGGACTGGGAGCCAGCTGCAGGCCACGCACCCGGCTCAGATCCTCACCTCCGGCCAAAGGCGCAAACCATTTGGTCACACCGAAAGCCCCCCACATGACCAGAAGGCATGGCCTGGGGACATGGGTTACCCCATGTCCCTAGGGCCGTTCGCCACCAACACTTAATAGCTCTGATTTATATGGGAATATCTAGATACGATGGAGAAACTGGTGATTAAGAAAGTGAATTTTCTTGAGGAAACTGAGCTACCAATGTTGCATGGTGTAACATTATTCTTATTGACTCAGATAAAGAATTTGGTTGTACTCTTTGAGTCACCTTTATAGAAAAATAGCTTGGAACAGTTGCTACCATTGTTTTCTTTCATCTGTACTTGATTGTAAACTGTCTGAGCTTTTAGACTGTAAGGAATTCCATAGAAGCAGAAATAAAAGGCTTTTTGGTGTAAAAGACCGTTTATTCAGACATCCTAGAAAGCTCACGTACCCGACGTGGCAGGAATAAAGTCTCCCGCCAGGAGAGACACACAAGTTTATAACTTCTGTCCATCCCATCCCCCCTCCCGGTTCTCTCTTTCATGGGAACGGTGTGTTCTCATCTCTCTCGATGAGATAAGGCCTCCACCAGAGTCTCCGGCCAAGCTTGGATGCTGGGCCCATCGCCCGGATTTTGGAATTCCAGTCAAGGCCAGGCGGCTATTCCTGAACATCCCAACACCATTGAAACTCTTACACTCTTGCCTCCCTTAAGAAAAACTTCTCCCAGGTTTGTAAAGCGGAAAGGTGCTGAGGGTGGAAAGTGCAGAAATCAAGGGAAGGGGCGCTAATATTTTCTATGAATAGACCCATTGAGTTATACTCCAGAGTGAATATCCCACCCAAGAGACTAAATATTGCAAGCCGCTTATGCGATTAAAGCTGCAGAGTCCAGGATGAAGCGTCAATTTCAGAATATCAATGCGCGCTTGCTTGGCCATCAATTATAGTCGGCGGGGGTATTCCTCCGAGGGTCGTAAGCCAGGCATCGGAAACGGGAGCCTCCTGGAGTAAATCTGGAATGAAAGACAGGATGGATATTACTTAGAGAATTAGAGCCAAGTCCAACCGGGCAGTGAAGCATCATTAATCACTTTAGTAATCTTAAAAGGTCCCACAAATCTTTTGGCCCAGTTTTGAAAAAATTCTATGTACGCCTCACAGGAGATTCTTAGTGTAGACAAATATACCCAGGCTTCACACGTAGGGGAAGGGAAATCAGAAGCGGTGCTTATCCAGCTTGGAGAGTTTTTGGGAATCTTTAGCTTTGTTGTATAGGCGGTTCTGGACTGCTTTTTCCACCCCTCGGCCAGAGATGAAATCCACTGTTGGAACTCCTGGAGGATTCAAAAGCGCTTCATCGCGGAGCAGTTGTGGCAACGGAGGGAAGGACCGCCATTTGACACCTGAATTTCGAAGGGGTTTTTTTGTACTGCTATGAACCGCATTATTGTAGGCGATTCTGCAAAGCGGAATTAAATCGCATCTCAAGTTGTCTTGAAGTGATAGTTGGTGTAACAACGTGAAATACTTGTTCCAGGAGTTCTGTTCGATTCTCCTCCGACTCACCGGGTCCACTTTGAACGTGGTAGGGAACGACGAATTGTCAGGGGCGGCCCCAACAAGCTCCCAGAAAAGCTTTCCAGAACTTTGAAATGAATTGGGGGCCCAAGGGTTCGAGACTACCACCTTGACGGGAGGAGTGTGAGACGATATATATGCTGAATGAACAGACGCTGCTTAACTTAGGGAGCCGAGAGGGATGGAAGTACATGGGATGAAATGGGCTTGCTTGGAAAATAAATCCACCCACCACCCACAGAGACTGCTGTTGCTCCTGACTCTCCTGGCAAAGTCCGGTAATAAAAATCCATGGAGATGACTTCCCAGGGACGGGAGGCCACCGGGAGAGGCTCTTAACAGACCATGGGAGAAACTTTCCCCGAATCTTGGATTTGAAACTTCCGCGACAAACAGAAAGCATCCTTTGATATATGTCTCAAAGGTCTTTGCGCGATAGCGCGCCACCAAGGAATTGACGATGGGCCAATAGATGCAGAGTCTTAAGGAAGCCAAAGATGTCCAGCCGAAGCTGGCATCACTGACAGGCTTTCGAGAACTTGCTTACGGAGGGGAGGCATCGCATCAACAATCCCCGCTTCCAAAACACCATCTTCACCAAAGCGTAATTGGTAGAGTCACCTTCCTCCGCTGGCGGCTCAGCGCCAGCCCTCAGCCTCCCCTCGAAAGTCTCCCAGTGAGGGAAAGAGAGAGTATCCAAGGCTGGGACATGGGTGGAGAAGGGAGGAGTGGACGCTCTGAGGATCGAAAGTGACAGCCAGCCCCAATTGGGAGGGGGAGAGAACAGTGCCGGATATCCCGTAAAGCGCAGCTCCACCCTCTCCTCGGGCAGAGCGCGAGAAGCCGATCAGCCAGTTTATTTGGTTTTTTCCAGAGGAAAAAAATGGACGCAGTGAAAGAGAAACGAGAAAAGAATTATCGCCCAACGGAGTTGTTTTCGGCTGAGGACATCTTGAGGTGGAAAGGGCGGCCCAGAGTTCTTGTGGATCCCACCTCAAACTTGAAAGGGGTGTTTAGCCCTCCAGCCAGGTGGCCAAGTGGAGAGCGCTTCACTTTGGTATGGTCGCGAGTCTCTTTATCTCCATTCCCACAGTCCAAGCTTGGAAGAGCTCAGCACCGGAGAATTTTTTTTTGATAAATAAGCACACGGAACAAGCCTATCATCTTTATTTCTTCTGCAACATGGGGCTTGCACCAGAAGCGCTTTGTCCGAAGTGCATCCACGTGAACCACAAAAAGGAAGATCTGGGGTCAGGGAGTGTTTTAGGATAGGTTCGGTAGTAAAAGCTGATTTCAAATGTTGAAAAGGCTGTCTGACATTCCTTAGACCAAGAAAGGGGGGCCCCAGGCTTGGCAGCCTGTGGCAGAGTCTTTACCTTTAGTGCGTACCAAGGAGGTCTGTGGAGTGGGAGAGTCAGTTCAGCCGGTAGATTTGGGGTATAAAGTCAATGCATAGAAGTAGAAATTTTAGCAAACCCCAGGAAAGACTGGAGTTCTTTCCGATTGGTGGGGGCAGGCCATTGGAGGACTGCTTCGATCTTAGCAGGATCCATTTTTAACCCCTCGGAAGAGATCCGGTAGGTTCCAAATAGTCTATGGAGGATTGGTGAAAACAACATTTTAGAAAGTTTTGCAAAGAGGGAGTTGTGCGAATAGCGTTTTAATCACTTCTTAAGACCAAGGCTTCATGCTCCTCCCATGGTTTTGTGAATAAATTAAAACATCATCTAAGTACACAACTACTTCCCTTGTAAAGTAAGTCATGTAGAACTCTCGTTGATAGAAGGCCATAAAAGCTCCGGGGGCCCCACTTAACCCGAATGGCATTTATTAAGTATTCATACTGTCCAAATTTTGTGTTTAAATGCAGTCAAATGTTCATAGCCTTCCGCGAAATCCTGACTCTGTAGTATTGCTTCTCTTAAATCCCAACTTAGTAAATATACGTCCCTTGCCCAATGCATCTAAAAGGTCCTTGATCAAAAGGCAAAGGGTATTTTATTGGACAGGAAACCGCATTGAAGTCCTCGGTAATCCTATTGTGAGCCTTAAAGACCTCGTCCTTTTAACAAATAATACAGGGAGCAGCATGTGTGTGTTTGGTAGCTCGTTAAGTGATGAATCCTAGCGAAGCAAGGTTCTTGCATCTAAGAAGGCACGAAGTTCCTTCTCCTCATTGGGACTCATGCTTGATAGAATTCTACCCTTGGGCAGTTGAGCCTCCCCTGGCTGTAATACGATTTTGCAGTCAGTGTCTCTATGGGAATTTGGCAATTGATCGCGATTCTTGCTCCCTGAAATACTCTGGCTCTAAATCCTGGTAAGCCGGTTGGAATGCCGGTGGTGATTCGGGAGCAATTGGAGCTTGCACACAGCTGACGGGAAGCCAGGGGGTGTATGTCATTAGGAGGTGAGTTATCCCCATTCCATGTGTTCTCACACAGGAGGTCAGTGAATTCTAAGATCCGTTCTTCTCCAAAATGATATTTTGGTTCATGCAACAACAACCATGGCATGCCCAGGACAATGGAGTGTTTGGCCACTGGGGAGCCAGAATAAATAAAACTAATTTTCTCCCAATGGTCAGCTTGTGCGAGGAGAACTGGTTGCGTTTTGAACTGGGCCGGTCCTTCGGCCCCGAGGGGCTGCCGTCCATTTGTGTGAACGGTATGGGTTTAGCTAGGGGAACTTCGGTCTAATCCAAGTTCTTCAGCCACTTGGGGCCGCATTAAGCAATGGGAGCACCCAGAATCTACAAGGGCTGAGGCTATAATACGAGGTGTGCTTAGCGGGGTTGGCCAGAATCGCTTGAACCGTAATGGGAGCGCTGCCTTCACTCACCGCATCTGAGTCGAACCCATATCCATGAAGGCGTTGATGAGAGGCAAACCGCCACTTCCCCTCTTCTGGATCGCCGGTACTTCGGTAACCGCCTTAGACGCAGCCCGTCGGAGGCCCGGCCCGGATTTCGTGGTGGCTCGGTAGATGGGGTGCGCGCAGCCGGAGCGGTTGGCTTCTGTTTTTTCGGGCAGTTGGCAGCTAGATGACCCGTCCTCCGCAGTAAAGGCACAATCCCAAACGGCGACGGCCGGAGGTGGTTTCAGTAGAGACTGCTGGGCTTGACTTGCGAGTCGCAGAGGTGGTCGTAGCAGCGGGTTTTGGGCGTGCCCCGGCGTGGCGTAATCCAAACGAGACGCCACTTGAGATCCCAATTCGATCCATTCAGCAATAGTCGTGGGATCGAATAAGGAACACCGTTCCTCGCCAGTTTGCCGTCGACGGCATCTGAGAAGTATTCACATTTCATGCGCTCAGGCCACTCAGGAGGGAGTCGAGGCAGCCGCCGCACGAAATTCACGGGCAAATTCGGCAAAAGAGCGATTGCCTTGCTGAATAGATTTAATGGTGCGGATGGCTTCATTTTCAGCATCGGATCTTGGAAGCGAGCCCTTAAGGCTTGGAGGAACGCAGGCACCATATGCAGTATCATCCCCTTGCAGGTCAAAAGAGTCACAAACCAGTCGGCTGTCGCCTCCATCCAAGACGGAACCGATGTCCTTCCGTATTTTTCGTGTTCAGACCGGTACAAATCGTCATAGTCCTCCATGTGGGCATCGAGTTGCAGGATGAAGTAGGGGAGTTTGGAAGCGGTCCCATCGAAGCGGGCAGGTATCGGAGGTCTGTAGTATCCTCTCTCCACGGCCCTCGGAATTTCGCTACGGCGGTTTTAGCGCAGAGTTGAGGCGGCGGCGAAGGGAGAGCCGGAATCGGTGGAGGTGGAGGCACAGGTGTCGGAGCTACGCTGGTG
Source organism: Sphaerodactylus townsendi (assembly GCF_021028975.2). Lineage (NCBI taxonomy): Eukaryota > Metazoa > Chordata > Lepidosauria > Squamata > Sphaerodactylidae > Sphaerodactylus > Sphaerodactylus townsendi. Next base: position 87,046,535 of record NC_059427.1, read on the forward strand.
CTCTGGTGGGAGCAGGCCTTTGGAAGGTGGCAGATACGCGAGTAGCAGGACCCAGAAAGCCGCCCCTCTGGCGTTGGCTGTACCGGTAACGGCGTAGACTCCGGCTTGGGGCATCTTGTCCCGCTGCTTCCTCAGCTCCTTTTCAAAGGCGGCTAAGTCTCTTTCCTTGCGAGTCAAAGGCATCTTGAGATGCGACATGCAAAGCTGCTTTCTCTCGTTCCAGTTTGGCCAGTTCGTCTCGTTGAATGGCTGCAGTTAGTTCACTTTGTGCACGCATGGCCTAACGATTTTCGCGTTGACGTTCTAAGTCCATTTTGGAGTGTTCCAGGACCTTATCATGGACCGATAGATCCTGCATATATTGCCGTTGCAACGCGTCTTTGGCACGGTCCAGTTCGAGTTGGATTTCTTTGCGCTGCTGTTCCCGGTCCTTTTGCAGGTTTTCACGCTCTTGCTGCAGCGTTCCTTCGTTCCTCTTCCCATAGCTGGCGTTCACGGGCCCATGCTTCTTGGGCATCTCGCAGTTGGGCCACTTCCTCATCCCAGCTCTCTTTTGACGGGAGGGGAAATAGGTCTGGATGAGAAGGCAGGCTTTCTTCGGATTCCTCCTCATTGGAATTCAGCACCTCGTGTCCACCGGTGGCTCCACGGGGCGCCTCTGGTGCAGCTGCTGATCCGGGATCTGGGGGGTCCGATTGGAAGCTGGTACGGATACCCCTCCCAATCCCCGATAGAGTCCCGGTTTCAACGGTGGTCTTAGGACGGGCCCCAGTGCTATGCCACGGTGGATTCTTGGGAGCATCATCGAAATCTGAGAGTCCAGGAATCGTTCAATTGACTCCTGGGTTGCCGCATGAAAAGTGGTCAGGCCCATCTCCTCCGTGACAGGTTGCATCTGAGGTTTGTAATCCACACGGAAACTGGTAGATATCCGATCCACAGGCGCACGATCCATAGACAGCGCCCCAAACGACTCATGCAAGTCCACATGATCGTTCCCTCGTCCCTCGTCCCAACAAAGTAAGGGAAGACTCGTGTTGATACGAGGACGGGAAAGAGTTACCAGCGAGACCCGTTCTCCCGCCGGTTCCTCCAAATCCAGAAGGGAAAGCTCGGAGCCCTCTTTGGGGGCTACCGCGCCTTCCACCGTTTCAGGAATATTCAACCTCTCCATGCCGAGACACCAGAGGTCCACTACACTGGGAAGATAGATGAACTAGGATTCCTGCCACAATGTAAGGAATTCCATAGAAGCAGAAATAAAAGGCTTTTTGGTGTAAAAGACCGTTTATTCAGACATCCTAGAAAGCTCACGTACCCGACGTGGCAGGAATAAAGTCTCCCGCCAGAAGCACAGGTTATAACTCTGTCCATCCCATCCCCCCTCCCGGTTTCTCATGGGAACGGTGTTCTCATCTCTCTCGATGAGATAAGGCCTCCACCAGAGTCTCCGCCGCAGATGCTGGCCCATCGCCCGGATTTTGGAATTCAGTCAAGGCCAGGCGGCTGTTCTGAACATCAACACCATTGAAACTCTTACATAGACCCAGTTAGTATGATCCATCCTGATCTAATGAGTAACTAAGGCTCAGTGCTAAAATGTCTGCTTTGTATGCAGACACTCTGACAAAACTGAAGCATTAACAAGTATGACTAACTTCATATTGGGTGATTCCACACAGGCCAAATATAATGGGTTCAGTGGTGTGAAAAAACCACAAAACCCAATCCCCAAATACTTCTAACCCATTATAGTTGGTTGAACCTGGGTTAAATGAAAGTTGCTAAATTAGCAACTTTTTTTCCTTTAACTCATATTTCAGACACTTCCTGATTGCCTGTGCAAACTACAACAAACAGGAAGCATTCTATTCCCCTCCCTCATCCACCATTATGGTGAATTCTCAGGCAGCCACCATTAGAGTGAATACTCTAATAGGCAGCCACCATGTCATGCAAGTAGGTGGGGAACATTCTCAGTTGGGGGTTTCTCAGGTGTGGGGATTGTCAGGTGGGGGGATTCTTGGATGGATGGTTTGCAGGGAAACACAGTGTTTCCTGTGTGAATCATGCAGCATCCTGGATCCTAGCGATGCCAGATGGCCCTTGCACCCACCATGCAAACAGCAACACAGGCAACACGGGCTCATTTATTATTTACTTATCTATTTATTTTTCAATTTATATCCTGCCCTTCTCACAGGGCTCAGGGCAGCAAACATCAATAAAACCATAGCAATCATACAATATAAAACCAATACCAACACAAATGGTATAATTTAAAAACTTTCATAATAAACAATAAAAGATAAAACCCTAACCAGACACCCATGGGAGGCAGTGATGTTCCAGTCAGGCTGGCTGGCACGATATAAAAGCCTGGCAGAAGAGCTAAGTCTTGCAGGCCCTGCAGAACTCACAGATGTCCCGCAAGGCCCTGATCTCAGCTGGGAGTTCATTCCACCAGGTGGGGGCCAGGGCCAAAAAAGCCCTGTAAATCCCCCCCCCCGATGAGCGGAGGAGTCTAGAGGGGCAATACGGGGAGAGGAGGTTCCATAGGTATGTAGGTCCAAGACCGCTTATGACCTTAAATATCAAAACAATCTCCTTGAACCTGATCCGGAACTTTATCGGCATCCAGTGGAGCTTGTACAAGACTGAAGTAATTCGGTCACCATAATGCGCCCCTCAAAGGAGCCTGCGTTCTGAATGAGTTTAATTTCCAGATCGGAGCCAAAGGAAGGCCAGCATACAGCGAGTTACAATAGTCTATTCTAGAGGTGACTGTTGCATGGATCACTGTGGCGAGGTCGGAGGTAGAGTGGTATCGTGCCAGCTGCTGTGCCTGATGCAGATGGTAAAAGGCAGCCCGAGTGGTTTTTGTCACCTAGGCCTCCATCGACAATGTGCAGTCCAGGGTAACCCCCAAGCTGCCAACTGATGAGGCCAGATATAAGGTCTCCCCATCAAGGGTCAGCAGGCAGAAGTCAACTGGCCTCTCCCCCTGACCCACCCACAAGACCTCCGTCTTCGCTGGATTCAGCTTCAGTTGACTCACTTTCAACCAAACACTCACGGCCACCAAACAACACTGGAGAGCCCCTGGAACGAGGCCAGACGGCCAGCCATTGTGAACACGAGCTGGGTGTCATCCGCATACTGGTGGTACCACAACCCAAAGCTCCGAACTAATCCCGCCAGGGGGTGCATGTAGATGTTAAAGAGCATCAGGGAGAGGATTGCTCCCTTCAGCATCTTACATACCAAGTGGTGCCATTTAAAGTTCTCTCCCCCCAATGCTACCTGCCATCCCCAGTCACAGAGAAACAAGGTCAGCCATTCCAATACTGTCCCACGAATTCCGATCTCAGCGAGGCGGCAGACCAGAAGGTCATGATCTACTGTATCGTACGATGCGGTGAGGTCTAACAGCACCAGCTGCACTGAGCCGCCTCAGTCTAGCTGGAGTCGGAGCTCGTCCACAACGGCGAGCAGAACTGTCTCCATCCCATGGCCAGCATGGAAACAGAACTGAAAGGAATCCAATTTTAACCCATTTGTGGTCCAATTTTAACCCATTTGCGGTCCCTTCTGCACACACAGAATAATGCACTTCCAATCCACTTTCAATGCACTTTGCAGCTGGATTTTACTGTGCAGAATAGAAAAAATCCACTTTCAAACAATTGTGAAAGTGGATTGAAAGTGCATTATTCTACGTGTGCGGAAGGGGCCAAAATTGCCTGTGCAGAAAAGGTAATTGATTCATCCGTTACAGGCATGAGCTGTATATCTGTATCTTGTAGTATTTTCAAATGCAGATTACAGGAATTAAATTACTGGTGGCTTAGAAGTAAAGATCAAAAGTGCTTGAGTCTTGAAGCATAAACCACAGAGAGTAAGACATACAAAAGTGCAACAACACCCAGCATTTATGGTCTTTGCACAAACACATACACACAGAACATAATAGAATTTGTTGTCTCATAGTGTGATTCCACACTGCAGGAAAGAACATGTGAAGTTTGGTTTCTCATTTTTGGTTACTTCATTTGGAATATTCTGCAGTACAGTTCTCCATTTATTTGTGGTTTAACTTCATATATATTTACAGGGGTAATGTGACCACTACATCCCTGCCTAATGTTCTATCTTTGATTGGGGGTTTTTTTTGTAAAAAAAGACAATATAAAGGCCACATAGGGAAGTTCCTATACAATTTTATTGCATCTACTTGGTGAACTACTGGGGCTTATAAATTCCAAGAAACCCTTGGATTACCTTTAGGAGACCTTCCTTTTCTTACCCTCTCCATGTATCCCCTCAACACAAGCAGGGCTATCAACACTTGGGGGAAATCACAGATATGGAAACAAACCAGCATAGACTCAATTAAAATTGTTGTTTTTATACAGTGTGGGTGGCAGAATGTTCATGGGCTTGTAGCTATAATTTTAGAGTACAAAATATCTTGGCAAAGACATATGACAAACAACTTTAATATAACATAACATGACCTTTTGTGATATTGCTTAAATATTTAGGGGAGGGGTGTTAAGATAAACAGAACTTCTCCCCATTTATTAAATGCTTATCATTTGTTTTATTGATACATCTAAACAAATCAACTTTTTCTCAGCTCTTTTACCATTTCAGTGGCATGGTTGTTAGAAGAAGGAACAAATGATGATTTACATATGGAGAACAGTGAAGGGTGGCGGCCAGGAGGGACAGCTGTGAAACTTCATACAAAGTGTGCTGCAGACCAAATACTGCATTCTCTCTATCCTGAGCATCCTTTTGTGGATAAATGTTTGTGTTTGCTTTATGATTCAAAAGGCTAGACTTTGAAAGCTACCTCCAAGCTGGGACAGTTAGATGTACATTCTCATCTCTTACGCAAAGAGAGTTAAAAGTTCCTGAGCCCCTTTTATTTAGGTGGAAGTTCCTAGGACCCTTTTAAAATGCATTCACTCAAGAGAAGGGAATAAATTTTGAAGATAGAATCATAGAGAATCATAGAATCATAGAGTTGGAAGAGACCACAAGAACCATCAAGCACAACCTCCTGCCATGCAGGAACATACAATCAAAGCACTCCCAACATATGTTCATCCAGCCTCTGTTTAAAAACCTCCAAAGAAGGAGACTTCACCACTCTCTGAGGCAATGGATTCCACTGTCGAACAGCCCTGACAGTCAAAAAGTTCTTCCTAATGTTTAGGTGGAATCTCTTTTCCTGCACTTTGAATCCATTATTTTATGTCCTAGTCTCTGAGGCAGCAGAAAACAAGCTTGCTCCCTCTTCGACATGACACCCCTTCAAATATTTAAACATAGCTATCATGCCCCTACCCCTTAACCTTTGCTTCTCCAGACTAAACATCCCAGCTCCCCAAGTTTCTCTTCATAAGGCATGGATTCCAGACCTTTTACCATTTTGGTTGCCCTCCTCTGGACATGTTACAGCTTGTCAATATCCTTGTTAAATTGCGGAGCCCAGAACTGAACACAGTACTCTAGGTGAGGTCTAACCAATGCAGAATAGTACAATTACTTCCTTCAATCTAGACACTATACTTTTATTGATGATTGCATTGGCTTTCTTGGCTGCCATATAACACTGCTGACTCAGTTTGTGGTCTACTAAGACTCCCAGATCCTTTTCACATGTACTTTGTCAAGCCAGGTGTCATCCATCCTATATCTGTGCATTTCATTTTTTTCTGCCAAAGTGTAGTCTCTTACATTTATCTCTGTTGAAATTCATTTTGTTAGTTTTGGCCCACCTATCTAATCTGTCCAAATCATTTTGAATCCTGCCCCTGTCCTCCAGGGTATTAGCTACCCCTCCTAATTTGGTATCATCTGCAAATTTGATTAACATAGGCCCTTTCCGCACAGGCACTGAGGGGGAGGTGCGTCGGCATAGTTTATGCTGGCACACCCCCGCGGGACCATTCACATGGACAGTCCTGCTGGAAGCGGTGGCGGCGGCGCAGCCTTCGCACAGGCTGCACCGCTCCCAAACGCTCCTTACCTCCAGTAGCCTTCTGTCATGTTGTGGAAGCCAGGGGACACGGCCCCCCTTGCCACAGCGACAACGCTGGATAATGAGGCCAGGGGGCGTGTCTCCTGGCCTGCACAACATGACAGAAGGCGATCACAAGTAAGGAGCATTTGGGAGGGCTGGGAGAGAAACACCGGCTTCCACCCGGTGCCATTCGCATGGCACCCAATGGAAGCCAGCGTTTCCAAAATACCTCGCTCCCTGAGCGAGATTCAAAAACACCGTTTTGGTGGGAGCCGGGCACCGCTGCAGCGATTTGGCAGCGGCGCCTGTGCGAGCAGTCCCTGCCAAAATGCTGTTTTACCAGCCCGCCGCCGCCACTTTTGGCCCGTGCTAAAAGGGCCATACTCTCTATTTCATTATCCAAGTCTATGATAAAAATATTGACTAGCACTGGACCCAAGACAGAACCCTGTGGCATGTTCATTGTGCTATTAACTCAGGACTCTCAGCCTTTACAATTTTAAGCCAATAATATGTATATGAAAAATTTTCCTGAATGAAACACTCACTGTGACCAAACAAGTTATATCAATTACAGCTTGGAAGTATATAGAGTAAATGTGATATGAACACTTAGAATCATTGTGCAAGAAAAATACAAAAGACAAACCCAGAGAAAGTCGGGCATAATTCACTTAAAATTAAATTATCTAAGAGCCCACCTCAGAGCCAATAACGGGGCAGTCCAATACAGGGGAAGGAATTTTGCCGGGGACAGTGCAGTGAAGCTGCCACATCCAAAGGGACTTCAGGCAACTCAAAAAGGAGGGGAAATGAATAATCCTCCTGCCACCCAAACAACCCCATAAGTCTGAAGCCCTGGAGTAGGGTGCACCCAGGCTGGGAACCTGGTAGAAGCAGACTACAGTTGGTTTCAATTCCAAGAACAATTCCTGGCCTGCTCTCCACTGCACCGGTGTGTGTCGAATGCCGGCATAGCTCCCAGGCAGTGGCCACTTCTGACTGTGGCCACTGCGAAGTTGTGTAGCACCCACACATTGGTGACTTTGCTATCCCCGCCAGTCTAGGTACCCCTCATGCTGGCAGGGTGGGCAAACACACCAGCATAGCACTCCACCATTCCTTCAGGCCATCCCCACTCAAATCTGGATTTGATCCTTAAAGTTCTTGACTTAACACAGTTTGACTTGACCACCTATTGTCCTTTACCTTAATTCAATTTTACATGCTCTGTGACAGGACTGTACATATTTAGCCCTGCCAAACCAGCTGCCATCATGCCAATCAAATGTGTGTTGGGATAGGGAAAAGGAGTGGAGGAACTAAATTTAATTTCCTTCCTCGAGCATCGCCCGTAGGATGCCTCCACCATTTTAAGGATGAAATTATCTCTGCAGAAACTGTTGAGGGTATTCCTGATCAGGACTGCAGTGGGAGGACGGTCATGTCCCCTCCCCAGCACCATTCCTAAGATTACATAGTTTCCTGAGACAGGTTCTCTCCCACTTAATATTCTGCAAACCAGAGGCATGGCTGGGCCATACTGCACCCAGTGCACACTCTGTGCTTTCTGCCCCCACCCTCGCCCCCGCCCCCGCCCCCGCCCCTGCCCTCGCCCCCACCCCCACCCCCACGGTGCCCTGCCCCTCTGCCCCTCCCCCACTTACCTTAGTGAAACAGTGCAGGCTGGAGAATCAGCCTCTTCCCTTCAGGCTGAAAATGGCCTGGTGGGAACTACACTTCCCATGAGACCTTGGGGCTCACAAGGTCTCCTGGGAAGTGTAGTTCCCACCAGGCCATTTCCAGCCTGAAGGAAATAGGTCGCTTCTCCAGTCTGCACTGTTTCACTAAGGTAAGTGGGGCAGGGGGCGCGCCACAGGCGTAGCTAGGAAAAATGGAGCCTGGTGCAAAATCTGAGTTTTACACACACACACACACCCCCATGGGGGGCGTGCCTCAGAAGTGTACAATAAAGCATAGGAAAACAGGGCAGTGAGTAATAACAGAAAACATGCCCTGAGGCAGACTGCATTGTGAATGCTCCTTCTGGTTTTTTATTTATTTATTTATATTTGTATTTATACCCCACCCTCCCCTGAAGGGCTCAGGGTGGCAAACAACAGTATGTAAACTGCAGCAAGCAAATCCACTTATAGCACAATTTTAATTTTGCTTCGCTGCCAAAGTGGAACAGATTTGCCAGTGGGCACAGCTTTGCCGTGGATCTCTTCTCTCCACCCTCATCTAGCCTGCCTAGTCTTACCCCCCACCCATTCCCTCATGCTGTGTCATCCCCCCGCCCCCCGCTGTGGCTGACAGTTCATCAGAGGAAAATTTGTTTGAGCCTCACAGAGCGATGCCAGATGTATCAGCAGAAGAGGAAGAATTACATCTTCCCAGTTCAGGGCTTATCAGGAATACCAGGCAGGATGATACTTCAGATGTACCACAGCATTGCCAGCAGAAGCTGAGGTTGGCCTTGAAGGAGAGGCATTGCTCTGCTTGCTTGCAAGCCCAGTGTGGGTTGGAGTCTTTGCAGAAGCCTCCCCAAGCAAGCAGCCCAGAATCATGTATTGAGCTGTAGTAAGAGCTATAGCTGGGGATGCAATGCATGAGTTTCTCAGCAACTCCTGCATGCCACTGTTCTGAGTGTTCGGATCTTGCTTTGACCTTGGACAGGTTTCCCACCACTGCACTTCTCAGCTACTCCCACCTGGTTTGTTTACTCTGTGTTACTTGACTTTCTGGACTGTTTCACTCTGTTTTCTGGACTCTCCCACTGGCTTCCTGGGTTGTGCTTAGACTTGACAGTGAACTAACTGACTCTGTGTCAGGGTGACTCCCTGCCTCAGAAGCCTTCTCAGCACTGGTGCTGTTCTAGCAGCACACCTGCCCTGCCCTGCCAGCACATGCTGCTTTGCATGCTTCCCCTTCACCCTCCTCCCTGTTGTCTACCACTTCCCACTTCTTGCCCTGCTGTATCATTTCTATTGCCCATGGGCTCCCCACTCCTGCATATATTTAGATCTTTATATTTAAAAAATAACCATATTAATAAATCAATAAATTGATATTGATACTAAAAAATGTAAAAATAATGAGTCTACTCAAGCAGTCCAAACACCAATTTGCCCCTACATTTGATCAACAAACTGGGACATCTCCAGCCTCATAGTTTTATACATAAGCAATTAGTGATTCCAGACCATACCGGGGAAAACCCATCAATCTTGACAGTACATTGGGAGAAAGATGATAATGAACCTGGGGAGCACAGCAAATGGCAGTTTACGTTGTCCTTTTGCAGTTTGCATGCACCTTACTATCCCCTCGCTTCCTTCCATAAAAGACAACCAGTGATTGGGCAAAGAGTTCTGATGCCTTATTTAAGACTTTTTGCCTTTTTTGCCTTTTTATGTTCATATCAAATCGAATTAATAATAATGATGATGATGATGATGATGATGATGATGATGATGATGATGATGATGATGATGATGATGATGATGATGATGATGATGATGATGATGATGATGATGATGATGATGATGATAATACATTGATCTATCATTAGAGTAATAAATTAGTAGATCTAGCCGGGCTAGAGGAAATACATCTGTACAACATCTATGGATATATTGATTGATACATCAATCTATTGATAAGATTAAAGCAGAAAAGATTATATTAAAAATTAAAGCATACATGTGTAATAGAGAACCCACAAAACATTGCTCCCCTTGGATGCAAGCAAAAAGCCAGCTGATGTGTAATGCCTGTCCCACTGCAAGCAGGGCAGTGGGTAATATTGCTGAACATGCCCCAAAACAAAGACTCCCTGGCCAATTCTCTTAGAAGTTGTGGAAACCTTACCACGTGTAATCGGTCATGGTCTCTCTTGGCGGTCTCTCTCTCGTCTCTCGGTTGGTCAGTTTCTCTCTCTCTCTCTCTCTCTCTCTCTCTCTCTCTCTCTCTGAAGGTTGGATCCTATCTGACCTGAGTTGCCAATAAAAAAGCTTTTTCTCCCTCATTCCTGCTTCCCATTTGGTTTCCTCAGCCATTCAGAGACCTTGTTTGGTTGTTACCTGCTCTGCACACCTATACCAAATGGGCATAGAGGAGACTAGTGAGTGACTGAGAGGGGCAAGACCATAATTAAGCAATTGCTTCCCAGGGAAATTTGTCTTTGCCCGTCAATCACTAGCTCCTGGCAGCAGGTAAAGATTTTTCTGTTTCTATTAATATTCCATCACTGACCCTCAATTATGATTATGTGTTTTGTTTAATTGTTTGTGTGTTTTGTTTACCTGTTTTTTTAAGTAATTTTAGATTATTTATTTTTAAAAGCTTGTTTTAATGGTTTTTATTGTTTGCCCTGAGTTGGATAGAAAGGCCTCATCAAAATGTTTTAAATAATTAAATGAATGAGCAAGCATGGTGTTGTAGCTGGAGTGCAGACTAGGACCTGAGAAGCCTAGTTTTGAATCCCCACTCTGAAACAGAAGCTTGTTGGATATCCTCAGGTCAATCACACACACCAATCATAACCTACAACACAGGGTTGTCATGAATATAAAATGGAGAAAGGGATACAATTGTAAATCACTGTGGGTTCCCTAAACGGGAGAGAAGTAGGGTATTAATTAATTAAATAAATGAATCAATGAATCAATCTCGGTGTATCGTGTACTGCTAGACTAGCCATTTTGCCCTGTGACTATAACACATTCAAGCTGTGTGTTTATGTCTTACCTATTTTTTGGCTATCTCACTTCTGATTATTCTGTAAACAAGTCAACAGGGCTCTGAATGTGACTAGTCTCCCAAGATGGAAGGAGACAGAGACACAGGTCAATAATAATAGGCTTACTAGATGTTTCAGCCCGCTCTGTGATGACATTTTGGAACTCTGACTTGTTGAATTACACTGTTGAATTACACTGATAACTGTCTGATTTCAGCAGGCAAAATAGTAGAAGAGATAGTTTGTTTCTTCACTTCTGTCACTACCACAAGATTTCAACTGTGCTCTACAGCATGCTCTGTCAGATTCAGCATGAATTTTCATCTCTTAAAGGATATTCATTTATTACAGAACTGGATCACTTTTCCTTGCCATGTTCCTGTTAGGATCTCATAAAACTCAGACTTCAGTTAAGACCTGACTGCACACTTTACCTAGAAATAGTAGAAAGCAACTGGACCAATCCAAAAACTCTTTTGCGCTATAAAAGTATGGAACCTATTTTATCATCTCATCAATTATCAGCAGGTTCAGCATGACAGAAAAGAGAATTGTTTAAAAACAGATGAAGAACAACATGGAACAGAAAAACTTCAAGCACTGCACAATTTTTTTTTTTTGCTTTGGAACTTTTATAGGCCTGTAAAATATTTTAACATTTATTACACTTTTAATGAGATCTCCTAGAATCAACAGTGGTGTAAATAATGAAAACAGAACTAGTAAATGTCCCAATAAACCTCACACCAGCCCTTTGATGCTCATTTGCAGGTCTTGTTCTCCTCCCTTTTCCTCCCCCTGCTTTCTTCTCCTGCCAGTCCTCCGTATTTTAAGTTAATGCCAAAGTCAGGAGGCAAGATATCAAACAGGAACAGCACCACTTAAGTTTGCAAGGTAGTGGTCTGGTACTAAAACGGCCTTGCCATTAAACCTTCTCATATCTTACACATGCGTCTTACACACACTTAAAACAGAAAACAAAACTAGTCAGATAAACCAAACACATCTTGTTGCTGAGTCAGTTAGCACAACATGTCCTCAAATATTTGGGCAGAAAAGAGGGAAACTAATAAACCTGAAGACAGTGTGTATCTGAGAGGGGGAAATAAGATACCCTCTATTTAACATACTTAAGTATTATTGCCTCATATTTAATGAAAAATTCTGAAGATTTTCTGTCTTCATACTCAGCGGCACACAAATGACTTAGAGAAAAGCTTGAACAAGTACAGAAGGTGTGTATGTTTTCCAACAATAACAGCCCTTCACTTCCATTGTGGTTCAGCATAAACTGTGGTTGAGGCTCTCCAATTGAAAAAAATACATGTGATCAGTACTTTGCTTTTATTTTAGTAACCAGAGGTGGGATCCAGCAGGTTACTAATTATTTGTGTGTGCCGAGAGGGGGTTACTAATTGGTGATTTTGCCACGTAATTTTTGCCTTAGTTACGCCCCCCCTCTCAGCAGTAGCGCGCAGAACTTGAAGCAGTCTAGCAGGAGGTGCACCGGCATGCGTGGCAGCCTTCGCCTTTGTGCATTCGTTTCCTGCCCAAGGACCGGTGCAGCGGCTGCATCCTTGCCACAGCCCCGCCCAGGAATGCCCCGCCCCTGGAATGCCCAGCCATGCCCCCATCATGCCCCGCCCAGCCGCATTGGCGCTATGCCACAGTTTGAATCCCACCATCATGGGAACCCGTTACTAAAATTTTTGGATCCCACCACTGTTAGTAACACAATGAGATGAAGGGTATTACACTGCACTTGTGGAGATGAAGCTTCTGGTGCTGATTGGCAAACCTAATGGCCACAACAAAGTCTTGAACATTGCATGTGTTAAGGAAATAATGCTGTCAGTTTCAGCAAAGGAAAGGGAATTCGTCAGTCTGGCTGGGATTAAAACCTCACGCATCCACTGGAGTCATCAGGAATTGAGGAGGACAGGAAGTGGACTAGGAAGTGGACCCGGATATTAAGGAAGTTGAAGAATAACAAAAGGACGGGCAGAGGCGTACAGACGGGAAATGGCACCCGGAGACAACTCGGTCTCTGGGCGCCCCACACACACACACACACACACACACACACACACACACACATACTCCCACACTCACAGGTGGGGCTAAGGGGACAAGTCCCCACCCCCAAGCCCTGCCCCCCCCCCCACCGAGCTCCCTGCAACCTGGCTGCTGTTCTCTCCAGAGCCTGGGGAGAGCAGTTGCCAGCCCACAGCAATGTGCTTTTAAAAGTACAAAGGCTGGAAGTGGGGCTTGGGGCAGGGGGCAGGTTTCCAATCTTTTGAGATGGGGCGCCAGCTGTAGGTCCACCCCCAAGCCCTGCCCCACTGGGATCCCTGCAGCCTGGCTGCAGTTGCCAGCCCCCAATGATGTGCTTTTATAAGCACAAAGGCCAGGGGTGGGGCTTGGGGCAGGGCCCCTCCCCCCAAGCCATACCCCCTTCCCTCAGCGCTTTTAAAAGCATGTCACTGGAGGCCCAGCAACTGCTCTCCCCAGGCTCTGGGGAGAGCAGAAGCTGGACTACAGGGAGCCTGGGAGAGGAGGCGGGGCTTGGGGACAGTGGTGGGGGAGTGGGAGTGGGGGTGGGGTGGGTGGGGCAGAGCAGCCCCCATGCATCCCTGGAGGCCGGTTCCTGCAGAAGAAAGGGGATGGGGCACCAGCTGCAGGTGTATGTCTTTGGTCACTTGGGGGGCCCTCCAGCATCCCCCATGTAACTGAAAGGCTTGTACCCGTGGACATGGGTATCCCCATGTCCCTCAGTCAGTACACTTCTGATGATAGGTAAGATGAAGGAAGGAAAAGGGCAGAGTACACAGATGACTGAGAAAGGGAGACTTATCCATGGCAAGGATTTTGGGGTGAGCAGAAAGATTGAAAGAGAAAAAAATTGAACAGAATCAAGACAAATGAGAACTGGAAGAATATGCTTCAGGTCAGGGGTGCCTCCCTGCTATGAGCAGAAGGATGAGAAGCTAAGAAGGGCAGAAGGACATGAAACAAAGTAGACATTTGCTAAAAAACAAGAAGCTGAGGAATGAAAGGATGGTTAAAATACAGACTTGAAGAAGGAAACTATTTAGAAGAAATCAGGCAAAGCAGCATAGGGCTGAATGAAAGGAAAGCCTAACAAGGCTACTGTTAGAAACCAGGTAGGGACTAGAAGGGCCAAAAGAGCTAGAGGAGGAAAAAAAAACCTCCTCAGACATTCCTTACAGAAGTAAAGAGCACAGTGGGATCATACCTCTGGCCCCACTGTCTATACACAGTAGACGCTGTCCATGCTTCAAGCCAGTAATGGAAACCCAGTAATGAGTCAGCTGTGCACAGGAGGCAGAAGCAGAGGCAACTGCTGCAGAAGCAAAGGAGGAGTGCTTGTATTGCAGCAAGGTATGGGAAGATAGACATATCTGCATCAGGATTAACTCCTTGCAGATCCCAACCCCTTGGACAAGACTCTCTATATAAGCCTTGCTGTGAACTTGCTTCTGCCTGGGTGCAACAAGTGTGTTACCTGTCACTGCTGCGTGCATGGTTCATTGCTGATCCCCAGCCTGTTTATTGGTTCTCCTGTACCACAACCTGTGGGCTGTTATCTGACTACGCTTAGCCTGCTGCCTTGACCCACAAGACTGCCTTGACCCACAAGACTGTGATCTGACTATGTTTTACCTGCCACCTGCCTTGACCCATTGGAGTGTTATCAAACTACGCTTTTGCCTGCTGCCCATTTGGCCCTGCAAGGCCAGACCTGACCACGCCCTGCCTGTTGACAGCACAGCAGCTATCATCTCTCTTCCCCCTATGGTGAATGCTACAGAGCTACAAGTAAAGTTGTCCCTTCCGTATCATGGGGGTTAGGGGCACCCCCCCCCCCGATCTAGAAAACCACATAAAATCTTTTGTGCAGTGGGGTAGCATGGATCAAAGTGTGTTCAGTCGGCTAGACAGTGTCTGTGGGGGGGGTTTCATTGTTGTCGTCTTGGGGAGTAGGGTCCAGCACCAACCCATGATCTGGAAAACTGTGCTATGGAAAGGAAAACTGTAAGTGCATGTGACTGAGGACTGACAAGGCCTTTCAAAGCTATAAGGGCCTTTCAGAGTTACAGTCTTCTAATCCCATAAACTTCAAAGGATGCCACTCTGCCTAGGATGGCAGTGCTAATTAATTAACTAATTAATTAAAATATTTAAAACCTGCCTTTCCCCACACTTAAGGCAGTTACAAATTAAACATTTAAAAAAAATACAGAATAAAATAGTACCCCAAATAACTTCCCTCTCCCGAAACCACTGACTGGAACGAACTAGCCAGTTTCCTTGCTGAAGGCTTCTAGTCCAGGTTAGATTGTTAGAAACTTTGAAAACTAAGAAGGAAAACATGACCATTTTTATTTTTATAAGTAATATAAATACATGAAGTTTTAAATGGCCCATTGACCATTAATGAAATGAACCTCAGAATAAGTCAGAAAAGGCGGAAAGGGAAACACAGTCATAAAATTACATGGTAATAAATTATAATGCTTTTTCAATAATATATTCCAATTCTACTAACAAGGATCTTTAAAAGGAACCATTCTTTAAGAAAGTAAGCAGTCCTTGCATATGCTACAAGTGGTCATGTATTCCAGGAATATTCCCAAATTTCTAATGACTAGAGAAAATCTCTGGCCCCCTGCTTTTCACTTTTTTACCTTTGGAAGCCTTCTTAAAATTTTGCTAGCTCCCTACCCAGAAGTTTATTAAGTGCCAAACTATACCACATTTGAAAACGAATGTAATGAGAGTTAGCTTTCAATATGAGATGCCTTCTTCTTTTTCCTGCTCATCATCTCTGAGATCTGGTGTGGGGAAAATCTGCAGCCTATCAAATTTCCAATAGTCAGTCAGAAGCCTTGCTGGGCAAAAGTCCTACCTAGCCGCACCACTTTATAAAAAATATCTGGTGGGTGCCACGATACCCATGAGCATCATGTTACTTAACAAGCCTCTTAGGAAGCAGAATGGCTATACCATCCCCAGCCGCACCGCAAGTACCCCTCTTCCTTAGTATTGCACTGCCCATAACAGAACATATGTATCATTTGGGGGGGGGGGTATGTACAATTATTTAAAAGATTTAACGTAGATAAGAGATTGCATGGCTTTGAAGACTCCAAGGCCCCTTCCGCACATGCAAAATAATGCGTTTTCAAACCACTTTCACAACTGTTTGCAAGTGGATTTTGCTATTCTGCACAGCTTCAAAGAGCACTGAAAACAGTTTGAAAGTTCATTATTCTGCATGTGTAGAATGAGCCCAAGACTGAATGGAAATGTCTGCAAAAGTCACTGAAAAAGTTTGTCTGCACTAATCCCCTCAAAAATGGCTTCCTGGTCACCATTTTGTGATTCTTCTGTTTTATATTAATGTTTCCAGGGATTCATAGCTTTGATGCTTCAAAGCCTCATGCTGCAATTCTTCATGGGTTGTTTCTTTGTGGCTTCAAAGATATAATGCCCAAAATGTTTTTTAAAAATGACAAAAGTGAACAGGCGAGACAATGAACCGAGCTCAGAAAATAGTACTGAGGAGAAAGTCCAGGAACTGTCAAGAGCAGTAGGAAACATTTTCAATACCTCCATACAGCAAGTGAAAACGTTTTGAAAATGTTTTCACAAAAATAATCGCTAAAATAGAATATGCATGTAAAACATTTTGAGGCTGGAAATAAAATGTTTGGGGCTAAAAACTATGTGGAACTGTTCAGAAGAAATGTTTTATTTCCTGCCCCAAAACATTTTATATTGGTTGGGCAGAAAGGGCTAGTAAGCTATGTAAGAATGATGATCATGTTATTGCCCAAGTACATAAGCTTGAAACCGAAGAAGGAATTAAATTCTTGGGTAGAAATATATTTAATAATTCAAAGACTAATATAAAAATGAAAACAGAGGCTTACATTTTGTGTCTTATGGTCAATTTTTTAAAAAGATAGATAACTTTGTTTTTATATATGATATTGGCAACAAGAGTTACTGTATGCTGCAGGGGGCAAGGTCCAGCTACTTCTAGAAAGGAAGGGCATGGCTGGGCCTCAGCGTGACATGCGCAGACCACCTGGGCAGGCCTTGGCCCAGGCGGCACACACACATCGCACTGAGACCCAGCCATGCTCCTCCTCCTTCCCAGAAGTGGGGGGGGGATTCCCCACACACACACGTGACTTCCATGGGGGTGCCCGGGGCTTTTGTCCCCGTGGCAGCTACACCACTGGTTGTGGGGAAAGGAAAGAAGTTTGTAAGCAAATTTAAGTCTGCTTATAGAAATGAAAGGGGGGTATAAATCCAAACTGTTCTTCTTCTTGATAGACTTTTTGATTAAAGCAGAAAAAATGAATTGATGATTTGTGGACTAGGAGAATAAGAAAATGGGTATAACAGAGAAAAGAGAGATTCTAATGAAGTAAGAACCAATTAAACTATATTTGCATATCTGTTACCAAAGAGCAGAGGGTAATTTTTAAAATTGTTTAAATCTGGCATAGAAGAAATTGGAAGCCAGCCTTTTATTTTATGGTAGAGTTCTTGTTTGTGTGTAACTTTAGTTGTTGGTTGTTTGTCTTTTAAAACATTAATAAAAATAAGACCAAAAGAAAAAATAAAACCTGCACAGTTCTTAAGTATTGTAAATTTTGCTACCTTGAATTACTTTGACAAAGAGCAGGGTTAAAACTTACAGACATCATTGCTACTAAGATATTTTTACTCAGACAGTTCACCACATGCTACTAAGTGCTTATTTTCCCTGAAAATATGTTTTAAAATCCCAGAGAAAGAAAACATTTGGAGCCAGAAATGCTTCAGGCAAGTCCCCACTGTTTCTGTGCTTGTTTGTTGTTGATGTTGATGTATAGGGCACCACTCTTAACTTGTGGTGCCCTAATTTGATAATTATGAAAAAATAAGGATATATGGGGGGGGGGGGAAAATGAGGGGGGAAACACAAGAAAGAAAACAAGAAAAGAAATATCCACGGAAACAAATGTCCACGGATATTCTACATTCCTATAAAAGGGCTGCGTGCATCATTCTCCATTTTTCCATTTTATCCTCACAACAACCCTGTTAGGTACAAGTTGGGCTGAAAGAAAATAACTGGTCCAAGGTCTTCCAGAAAATTTCAAGGCAAAGAAGAGTTTTGAAACTGGGTTTCCCAGGTCCTAGTCTGACTACCCACTGCCCTACTAGAAAGCCAAACACCCCTGGATGGTATGTTTACTATGTTGAGTTTTGTGTTGTTATGACAACTTTCAAAAAATCTTTGCCCACCCCTGCTTGTATGAACCCACCATGTTGCATGTAAAATCACTTTCTGGATACAGAACTTTTGCCAAATCAGAGCACACAGGGCATAGATTAATATCAACATTAATGGAATGCATAAAGTACGGATCCCATTTTTAAGCAAGACAGCACTGTTTACAAAGTTGCTTAGATTAAGTTAAGCTCCAATCTGCTTTGATTTTTCAAAACATCCATAAAAATAATTCATATTGTTACTGTTGGAGGAGTTTATTACTTGAAAGTTCAGATCATAAATAAACAGAACTATACATGTGATCCCTGGCCAGAACTTACAGCAATTCTCTCTCTCATTCTCTCTCTCCCTCTCTTAAAAATCAGGTATTTGCACCAAGTCAAATCTCAGACTGCTTTCACAATAACATAGACAGTATCTGGTGAACTGATTTCTTATCATGAAGTATTTGTATATTCAGACCTATAGATAAAACTACTAGGAAGCCATCAGAATACACAAACTATGTGGGCTTGTTCTTGTTATCAGATAGTCGTTACATTTCAGCTGTTATGCACACCCAGTCAGATGCCTTCTTTAACATCAAGCTGTGTTGGTCTGGTGCATCTATCTCATTCTTTGTCGAATCTGATCCATCAGAGGCACAGACTATGATGGCAATTTACATCCAAGTGGCAAAACTCTCACAGATTTTAATTAATTTGGACAGAATATCACTGAAAAGGCAGTTTTATTGCTTTCTATTGCTATCTGTTGGAGCTCTCCAGTACTTTTTGTGTATTTGACCATCCTCTGGGCTGCCTTTGAGAGTTCTGTAACTATCTTCAGTTGACAAAAGGAGCATGCTTCAGGGTCATTTGCTGGCTAAAGAGAGAAACCAGGTCCAATATTATTGAGCATCCATACCAAATATAATGTAACTAACATACTAGTGCTAGTTACATAAAGAATGAAGTTGGAAGAAAGGACCTGGACAAGTTATGAACATTTTTCTATAGTACTGGTCATCAGCTCTCTGCCTTTCTGTATGTCTCTGAGCAGAAAAGAATCCCCAAGGCTTTGTTCTTTGCACACTGAGCTCCATACAATTTTCTCTGAAACCAATGTTGACCATAAAAATACCAGTAACTCTAAAATATCTTGCATTTTCCAAGGGACAAACCTTTTCATAGTCAAGCATAAACAGTTGTCTTCTTTTTTGTTTTGATGAGCTTTGGACACTGATTTCAAAACCTGCCTTTGCTGTACACATGAATTAAGAAGTAGCCCGTTTATTCATGTAATTGCAATTCACATTCCAGCTGCTATAAGAACATTCATTTCTTTATGCCTTGAAATCTCAAACTGGCAAGTAAGACTTCCCTTTCCCATTCAATCATTTTTTCACATCATAGGAACATGGCAAGATTCAATAAAAATTCCCCTCAGCATCTACTGCACAGAAACATGTCCAGTCTCCAACAAATTGTGCTTTTTTTTTCAGGGCTTACCTAGCCTGACTTTGGCAGCAGTTTCATCAGTTTTGGCCTACTTCCAAATGGGCTGTTATATTCTGAATTGCTAACCTAATTTGTAGAATTATTACATTTCAGTTTGTTTAACACACACCTCAAACTGTTGCATATCATTAGCATGTAAACAATAAAATCCACAGTCAGCTGGGCCAGTGGTGGTGATCAGTGGTGATCAGCTAAAGAGTTTTCTTAATTCATACTGTGTCATATTACAGACCCTGATGTGAGCAATTACTGCTTGAAGAATAGATGCAACTTTTGCCAAACCCATCTGTCAAAAGTCCTTTTTAACATTACAAAGGCTGATGGTGAGAGATGGTTGCATGCCCACAGCATGTTTGAGCTCAGGCCCATGAAACTCTAGAGTCTAGCATATGAGCACTGAACCACATGGGCTCTCTCAGCACGCTTCACTTGATGCTGCAAGTCAGAGATGAATCAAATATTCACTGACACATTTCAGATGTTCAGCCTCACACACCAGTTAAGACAAAGTAAAAGGTAAAGTTTCCCCTTCAGTCGTGTTCGACCCTGGGGTACCACTGCAAGCAGTGATTTCATAAGCAAGCCATTTTTGTGGGGTAGTTTGCCACTGCTTTCCCCATAAGACAAAGTAGTTGGATTTAAACTAAGGATTTAAAAATGTAAGAGCCCTGCTGCATCAGACCAGTAGTCCATCTAGTCCAAACACCTTTTTCATACAGTGGCCAACAGTTGCTCAAGACAATGAATACATGGGATATAGAGGTCAAGGCCTTCCCCTGATATTGCCTTTTAAAACTGGTTTTCAAAGGTTTGCTGCCTCAGGATGTGGGTAGGGGAACTTTTCATCGTCATCATTTAATTTCCCCAATAGTTGAAGTAAACTGTCAGTCTTAAACATTTTTGTGGGAATGTTCATGTAGAAGGGAAAAGAGAAAATGCAATTGGTTCACATTTCCCCTTTTCAGTTCTTTTTTCAGGGTTTCATGCATCTTCTTGCTTCAGAGATGTGAAAAGTGTAGTGTGTAAGCTCCATATGTGGAATGTCTCACTTTGGGAAGACCATGTATTTCGCCCTGAGGGAAATGTGAAGCAGTATTTAGAAAGTATATCATACAATTGTACTTTCCCTACTCTCTCCCTCCTCCTCTTTCCATATACTTATTTATTTATTAACTGCATTTTTATCATGCTTTTATCGAAGGTGCTCAAGAGAGATACAACCCAGCTAGCCTATCTGTTTAGAAAAGTTAGGGAGAAATCCTAAGCAATTCTACTTGAAAATAAGTTCAGTGCTGCTGAATGGGACTATTTTCCATGTAATTATCCCTAGGACTACAGCCTTAGTCTGAGAGATGACCCCAGGTAGCCAGTGAAAGTAGCCCTTCTGCCTCCTTCAGCCAAACCAGTGTCTCACCTGCTAGTTCATCTTATTTGTTCCCTGCTTTCCAAGCCTGGAGATAAAAGGCTACTTTACTCTGAAGTCAAGTCTCTGGGCCTATTTTTGGAGCCACGGTGTTTTCCCGGACAGAAGTTCCTGTGTGCTCCTGTTGGCCTACCCATATGTGCGGCTAGCAGAAACTTTTCAATTAACACTCTCCATATTTTCTGCTTCACTATCTGCTTTGGAACTTCAGTGACTTGGCTTCTTTTACAGATATCCTGGGATTATCCTTTGGATTTGCCCAGGAAATCAAACCTTTAGATCAGACCTGCTGAGTTAGGTAGCTAATCACCCATGCTTTCCATTCTTACTGCACCATCCCAACTTCTTGCCTCTCCTCTAGAATATATAGTATAGTATTTGTAAGGCTGTAATACTTGATACTTAATGTAGATACCAGTGTTGGCTTTTTTACTGAATGCTTGGTCTTATGAGTTTGCTAATTCTACCGAGCAAACAATAACATTGTTCCCCACAATTATCTGTATTTCTGATTTCAATTTGTCTTGATTCTCAGTATTCCTTCCAAGAATGTGGAGGAGCATTGTCATTTTGCAAGAAGATTTTTTCACAGCTGTAAGTGTAGGGAACAACTTAAGCTGGGGTGTAGAATCTGAGCAAGGAGTGAGAGGCAGTAGGGTGAAAGATGTTCAGGTTATTCTAGAGTAAATCTAAACAGAATTGGAAAGTGAAGTTCTGAGATGCATGTATCGCACTCACCAGACAATATTAATGGACATCATTTCTTTCGTTTTGCTTGCCCTTAACCTGGAAACCAGAGATCACGGAGAGCCTATCAACATAACCATAATTCAAGTGTATGTCCCAACTACAGATGCTAAAGAGGAAGAAACTGAGAGCTTTATGCAACTGTGTGGGAAGAAATTAATCACATACCTAAACCATATGTGTTGCTAAACATAGGTGATTGGACTGCAAAAGTGGAAAACAAGGTAGAATCAAACATAGTCAGAAAATTTGGGTTAGGAGCATGCAATGAAGCAGTAGAGTGACTCACAGTGACTTTTGTAGTCACTTTTGCCTGTTGATTTTTGTGTTGTTTGTTGTAAGGCTCCCTGAGGACAGCTTCTGCCAGGAAAGGTTCAGGGTATGAATCAAATAAAATTTAAAAATATATACTTCTATGAAGTTGCTCATTTTGAATGCATTTCAGGCAATTGAACCGATGATTGTATATGTGGACATCTCTGGATGGCCAATACAGAAATCAAGTAAATTACATAATTGGAACCGGAAGATGGAGAAGCTCTATTCTATCTGTTAAAGCAAGAACAGGAGCTGATTGTGATAAAGACCACAAATTGTTAATATAAAAAATTAGAATAATTCTGAGGAAAACACCAAGACATTCATAGTGCCAAAATACAGTCTAAACAATATTCTGGAAGAGTTTAAAGGCCATCTAGGGAACAGATTTGGATTACTAAATTGAACTGAATGAGAGCCAGAAGAACAATGGGATGAAACAAATGGATATTATTCAACAACTTCAACTTCAACACGTGGATATTTTCAAGGAAGAATGTCCAAAGACTATTCCTGTAGTCAAAAGAAATGAAAAGTCTCAACTAATGAAACTCTTAAAATTGCTAAAGATATACAGAAATCAAAACTGTGAGCAATCAACAAACAATGGCTAGCAGTCAATAGGACTGAATAGCTTAATACTTAATACTTTATTAGTGTAAATAGAGTCTACAGGTGGGGCTATTAGACAACTAATGCTCCAATCTCCACAAATATATGTCAAAGCATACAATCATTCAACAATTAATATCAATGTAAGCTTCTGTAAGCTCAATAGAAAACCCTCAATGAGCTGCCAGTATCTGGTAGTATCTGGCTTTGACAAATCTTCACAGCTCATGGGCATGTGGTGTTTTCAGTGCACATAAAATTTGTGCAAAGCTATACGTTCTTACAATTACAATTGCATTGCTCTCTTTACTTACAATTAAATTGCATTGCTCTCTACTTACAATTAAATTACATTGCTCTCTCTGCTGTTGTCTTCTGCTGAATTTTAAAAATGCAGTACCCAACCCAGAAGAGGCTGCCACCCCAGAGCCATGCCAGTGTAAAAGGGGATGCCAACACAGCTGGGGATGAGCTGGGGCACTCCTAGGGGAGCAGCCAACTTTAGTCAGCTTCCAAAGGCCTTTCAGCCCAAGAACGCCTCCAATGCAGCCTTCTCACGTAGTGTGAGTCACTTTTTTCTATGTAGTTTTCTGGGTGGCAGTAGGTTACCTTTTTCCTGCTGCTTGCTGTGCCACCAGGACTCCATTGGAGGTTAGATGGCTATGGTGCAGCAGCACCGTCCCCAGGTGCTACCAAACTGGATTGGGCTGTAAGACTTGGAAAGGCAGCCCAGAGAGCTAGACAACATTTTGAAGTGTTAGGATGTTTCACTGATGACCAAGATTAAGATACTTCATACTATAGTGTTGCCTATTACTAGGCATGGGTGTGAAAGTTGAACAGTGAAGGAATCTCACAGGCAAAAAGTTGATTCCTTGAGATGTGGTGTTGGAGGAAAGTTTTACAGATACTATGGACCACTAAAAATAAGTGGATTCTAGATCAAATCAAGCCGAAATTCTTCCTAGAAGCAAACTGACGAAAGTGAGGCGATGGTACTTCGGTCACATTATGAGAAAACAGGACTCACTGGAAAATATAATGAAAGTTGAAAGCAGCAGGAAAAGAGGGAGACTCAACATGAGATGGATGAACTCAGTAAAGAAAGGCCAGCCCTCAGTTTGTAAGATCTGAGCAAGGCTGTTAACAATAGGATGTTTTGGAGGTCATTAATTTATAGAGGTGCCGTAAGTTGGAAGAAATTTGATGGCACTTAACACATACACACAAACTGAGAACCAAATCACTAACAATTCTTCCATCTTTGTTTTGCATAGGTCTTCCTCCGAGAGGCCTAGTTTATTTCTTGCTTCAGAGGGGATCACAAGAACACAGTTTAAGAATTCTAGATCCAATGCGTAAAATGGTGTTGCTGGGTAATATGAGAAATGGAACCAAGGTCTACTTGGTATTATATTCTCTTTTTTCCAAATGTTGGTTAAGACTGAAAAGGAAATGTGCCAACAAATCAAAGCATCATGCACAGCAAAATATGTCCCTAGCTTTTCTTCTCTGGCCCAAGCCCAGCCTGATGGAACTAATGAGATAGCTCCTTTTCTCTGAAGACAGATGGGTCCAATAAGGCAACAAGTCTCTTTCTCTTGGTGGATTTCACTTTTCCCTAAAGCAGTGGCAGGACTAACTGTATTGCTAGATTTCTGGGATGGTACTGCTGCCGCCATTGCCACATGAATCAAAACAAGCTAAGAGCTCAGAGACTTCAGCAGAACCAGATGGTTTAATATGGGGCAGATAATGCAAAGTCTAACTAAGCATGCAACCCTCCTCCCAACTTTCTAAGAAACAAATGCTGAGCAAGAAATCTAAGTCTCTCTCTCTCTCTCTCTTTCTTTTTCTTTTTCACACAACTCCATTCATATTTGTTGGTAAGACAATAGAAGGCACAAAAGCAGTTTACAAGACCTGGAAATCCTACGCCATGCAGGAACAGGAAAACTGGCAAGGTCATCAACAAGCCATCTACTTACCCAGCTTTGTCCCCAATGCAATTTTTTTTAGAGAAAATGAGAAGACTGTTTAACTGTGCAAGGAACTTTTGCTTTGCCATGAATTTCTCCCTCCAGCTTCAGACCTGCTGCATTGTATCACAAATAGTTCTAACCATCAGTAGTTTTTCAGAGGACACAGGGAGCTGTATAGCATGTGGAAGGCCTCTTTCATGAGTTTCTGGGAGCCTGCCAATAATACATGGCAGAGTAAATTAAGACAGCAGTTACAATTTACAGTGCAGTCCTAAGCAGAGCTACACCCTTCTAAGTTCATTCCCTAAATGGCCTCTGAAGGCTATAAATTTGCTTAGCACTGCAGTTAGATTATATATTCATTCACTCTATAAGCAGTTCACAGATTGTCTTCATGGAGCATTTAAGATGTTTTCATCATGTGGCTTGTAAATGTGGTCCTGAAACCACCTTCCCTATTCTTTATAATTCTTTTTTCGTTTAAAGAACTTACATATTACCTCTCCAGAGACCTTACAAAATAAAAAACACACACAATAAACCAATAAAAACTACATAAAAATCATCAATATTAAAAACAAACTGATGACATAAAGATGACATAAAACAACATTTAGCAGCCTAAAATGATATATCGGTCCACAGGCTATAAGTAGACAATAAAACCAGCTTGAAAAGATGAACTCCTTTAGTTAAAAACTACAATGAAATAAATGTTTTAGCATGGAGCCTAAAGGACAAAAAAAAGGTGGCACCAGGCAAACCTTAACGGGGAGGGCATTAAAAAAAACAGTCTCTGGTTGCCACCCACCTCACCTCTGCAGACATGGGCATAGAAATAGGAGCTTGACATGAGGATATTAACTGGCTGTTAAGCAATGGTTTTTCATGGCACTATACAAACTGGCATGGGAGGGCAGGAATTGATTAATGTGAATTAAGATTTTAGATCAGTATCTATTTTTAGATCATCAGCTTTTAAACTGTGATATATGGACACTTTTCTGGCTGAACAATAATGTATTCAAGGTGACTTCTTGCAATGTGTGATTGTTCAAAAACTGTTAATTTTTTATCTAGTACTCAAGATTGATCCAAAATTTTTTACAATGGTTTATATGTGCATATTCTTGAATTGTTTTCCTGAGTCTCCCACTGTCTCCCATCTGCCTGCCCCACCCTACAGAACAAAATACTAACTTTCAAAAGAAATGCTTTGCTTGGTGATCTGAATCCTGCTAAGGCTGTATGGCTTGTCTGTCTGGTATTCCAGCCTTGCCTGTTTTGCCTGCCCGACTCTCCAGATCAAGCTTATTTGTGTTACTCATCTGTTGTAAAGTGAATTGCAAATACTTTGCATGTTTTTGCATTTTCTCCTGGGAACTACACTTCAATCCAGTAAATATGGAATATGTGTCAGTATAATGAATGCTGCTGACATGTTCACTAAAAAATTAGCTGTTTTTAAATTAATCATGATTTGGCCATGGTAGCCCTTGGCTATACGGAATCAAAACAATCCAGTAAATTGTGAGCACTAACTTGACAGGCATAAAGCCATTCTGATTTTTTTTTTTTTTTGCAAACCCATCTTTGCCATTGTATGTAAAGCTAGGCTTGACAGAAACTAAGCATTGTAAGCAAGATTTCAAACATCTATTTTGCAAAAACTGAATCATAACTTGTTTAAGGTAACAGATTTGATTTTTACCCTTATGCTCCCAGAAAATATACACTCCATGCCGATTCTCATATTGAATCTGTGAAACTTCGAAGACACGTCATCTAAAAATTTTTAAAAACTGGCAAAACTATGTATTGCCAACATTGGCAAGAAGAGCAGAGTTCAATCATGTACTTTATTCAGTAAAAGGCAGGTGGCCACAATGTCTGCAGACCAAATGTCCCAGGAGATCTTCACAAAATGGCAGATGCAATAGAGCAGGCAAGTGGCAAATCACCAGCTGGGGAAAATAAAAAAGGAACAGATTTAAGTCGTGCAGTAAAAATAAACCAGGCTTCTCTCCACACAGCATTGGGGGAAGTGTCTTCAAAATGTCCCAAGGAAAAAAGATCATTAGTTTAGTGATTTTTGAAAACAAGATGAAGACATCTTTTGGGGTGGGGGGGAAGCTGTGTGGAGGTCCTCCTTAGGATATTTTCTATAACCTCCTCAAGACATTATATTTGTGCTGTGACAAAAAGACCCATGACTCCAGGTTGGCTTAACAATGACTTTCCATTAACCAATGCTTTGATTAATCATGAAGAAGTTTAAATACTGAAAGATATTGTTCATTTCATAGCAGGATATGCAAACCACATGGGAACTGGTTACATTCTCCATTCAATGTACTGGTTCCTGTTCCATATATGTTTGCTACATCACTCATTTGTCAGGGCTGGGCGTTTCTTTTATATCATAGTTAACATCCTCTTTGAAGGTCATAAGGTGGCATTCTAAGTTTTGCTGGCACAAAATTATTTTATAGCAGCAGTAAATAGAAGCAATGTAGGGAATCATTTTGGTGATCCCTGAGACTGCACAGCAATTTTCTATAAGCCAAGAAGTGAGAAAGGAAGTTACTTCCTAAAGAAGAGAGCCGTAGCAGCTTTCTAATAATATGCTGGTATCTGCCCATTCCCTGCAAGTAAGCTTGCCTGTTCCGAACTTAAGGAATCAAAACAATCCTTTCTCCTAGCTAACCTAACCTTTGCTCCTGTTACACCTGATTATACTGCTGCAGCCTGGTTCAGAAGACCTAAATCCTGCTTCCTCAAACCATAAACAAGTTGGTCAATTGGATTACATCAATTTAAATCCAAGTATTCCAGGTTATGTAATTCATTTATCACAGACCCAGAGAGATGTGTCCTTGTTCTGCAAATAAAAGTTTCCCAGTTAAGCAAGTGGGTGCTTGCTTCTGTTGCCGTATGATAGCTGTCCTTAGGCAAGAGGTGATTGATGCTAAGGATGAGTAAAAGCTTCTTAGGATGGTTACCTAGCAACAAACAGCATACACTGCTAAGAAATCCCGCAATCAAGGTGGGGTTCCAGGCTGCATTAGTTGAGAACTTAATGGGAGGATTTCATTTCAGGGATTATATTTCAAGTCAGAAACAGATCTTTGTAGAATAGGCTTAGCCAGTTTCTCTGTTAATTGGAAATCACTGGCAATGTATCTTCTTTAGCTGTACTGTTTGCTTCCATCCTGCTACAACAGTAGCAATAAAGAGAAAGAACTGTGCTAATTACAAAAATGACTATTTTCCAGAAGATGTCAGAATCTGTTCCTCCCAGGAGCTTTACAGAAATAAATGTCAAATCACATAAGAACAGCCCTGTTGGCTCAGACAGTGGCCTATCTAGTCCAGCATCGTGTCTCACACAGTGGCCAACCTGTTCCTCTGAAACTCCAACAACAGGAAATAGAGGGTGAGACCTTCCCTGATGTTGCCTCCTAATGCTGGCACTCAGAAGTTTACAACCTCTGAACATACAGTGGAGGTTTCCTTCAGCTCCATGGCAAGTAGCTCCTGATAGACCTATCTTCCATGAATCTGTCTCATCCTCTTTTAAAGTTGTCTGTGCCTATGGCCACCACTACATCTTCTGACAGAAAATTCTACATTTAAATCACTTCCTGTATAAACTATTTCCTTTTGTCTGTCCTGAATCTACTGCCCCTCAGCTTTACTTAAATGCCCTTGAGTTCTTTTTTTTTTGCATTTATTCAGTAGTTATTCTTCTCTATTACAGAGACAAAAATACATTACAATATTGTTAAAATATTAAACTTACACTTTTGTGAGTGTTTACATTACATTTTCCTTAGCAGTTTTTCTGTTATTGTATCTTTTCAAAACTTATTGTAATTGTAAGCTATCTTATACATTACTCAAAATAGTGCACAAAATCTTTAAATTAAAAACAATCTATAGTCATTAAAAACTAAATGGAAAAATAGTCATATAAATCACATAAATGGTTATGTTTTTTAGTTTTCTTAAAAATACACACTTTGATTTCTACTTCTGCCCAGGGCAGATTGGAGGTCTTTTGATAGCTCTCTGAATGATAGTGGGCTCCTAATTTTATACAGTACTATTTAAGACCTATATCGTGGACATCACTTCATTCTAAATATTGGTTTGGACTCATCAGTGTACAAAAAACTATTTAAGACCTTCATTGGGATCTTTAATATATTTTAGATTCATATACAACCTTCCTGGATTGAATAAGAGATTTTTCAATGACATTGATAGGTGTGTAAGAGTTTGCCCACTGAGGAAGACCTATTTTGGTTGAAAAATGCAAGGTCTTTGTGTTAGTGCTATTGTAACCATTTATGTGATTTATGTGACTTTTTTCATTTAGTTTTTATGACAATATATTGTTTTTAACTCATAGACAGTGCACACTGTGCTATAAATGTTGATTATATAATTCATCTTTTTTTGGTTTCCTAACCTTGTTGGCTGCTAGTCTCCCAGTATTATTTGCTTCAATCACCTCCCTAATTTCTTTCTCCATCTTTTGATCAGCCTCTAGGGCTTGATCAGTTGAGTGATAGTACATCCGCAGTTTTATGTAACACTTAGGGTCCATGATTTCCACCCACATTGCTTCTGTTGGGGAGTTCATTCCCCTAATATTTTCTATCTTATATGATTCTATGCCTTCTTTGACGTACACCTCCCAACCTGTTCCTCCCTGTCCTGCCCATAGAGCTTTTTACCCAGGGGTTACTGTATCCCATAGCTTCTCATCATTCCACCATGCTTTTGAGATACCCACTGTGATGGACAGGTTACATTCTGCCCCTCCCTAAGAACAGCCAATGGGAGCTGACTCAATGTTAGTGAGATAGTAGCAAGTTATGGAGTGGATGAGACCAATTGGAGAGCTGGGAGTGTGTCTGGGTGAATGAAGCTGTGATGAACAGCAGCATAAAGCTGACTGAAAGAGTCAATGAGTAACAAAAGATCCAAAAAGCTGAAATAGGGAAACAGTTCAAAAGTTCAATTGAAAAGACATATTGTAACCTTTACCTGTCTTTTCTCAGTATTATATTCAAACCCTGTGTGCTGGTTGTCTCAAGGAAAGAAACTTACACATACACATAAACTAAGATTTCACTCTGTATATATTTTAATATAGGTGACAGTATGTGCATGGAACAGTGTTTGAGTCCCCAATCTCAATAGCTCTGTCTATGGCTGATTTCTCATGGCGAAATTGCACCATTGTTAGCACAGGGAATACTCCTCTGCAGCCAGGAATTCTTTAGGACTCCCAGTCCTGCAACCTGTCTGCCACGTTGTTGCCCTGGTGCCTCCCTGCAGTATTGGCTTTTCTCCATGACTTTCAAAATTAGAGGTTCTTTTGAAATGCCCCTTTGTTACTCTGGTGGCTTCCGCCGCTGTGAAAAACAGGACCAGTTTCCCTGCAGCAGAACTGGGACTAGTTTTCCTGCCTCGCCACTCTGGCCTGCCCCACCAATCAACAGGCACTGAGAATCCGTTCCTCCCCAGCGCTTTGTGTAAAATCCTTGCATGTGTGAGAATCCCTGTTGATAAGAGACATGGCTGTCATTGCAGTGGAAAAAACATGGCGAGAAAGGGGGTGGAGGATGGCAAGTCTCTCGCACATGCAAGGGTTTTAGACGGGGGGGTGGAGAGCAGCAATTCTCTCGAACACACAAGGGTTTTAGAAAGGAGGGGGGGCCAAGAGTGCCAATTCGAAGTGACTGTTGTGTGTTCAGAGTAATTTAAAACTAAAATAGTGAAAGTGAGTGGAGGGAATGGGGGGAGAGTCAGCCAATCAGAACACAGGAAACAGAGGTTGTCCGTGCATGTGAGGAAGACATTGTAGAAGAGCTCGCAGTACAAATGGAAAAGCACCAGGCTCGTGAAGAAACAGCTGGGGCATAACAGAACCTGGGAGCCATGGAGAGTCAGAAACAGTGCAAAAAGCACTTCAGCAGATAAGCTCCCGGATCTTCCATGGGGCATTTTGACCGTGAAAAATCAGCTGAATTGAGAGACAATTATTAAAGGGGGCTGAGCTACGCTATCTGCTAAGGTCTTTGAGTGAGAGGACCTGAAAAGCGAAATGGTTATGACTCTATATAGATTTTAAAAGAGGCAGGATGTATATGGATATGTGACAGATTGACCTACTTGTAACACTAAACCTGTGGGAAAGAAGTTGCAGAGGGTGGTAGGCATTCTGTGCGAGGGAGAAAAGGGATAAGTGGTGGGATACTAACCCCAATTTAAAGGAGCTCCTGAGGTAAAATAATGAGTAAAGTAGTGGTGGCTGTGTGTGTGGAAAAAAGAAGTTTATGGTCAGACCCCTCCTGAGGTAAAGGTCTTTGTAAAAGTGTTAGGAGGTATGGAAAGAGTCACAGGGAGTTAAAGTAAAGGGATTTCTCCTCTTGAGATAAATGTTTCAGGTAAAAACATAAGGAGGTACAGTAATGAGAATCCCACGCAGTTTTAAAAAGGGAAGCTAAGTTGGCAAAAGTGGATTTGTCCTCCTGAGGTAAATACATCAGAGGAGCTATAATAAAGATCCCAAATAGTCAAAAAAAAGAAAGAACAGGCTTGGTTAAAGAAGTTATGACACTCCTGGGGTAACAAAAAAGAGCAAAGTGTATGAAGTTGTCACTGAAATGCCTCCCAAGAAAATGAAGCCTGCTACAGATAAAGATGATGCTCCCAGAGAGATGAGCAGTAACTGTGAAGTAGAAAGAAACAGATGCTAAAGAAATCTGGAAAATCAAGGAGAAAATTCAGTTGGCTAAACTTGAACAACAGGAATGAATTGAATTGGGCAAAATATCAACTCAAAGAGAGAAGGAAGAACAAATTGAATTTGCCAAATTAGCAGCTCAAAAAGGAGAATGAGAATTAGTTCAACTGTAGAATTAAAAACAAAGGGAAAAGAACAGAATGGAGACAGAAATTCAGAAATGAAAAGTGAGAGAACTGGAACTAGAGGGAGTTAATACAGTTCCTAGGGTACAGGAAAATAACCAGGGAGCAGATATTAAAAGAATTCCCAGATATAAAAAAAAGGACAATCTGGAGACATGGGCCAATTCCTGGTTCAATCCTGGTTCAAATTTCCCGCCATGCAGCATGAAGCAAATGCCTTACAACCAATCAGTGCACATGGTGCTGTTCTCGCGAGAGCACGAGAGAACGACAACCAACCAGAAACTTGGGCGGGGAGGACGTGCTGACATGATGACGTGCTGACATCTTCACGTGAGCACGTTTTTGCAGGAGAAAAAAAGGTCCCACCCCAACACGGCACGACTGCTAATCAGGAGAGACCCGCCAAGTCAATAATGTGGTAGTGGGAATTGTTACCTTTCTTGAATCCGAGATAGGCCTAGATGTCTTCACTGGAAACATGTTGTGGTGTGGAGGTTGAAACTGCGATGAAAAGGTGCAGTTTATTTTCAAACTTGGTTTGATTTAGATTGAATTTCCCGGTGGGGATTCGGCCATGCTTTTGATAGACCCTGTTTAGATTTCAAGATCCCCAATGACCAGAGAATGGCCTATGTAAAATCATAGATCTCTGGGGGTTTGAATTAAATTTACTGTGAAAGGGGGGCTGAGGAAGTAAACAATTATGATTTGTTTAAAACAACAACCAAAGCAAAGTTCTAGGGTGATACCAGAACATAGAAAACAGTTTAGGAGTTGGAGGAAGAAACTCAAGTGGCAAGTAAACTAGACTGATTGTTAAAACAATGGCTGATAGGCAAAAGAAGAAATCCTCCAAAATGTTGTTAATCTTATAGGGCTGGAGCAACTTTATAGACTTGCCAACTAAATGTTGTTGGCTTGCACAAAACAAATATCCAGAAACCCAAACAAAAACTATAGAAATTATGGACCAGTTGCTATTGATAAGGGAAGAACTGGGTTGTGGATATTCTCCTCAGAAAATACATTAGAAGAGATACCAAAAGAACCTCACCTGCCCAACAAAAAACTATACAGAAGTGGTTGCCAAATTGCCATGGAAACATCTCAAAGCAGAGAGGAGGGGACATGGATGAAATGTTAGCAGTTTGGGTAAAACAGATATCTGAGTTTCAATTGCCCCAGAATGAATAAAAGGTAGGGCACATTATTAGTGTAGAAAAACAAGACACTGGGGTTACTATTGCTCCAAACTGAATATACAAGAGGCTCCTAGTCACCAAAGCAAGTAAATGTCATCAAACAAAAACAGATTGGCCTGGCTCCTAAGCAGTTAACAGTAACTGACACAACAGTGGGCTTAGAATGTTTAAACGTCTCCGATGAGAATCAAACACTGGGAGGACCAGGCATGCCAGAGTATGTGCGATCTTAACACCAGAGGAAAACATGGATCCTGGTTACAGTGTAACAGCGGTATTTATTTATTTATATTTTTTATTTATTGGCCACCCTCCCCCAAAGGGCTCAGGGCGGCTTACAACGTAATAAAATCATTATTATTATTGGATGGACAGCATTTATTAGCATGGAGGGATTCAGGATCTGAGGTTAATATTGTCGAACCACCTAATAAAATAAGAAAGCTTAGTTGAGAAGAAAAACATCACAGTCAAAGGATTGAGAGGACCCACTTTTCCAGTGCCTTGGCTAAAGTGCATGTACATTATAAAGACTGGGATGGTCTTTGGACGATGACATCTTGATGACATCCTAGCCCCAAAGATGTTAGGCAATGGCCTGGCAAAACACATAGCCAGACTGAATGAAACAACTCACAAATCAAACTGAAGCAAGAGGCATCTAATCAAGAGCAGGAAGAGGGCACCCAAGAAATCTCACAATGTAATGAAGCCTCTGTGGAGATAATTAACAATCAGGATGGGTTGGGGGGAATAGGCATGATTACAACTAGGTAAAATGGAATCAGCTGAATGCATAGCAGAACCACAATACAATGACACATTCCAGTCTTAAGAGATGATACTAATACAACCCTCCTGACCTCCCACCTGAACATCCTATAAAGTTGATAAACAGGGAAGATTACATCAACAGCCTCTTGAGAAAAGAGGGAAAACTACTACTAAACCACACAGGCAGTTGGTGTTGCCATGAATATATAGTATGGACTTGCTGGGGGTGGTGCACATTACTCCTTTCACTGTTCACTGGGGTGTGAGTGGAAATAAAAACTAATTGACCCAAGACTTACAAGGCCAAACAATGGATAAAATGTGATAAGCATGTTAGCTGATGTGTGTGATCCAGCACCCCACATTCAATCTGAACAGAACTGCTTTTCAGTCCTTGACATCATTACCTCTGGGTGACAACAACTAAAACTTTAAAGTAAAACTTGTACAGTCTGGTGATGGACAGGGGAAAGAGAGAGATAAAAGAAGGAACAGATAAGAAAGTGAAAAGGGATATTGAATCTCTCCAACTTACAAATACATCTTGATATTTGGACAATAACAAAGTCCATACAGTAGTCTTTGCAACATTACTGCCAAATGACAGCCAGATCAGCTTTATGGCAATAGATGACAATGAGTTACCTTTTGGCCCTCTACAAGGAAGCACCAGAGAGGTGATGGATAATTTCACGAGGAATCTCCCAAAGAAGCATGAAGCAGCAGATTAGTCAGTCTTTTGTTTTGCTCACTGCAGAATGGAAACATGGACCACATATATAGAGATAAATTTACAGAAAAGGTAGAGCAGGTCTTCTGTTAGCAGGATCCACTGATTTAAAAAATGAACTGAGTCAGTCATAAACGTGTGGTCTGCAAATACTACCTAAAGTACAATACCCACTGGAATCCAGGAAAAGATCCTGACATTGCATCTGGTGAGGAGAGGCAAACATTTGGCAGAGACCAGTCAGAAAAACACAACCTGGACACAGTGTGTAACAGACTTCCCTCTGTGATACACCTCTGAAGATGCCAGCCACAGATGCAGGCGAAATGTTAGGAACAAGATCTGCCAGATCATGGCCACACAGCCCGGAAAACCCACAACAACCAACAACCTTTTATATTTATCAGCACTTTGGGTGTTTATATGTACCTGTCTACGTAGCCCTGTATTCAGAACCAGTAGCAATCATGCAGATAATGAGAATGCCACCTTGAAGTACTGCCCTTTAACTTTCTGCCTATTGACCTCAATTTTTCCTCCAGGACCCCAAGGTTATAATGTGCACTATGATTGCTGACTGTTCTCCAATCTATCCATCAATCTATTTTGACAGTACATCTGCAACCTTCCAACTCAGTGATCAAATCACTATGTGGTCAAAACACCCACCACAGACCTCCCTATAATCATAGCTGTGTAAGGCCCCTGCACACCATGGCAGAAGCCTCAGATAGTGAGGAGGCTGTAGCTGGGCCATCAGAGGTCCAGCCAACTCAGGCAGACTTAGAGCCTGAGTCTTTAATAGTGGGCACAGGATCTGAGCCAGGGGTTCAGGCAGCACCTGAGGAAGTAACCCTTGGGGTGGAAACTGCTACCCCAAAGCCATGGCCAGATCCCAGCTCTGTCCTTTCCCAGTACCCAGTTGTTCAGTCAGGGGACAGCCTGTCAGCTCATACACCCTTAGGGTCATCTGAACCCCGGGAACAACAATGAAGGCAGCTGCAGAGCCACCTACAGGAGCAGAGGCTCAGCAGGCCATTGGCAGCTTTAAAGCAAGCAAGGAAAAACAGGGAGTCTTTGCAGGAGCCAAGAGCCAGGCTAAGGGAGTGCAGCTGGGGGAGATTGGCAATTAGTGGGAAGGCCATTCAGTATATAAGGCTGTGGGAAGAAGGCTGCAGTGTGGCAACAAGGTTGTTTTGGGATGATTGAACGTTTGCTTGTATTAATCCTTGCCTTGGTCTAAACTTCAATAAACAGTAAATACCGCATTGCTGTCTGGACTTTTGCTTGCTGGGGGTCTGGGACATGATAATCACCAACTACCAAAAGTCCATCTCTCCCCAATCCCAGATGAATATTTTTAGTACAAGAAGATATTTATCAGTCATTCAAGGAAGGGCTCCCTTCTAAGGGGATCACATTCCCTGCCCCTCAGCCTGATATTATCTGATTTTGAAACTCTCACTCTGCACAACAGCAGAACTGTCAACACAGGAGTGAGAATGTACTGGTTAGTCCCTGAAGTTCTTAATCTCCAGCCTATCTACATCTGTGTGTGTTTCAGCTTCTCTAGGTTGGCACCCCTAGCCCCAAGGAAATGAACATGCTCCCTAAGATTCAAGAGCTCCATACGCTTATCACACACCCATGTCTTCTGCCCAGTGGGTAGATAACCCCCCTCTACAGCTGTTGGTCTGAGATTGGGGATGGGACTAAGGGTTGGATTATTTTTATTGATGTTTTAATTGTTATATTTTAGTCATGATGTTTTTGTTGTGGTTTTTATTTTAAAAAAACATTTGTAAGTCGCCTAGAGGTGCTACTATGAGTCCAGGTATAAATATCAAAAAGAAATAAACTATACATGTGGCAGTCCTTGCAAAATGTTGGATATTCCTTGTTCCCCTCCTGGCTCTCTACCTTCATAACTGCTTTAGTAATTTAAAGGAATTTTGGATGAAACAGGGTGCTTACCAAAACTTGGGGTGATTTCTGCAGCAGGAAGCATACAGTAGCATACTACCCACTTTGCAGTTGTAGAACCTTTATGTCCTCTTTAAGGGAACTCACTATTTCCAGCTCCAGCTCCAGCTCCACCTCGACCTCCCTGGCTGAACTCCCAAGTTCAACTCTCAAGCTGAACTCTGCTGTTAGGAACTCTGTTTGAGGCACTGGTCACAAGCCCCACAGGTCTTCTTGAGAGTGCCTGTTACAGAATCAGCCTTCTAATGAGCTCTGCTTTGTAGCTGAGAGCTGTGGCAGCTGATTCACCTCACTCAAGCTGAAATCTCTCTCAGCAGGACCATGAGCTTTTACTGCACACACCAAAAGATCGAAGCAATATTAAACCATGGTTAAATATTTCACAGTAGCTGACAATGTTTGTCCATTCAATAGGCCAACATCGCACCTCCAGTCTTGCCCTATATCTAGAATCTCCCATAGTATTACCTGACCGCTTACAATATTTGTGTCTTACTTTTCCATTGCTAATATGTGTGCCATGCCACCTCTCATTTTACAAATTAAACACGGATTAGATCAACAGATGTTTCCCAAGTATGCCAACATTAATTAAAATTAAGCTAAAGCTCTTGTGAAAACATCCTCCAGCACGTTTTATTTATTTATTTATTAGATTTGTATCTTGCTCTTTCCCAGCATAAGGCTGGGCTCAAGGTGGCTAACAATTAAAATCACATCACACAATAAACAAACCTGCAATTGTTTACAACTGTGAGAATCATGCCATGAAATCCAACATGAAGAAACCTTTTGAGCAATGCTGGCAAGATTAGAGGTCTTTAGTGTTTCTGAGGTATTCAGGATTCAGTTAGCAGTTAACACAAATCATAGAATGTATTCAAATTGTTACTGTTTTATGGGGAAAGTGATATATGAAAACATCAGATCCATAGATGGCATCGATTTCCTAATTAAAGTGGGATTATCTCACCATATTGTCCCATGATATCAACAAGACACCTCAGTTTGCAACCCTGTTAGCAGTTTTGTAAATTAAAGGAATGCATGAACATGAATGTAGTACTTCTTTAAAAATGCAAAGGCAAGCAATCTGCTCTCAAGCATGAGTACTGGGACAAGAGTGACTGCTGCAATAGTACTGAATTCTCTGATACATGCATCGGTGTGAAAATATGGGAAGGAAGAGTCACACAGCAGGTAGAGGACCCACCTAAGTTTCACCTGTCAACAGCTGAGTGATAGAGATTTTACTATTCAAACCAATGCAAAAGACAGCTGGGCTTTCAATTTTTTTGTTATAAATGAATTCACTTTGGAAAACATACCAAATTGGTCATAATTATTAACTAGTTCAGGGAAGTTCACCACAGCCCATTTCTATGATTAAAATTGAATTATCCATTCACAAATCAACCTAGTAACATTTGTTTATTTAGTCAAATGATTTATACTCTACCTTATAGCCACAAATTCAAGGCAGCTGAGGCAGTTAACAGAGCCACAAAATCTGTAACAATATCACAATCATCACAAGCAACAGGTTACAACAACCAGTACATAATTAATACACACAGGCTCTTTATGAATGCACCACTTACCCATGGCTATTTGCTTTGCTATGGGGTTTTCCTGTGGTTTACTGTTCTCACCAGAGTATCCTGCTGTGAAGTGTCCTGAGTCAAGCTGAGCGGACCCGCCATGTTACCTGCCTGTCGCTTCCTTGTTCTCTCCATGCCACTTCCATCTGAGCAGGTTGCCTGCTGCTTTTTTGTTTTTTGGTATCATTATATGGTCTATTGTTAATTCACTTGACCATTCATGTTCTATGTCAATTTCAGCATGAAAATTAGAAAGAAAGAAAAAACAAAGAATGAGACTTTTCAATCCTGGAACAATAGGAAAAACTGTTGTTCTGTGGGCGGAGAAAAGTGGGAAAGAATGAGAAAAGCCCAAGAAAGAAAAATGCATGCTGACTCCCTTTGCTTTCCCTGTGCAGATAGAGGAAAAGTCGTGGTCTCAGATGTTTTCAAAACTGCAGGGATTATCTGATCTGTGACACAGTGAGTTCAGGAGGAGGAATGTAAGAGCAACTGAAAATCTGACTCCTCAGATTAGAAACTGGCTTGATCCCTTTGGAGACACATAGGTGGATTCTTACAGTCTTATGATAGTCCACAATGTTTGGGTTTCTGCTTGAGTAGAAAACCTCCATCTTAGGTTCTCTCCATTTGTATTTCTAAATACTGCTGAGCTTCTCCCAGCTGCTTGACTTCCACAGCCTGGTTCAAGGTATTGGCAATTTCTGCTGCATCCGCTTTGTTCTGGCAATATTACAATAGGTCATCCACAAAGGTAAGCACAAACAGATATTGTCCATCTTTCACTCTTGAGAACAAGCATGGCACAGCTTGTTCTTAATGAGATCCTTGGTCCTTTAATAGTGCTGTTAGTGTTTTGTTCCATGATCTGGCTGCCTGCTTCAGGCTTTTCTTAAGCTTTCACACAAATTGTCCATTTTTGGGTTGTTGAATCCCCTGTGGTAATTTCACATAGATTTCCTCTGATAACTCTCCACTGAGAAAAGCAGTTTAATGCATATGCTCTACGTGCATCCCTCTTGAAGAGGCAATGCTTAACAATGGTCTGATAGCTGTGTATCTAACAACTGGAGCAAATGTCAGAGTAATCAAATCCAGGTTTCTGAGTAAATTCTTTTGCTACTAGATGAACTTTGTATTCTTCAATGTTCCCATCAGCATTGTGCTTAATTTTGAACACCCATTTGCACCCCACTGCTTTCCTACCAAGTGGAAGTTTAGTTAGTGTCCAAGTTTCAAGGAATGTTGTTCATCTTTTACCGCTTCCATCTACCTGTTTCTCTCAGGTGCTGGTAAATGCGTCATTTCCTCCTAGATCACGGGCTCAGTCTCAGTTTGCAAATTTGCATAACATAGTCACTGTATCACTTGGGCATAAATCCCTTGTTAGCTCTCTGAATTTCTCACAGTAGATGAGATCTCTCCTTCATTTGGCCTGGCCTGTACTGCTGCCCCTTCTGACTGGGTATCCTACAACTGGGCTCTGGGTGCAGCCTCTAAGCACCACTGGGGAGTCTCAGGGGCCGAGTCCAACTGGCCTGCCATTGTAAGGACAAGCTGAGTGTCACCACATATTGATGATACCATAGTCCAAAACTCTGGACCAGCTTGGTCAGGGGGTGCATATAGATGTTAAAAAGCATCGGGGAAAGGATCACCCCCTGCTGCACCCCACAATCAATAAGTTACCGCCTGGAACTCTCCTCCCCTGACATACCAAATGAGATACCAAATGAGATCTTACAGATAAGAAAACAATATGCAGAATTAACAGATAGTTTGGAAAAGAATATTTATTACAAGTGGGAAAACACTGGAGCACTGTCTTTTCTTTTCAAAGTAAGTAGAAGAATTGCTGGTGTGGAAGGTGCTAATGAGTTAAGAAAATATAGGAAAGAATTTACAAAAAAATAGAGAAAACTAATAAGATACTTAAGTACAGTAACTAAACCCCTGTGGTAATCTTAAAATTTAATTTAAGGTGCAATTATATTTCTATGTATAAAATGTATCACATGGAATGTCAATGGTATGAATGAACCTATTAAGAGAAGGAAATTTTTTAATTACATAGAGAAATTGAATCCACAGATGTGCTGTTTACAAGAAACCCATATTGTACAAAAACATTGTAAATATTTGTGCAATAGGAAGATAAGTTTAGAATTTGTTAAGGTTAGAAAGGAGAAAAAACTGGTAAAGTTATTTATGTTAAAAATTATTTAAATCCTGTAGTTAAGTTTACAGATCCTGAAGGATGTTATGTTATGATTGAAATTGAACTAAATGGGAGGGAAATGCTGGTGGTTGGAATTGATGCACCCAATAGTGATAAAAGCAATTTTTTAAGGTATTGTATGGAAAAAATGATGGATTGGTATGGTTTAGATGTAATTATGTTAGGAGATTTCAATGAAGTCTGCAAACCTATTTGAGATAGAGAAGTGGCTGGCAAGAAAGGGTGGAATAAAGAGCAGGGAAAACTTCCTAATTATATTTTTAATTAATAAACAATTTTGGTTTAGTTGATGTTTGGATACATATTAATGGGGAAAGAAAAGACTTCACTTTTTTTCA
The DNA here is from genome assembly GCF_021028975.2 of Sphaerodactylus townsendi. Taxonomy (NCBI): domain Eukaryota; kingdom Metazoa; phylum Chordata; class Lepidosauria; order Squamata; family Sphaerodactylidae; genus Sphaerodactylus; species Sphaerodactylus townsendi. The sequence continues at coordinate 87,087,024 of NC_059427.1, forward strand.
CAAAGACATGGTCCAGAATAGATGTTAAATGGATTTCATCTAACTTTGCTAAAGTTATATATAAAGGAGAAATAAAAGAAACAGGAAAATAATGACAGAGTCCAACTGGAAGTTAAAAAACTCCTTATTATTGAAGGAAGAGTTGATCAATTATAGGAAAAATAAAATGTCAGAATTTTTTTTATTAAACAACAATGGAGAAATTGATTGGAGTATTGCATGGGATAAAGCTTTATTTAGAGGGATACTAATTGAAGTCGAGAATAGAAAGAAGAAACAAAAGAAATCTAGGTATGAAATGTTTAAAACGCAATTAAAAATTATAGCGAAAGAGTTAACTGGAAAACCAAATGATGAGAATATAATGAAAAATTGGAGAACATTAAAACAACTGGATTTAATGAGATCTGAAGGAATTGGTAGACAAATATTGTTAACCAAACAACATAATTTTGAATTCAGAAACGAAGCCAGTAAATAGCTGGCATGGAAATTTTAAAAAGAGACAGAAGAAAATCCCATTTTGAAAATTATACGGGAAGATAAAATGATACTAAATCAAGGAAAAATTAAAGAGGAATTCACATGGCACCAAGTGCACAACTCTGTTTTTGAAATGCCTCGCTCATTGAATGAGTTTCAAAAACAGCATCTCCCCACCGGTTGGGGGGGGGGGGAAGCATGGTGCTGCCTGGTTTTGGAATGGTGTTTTTACCGTGCTTGGGGTGCTGTTTTTGGCCTGTGCGGAGTGGGCCTAAAAATCACATAGCTGGCAGGATCAGATCTAAAATGCAGACACAACAAATGCAGAACTCAACGTTTATTAACCAAGCTCTATTTTCTAGCAGTCTCTGATTCATCTCCAGGCATAAGGCTGCACAGAGCACACAGCTGGGTACTTCTAAAATCTTCTGAAGGAATAGTGCTTGGGTGATTTCTACACTATAGTTAAACTAGCAGGGGGCTTTTTTATTATTCAGAGGCACTACTCTGCCATGTCTCCAGAACAACTTCACTGCAGCCTCTCAAACTCTTCACCTGCTCCCCCTTCTCCTGGCTGCAGTTTCTGTGTGTGCATGGATGCAGGGGTGTGTGGCAGGGGGGATAAATAAATAAAGCAGCCTGCTGCCTCTGAGGCTGACAGTGTATGACTGGTTCAAGATCACCCAGAGAGCTCCCATGGCAGAGTGGAACTCCCAGATCCTTGTGTGACACTTTAGTCACTTTAGTCACTTCACCATCTTGGCTGTCTTCTGAAACAATCCAGGAATCATTTATACATGGAGGTCAGGGAGATGAATTGATTGTATTAGATGGTTCTGACCAGTGGTGGGATTCATCAGGTTCACACCACTTCAGCAGAACCAGTTGTTAAAATGGTGCTTATAAACAACCAGTTGTTAAATTATTTGAATCCCACCACTGGCTCTGACCACCCACATGCCCAACATCCACACACCAAACAGTGATGTGCACTGGGGCTAACACATGCATACACAAGGGCTTCAATTGTTCTATGTCCCTGCACAGATGTTATAATTGATGCATGGATGTTGAGCACATAGACAAACTGGAATACAACCCTTCCCCTTTAAGTAAATGTTTGCGCAGGGCCTGGTATACTATGCTCAAGCGTAAGGAAATCAAATAATGTATGCACGAACCAAATGCTTGAACTATTGTAGTACAATAAGAAAACAAAAGTAAAGAAATATGTGAATTTCAGAGAATGCCTCCAATTTTAGAGAAAGTTCTTTATTCAGGGGAATCTAAAAGCTTTATTGAATGAATATCTAACTTCAGAACTCCCCCTCCCCCAGCCACATAAAAAGAGAGAGTCCCTTGTTGTCGATCCATCTGCGCTGAACTAACTCCTTTGCCTTTAATGGGATTATGTTTGAGTAACTGGTTTAAAGCTGGAGCCTGGGTAGGTCAAAACCAAAGAACAGGCTTACCTAAAGCTCTGCTGAGTAAAACTGACCTGTTTCACACAGTTCTGGTTTCTGTGCCTTGAAATGTATCAGAACAACTACAGTCCCTCGGCCTTTCTTGTCATGTTTGCATCTGTGTTTGTTTCTGCTCAGTCATCTGTAGAATATGCTGAAACTCTTGCTATTGCAGGGATCAAGATAAGTCTTTTCTCTTCTGTAAAAATCTAATGGACCTTGTGGCCTAAAATGTAATTCCCACAGCTACAACTGAATTATCATTAAGCAGCAACCTTGCATGGCATCATATGATCTGGGGAAAGTGGAAATGCTTTAAGGAAGGATTTTTGCAATATTGTCCATGATGTCTTAAATGTTCCTGCTGACATTTTTTTAGTTTATTTATTTGATTATTTAGAATCTATTTTCAACTCAACCTGAGTCATCAAAGAGACAGCAGAAAGATATTATGCAACTTTACACAATCTGTTTCCATGATTTATTTATTATTATTTACACTTGTATTGTAAAAATGTATCAGTACAATTTGTTTCTGTCATTTATAATCCGCCATTCTCATTGAGACTCAAGGTGTATTACACAGTATAAATCAATACAATCAGCAATACAATACTTGAATAAGCAATGTAATAGGAACAGAATTGCAGAAATTTAAAGTCAAGCAGAAATCTGAAACAAACCACAATTATTAACATATATGCTAATCCAGGAGTCCCCAACCTTTTTGAGCCATAGGGCACATTTGGAATCTTGACACAGCATGATGAGCACAGCAACAAAATGATTGCCACAAAATGGCTAACACAAAAAAATTGCTGCTGTAAAAGTCAGAGCCAGCCAAATGGCTGCAACAGCTTAACTTCAGCATCACAATTCAGATCCTTGGGCTGTGGTGGCAGCTGCTACCAAAGCAATATGTTTTTAACCTGCAAAGTCAATCAAATCTCCAACAGTCAATCAAAAGCCTTTCCTAGCTCAGTCCATTTCCTGGGTGCCAGCAAAGGTATTGGTGGGCATATGGTGCCCATAGACATCTTGGGGACCCCTATGTTGAACAATGTAGAAATTACATAGGCCGGGTTTCATACGGCGCAAAGAAGCAGCGATGACAGGCCGATGGCGTTAAGCAAATTGCGACGTACATCTGAAAAAAAGCGTTCACACAGACAGGCGGAGCTGCGGGCGTCCGCAGCCCCGCAGAAATGTGACCGGTTAGCGATCTGGAAGCTCTTGAAGCTGGCGTCCCGCGATGTTGCGCCTGCCGCGCCGCGAGGAAGCCGATGCAGGCCCGACGATCATGCCCACGCATGGCAGTCACGATGGACAAGCGTGGCGTGCCCTGATGTCCCTGCCCGTCCCCCATCTGAGCCGAGTGCCTCCCCTCCTCTAGCTACTGCCTTTCGGGGTCCCAGTGCATGGAACGGTCTGGTGAAGGTGCTTGGCCATGCAGGGGAAAGCACCCAAGGGGACGCAACGTGTGTGTGTGGGGGAAAAAAGGTGACCCAGCCATTGGCCGTCTGGCAGTCGCCATCTTTGAAGATCCCGGCTCCCTTGCGGCTGTTCGGTGACGAGTCGCGGCGTCGATGCGCTTCACAGGGGGAAAAAGAGTGGTTTTAAAAGCGTTTTTCACCACAGAATACGGCGTCTTCAGCGCCTGGGTTTAAGCGTTTAATGACAGTAGCGAATCGCATCAGCAAGACTCCAGCCGCATTCTTGGCAAGTCTTGAACGCTCTCGCTATGGCGGTTCTTTTACCGTTTCCACGACGTCATATTTCGCCCGTGCGGAAACGGCCATAGTAAAATAGTAGATAGTGTGACACATAGTACATACTATATGCTAATGTGAGTATTGGTCCTAGGGGTCTGCACTTGAACTGTGAGCTCTCCAGATAAATTCATGGATCTGGCAATTCCCATCCAGCTCTGCCGCCACTTGGGCCAAGTTTGCTGGCAAGGCCACAGTGCATAGTCTGTAGTCCATGAACATCTGGAGAGCCACAGTTTGCAGGCCCTTGGTGGCCCATAGTTCCTTTTACTTAGTTAAAGCATCTTTCTGAACCATTCTGATGTAACATAGCCCTGTTACCTGTGTAAAAATGTTCTCCTGAATAATGCATAATTATCACAATACTAGGTATATCTGTTGAATAAGTGTTTCTGTTTGCAATAATCATTCTGTTAATCATTCTGATAATTCCAGATTCTCTGCTTTGCAGTGCCTTGGCTCCATTGTAGCCAATGGGGAATTTCTGAGTGTGTAAGCAGGCTGCACATTTTTCAAGGTAGAGGCACCAGACTTTCAAGGTTGCTCCAGGAGTAATAGTAATAGTATCCAGGCTTGGTGAACTTTGCTTCTGGGGGTTCAATTTTATGGGACCCCAAAAGGTTTATTTTGTTTTCCCAACTCCTGCATGTGAAGCCTGCTGGCTGAGTTCTCTCAGACCTCTCTTAACCCACTCACCCCCACCACCCCAGAATACACTGCTGCAGCGGTACGTTTTTACTAGCCCCATGCCACTGTATTACATGTTTCTCCTTGCAGGAATCTTGCAACCCTTCTGCTCCTCTCTCACTCCAGTGGTGTGGATTCCAGCAGAGTTCACACCACTTCTTGGCAGCAATTCCAGTTGTTGGAAATAGTTATGCGCTTGCAAATTCAGCCATTTAGTTAATTTTTTTTAATCCCATCACAGGAACCAGTTGTTAAATTATTTGAATCCCACCACTGCTCTCAGTCCTTTTCTTATTCTCTCTCTCTCCTCTGTGCATGTCATTCTTGCTGCTCCCTACCTCATCACTCTTTTTCTCTCTTTCTGTTCCCCATCAACCTCCATCTTCCCCAGGTTCCACTCCTTAAATCTCCAGGAATTTTCTAACCTAAAGTTGGCAATCTTTTCTCCTTCCCACCCAACAGCCAACCTACCTTTATATGCCACTCTGCCTTCATATTTCCATCTCCTCTCCCCTCGAAGCCTTTATCTTAGAAAACTACAATCTAAGTGGGAGCCAAAGCAGCTTACATTAGTTTTCTGTCCTCCTTTTTATCCACACAATAAGCCTGTGCTGTCAACCTTAGCCAAAATGCCAAAATAAGCATGGAAAGGTCTCTGTCCCCTTCTCATGCCTTTAGTGACATAAACTGAAGCCTGGAATCTGTGGTTGCTTATGTACAGCCATTGCAGGCAGTGGAAACTAAAATACTTTCCGTGGGATTTTCCTGGGAAGCCTTGCAAATGCTGCCTGCTTCTGAAATCTTCTCTCAATTAAAAAGGAGACTGTTAGATCAAGAGTTTCAAGTTCTGCGGGACAAGGCGAGAAGCAATTTCTCCCCCCTCTTTCTTAACATCAAATTTAAAATATGGCAGATTACTTGAGTTTACTTCGGGAGCCCAAGCATAGATGGATAATTACTAGGGCTCATTGTAACTCCTTCCCTTGCTCTATGTTACAAGGGAGGTTCCGAAAAACCGACCTGCAAGAGCGGAAATGTCCTCATTATATCACAGTGATTCTAACCATGGAACATAGATTGCTCGACTGCCCCAAATACAAGGGATCTAGGACCAGACTTTTTGCTCTTTGTCCTGTAGAGCTCAATGAATAATCCGCTGCAGGGAAGATTATGTGTTTCTAACCTAAAACAGAATTCCGCCTCCCCTGAGATTCTTTAACTTTTGTAGTTAAGGTTCCCTCTATAGGAAACCTCTTGGAATCGAGATTACCTGTGATGGTTTTCAAGTATGGGATACTTGTTCGGACAATGTTGGCTGTTATATGGATTCTATGCCTAATAAAGGTTTATATTATTATTATGTACGGCCACTGAGGAAATCTGTTTCTTAAAACTACAAGTAGTCCTTTTATCATTTTCAATTCTTTACAACTTCCCAATGTTTTTTTGTTTGCTTTTGATTGTTAGATTTCAGATCTTTCGGCAAACCGAACCCCTTTTCCAGTTGTAGAAAAATTAACCTTGCCTGTTTACTGCTCCCATCACCAGATTTAAGTATTCAAAGATGTCTCAACATTGCTATTAGAATATAAAATGTCTAATGTTTATTATAGTCTTCCAGACATATTTGTTCCACACCTGAAAGCATATTTCACTAATGATTACACTTTTAAACATATTTATTTGCCCTTCTCTTGAATCATGATGTTACTGGGCTATTTATTTACAAAGAACATATCTCCCTCATTTCCTGATGTGGCGATGCAACTTGCACTGCCACCTGCTACTGTATTTAGTAAAGTAACCATTATTCCCTTTTATCTCCAAATGTAAATTACAGTATTCTGTGTCACATCTAGCTATGGATCCTATTCTCCACATGTTACTTAATGTACTTTTTGCCCCTATTATCTTTACTCCTACAGACTACCCCATCTGCTGAGCAAATGCCAAGGTCACAGGTACCAAAGAATATCAAAACCTGATAGCTGCAAGGATTCAATAAAAACTACCATTGGTTGCACAGAACTATAGCTGGATGAACAATTGTATTTCTAAAAATCACCTTCCTTAAACTGAAATGCTTATAGTCCTGGATATAGCTGTTGGATTGTTTTATTCGGTGAATTTTATGTATGAATAAAGATTATCAATGTTTTTAAAGTGTATTTTCCTTATCACAAGGAACAGGATTGACCCAAGACTTTTTGGTGCTCTAGGCAAAGATGACCTTTGAACTCCCCACCATGCAATGAGAAAAATGAAAAATCTAGAATGAACTTTCACCTTTTTTTTATTCGTCTCCCTGTCCGGGTTATTTTGTCTCCATGCTGAAAGAAAGAGTGGCTGAGATTTTCCTTGGCTGCCATTGTTGCCCAGAAGTGGGGCAGGGGGAGGGGCAAGCTCAGTGCCAGCATCCAACCCAGTGTGGAGGCTGGACCATCCAGCTGCTAGTTTGAGTGAGTGACATGCCTGGAGGAGGCAGGGCCACAGCCTTATATGGGTAGGCGGGGCCATTTCGTGCCTCTTCTCGCCTGAGCGCCACAGCACACTAATAAAAACACCTGTGGCCAAACTTTACCCACACAATTGGGTTTCTATGTCTCCTTACACATCCTCGGGCGGCTCCTTCCCCCCCTCGGACAGCAAAAGCAGAATAGTCTAAATATGACTGTCAGCATAAACTATATCTACTGATTAAAAACCCCTCTTAACCACTTCCATTATTTTAATTTTTTTGAGATCCAAGGACAGAAAATTCCCCCCATATCACATTCTTTAGTAATCCACCCAACTCCATAAAAACTCGGTTACTAGACTCTGGCGTTTAATGTTGAAATGGAAACACAAGAACAAATCACTCTTCTTGTGAGATCCTATGTCTCTACTTTGAAAACCTCTTCCAAAACCAGTAAAAGTGTCCAGGGGCAGAGTGGGGTAGTTTGGCTGCACTATCTGAGCATTTTAACTGGACCTTAATCAGTGTGACAACCCAGAACTCCCTATGAAACAAGGAGAATACAATGTATTGTCAAAGGCTTTCACGGCCAGACTCAACTGGTTGTGGTGGGTTTTCTGGGCTGTGTGGCCATGGTCTGGTGGATCTTGTTCCTAACGTTTTGTCTGCAACTGTGGCTGGCATCTTCAGAGGTGTATCACAGTCTATTACACACTGTGTCCTATGAGAAGGGAATATTTAGTGGGGTAAATAATTGATGGTGTTCACACCTGCCTCTAGTGTACTGTGGAAACACTCTTGACCTTTTTCCTACCCCAGTATTTAACCTATAACTTGGTCCACTCATATGTGCCAAGGAAGAGTCCAGAAGTAAACAAAAACAGAACTTTATTTTGTTCCCTCTAGGGTAAAACAAAAGGTTTCGGTATTCAGGAATAAACTATATGTACAGGTCCAACTCCGGGGAAGACTTTACTCAGGGAAATAGTTTCATTGCATAATAATTTGTTACAGAGATAGAAGAGAAGTAAGCCAGAGACTGACAATCTACTGTTTGAGGTTAAACAGACAATTTTTTTCTCAGGTTTTCCAACCTAGATGAAGATTCCTGAAGCTTTTACTACATAGACTTCCATCTGTCCCTTAGATTCCCACTAGACAGGAATACTTAGTCTGAAAGTTTACAAACCGGTGTCTGCCCCCTAGGCAGCAATTGATCCTGTCTGCTTCTTCCCGAAGATAGACTACAAGATAGAGCTACTTCTAACCCGCCTGTCAGAATGTCTAGTACTCTGAGAATTACTGTTAAAACTCTTGTTTTCCCATCAACTCCCCCTCCCGTCTCCCTTTGAGAGTTTGGCAGGGTGGGCTGACTGGAAGGGTGAAAATGGAGCTGGCTGATAAGCAAAAAGAGATGATAGATTTAGGCCTCTTCCTCATCACTGCTAAATCTAAAGAAAAACGAGTACATGAGACTGTCTGGTGGAGTAAAATTCCATAGACTCCCAGCTACTGGAGAAGATCCTTTAAGGAGATCAGTATTTGCCTCTGGAGTTTGCCTTTCTGCCCCCCATTCCCATTTCTCTTAATTGAAGCCCCTTTTCCTTGCTCCACACCAGAGATGTAGAATGGAAATTTTCTCACCAAAAATCTATTCCTAAGTATGCATTGTTACATGAAATCAATAATACACGGGTGCTATAGCCAATGTAAAAGTAGTTTCAAAATTATAATTAATTTTTTTCAGTTGATTATTTCTGGGAATTGTGTGAGAGAGCACATGAAAGTAGATTTGCTATGTATAATAATCCAAAATTTTAAACTAACACTGAATTTACTGAATTAACTATAAAGGTCAAATAAAAACAAAGCTAACATTCTTATTCATATGTTAATGTCACGTAGTGGAATGGATATTGTGATCACCAGTGTAATATGTAACTAACCAGTAATGAAAGTTATGAAGTGCCCCAGAGATCTCATTAGATCACATAAATTCTGTTAAATAGCTTAGCCAACTGCAGGGTTTTGTACATGGTTCTTGCAAAAACTGGTATGTCAACATTTTTCAGTTCCTTAATTTTTTCTTAAATTTAAACAATAGAAGTGAGGAATATGCTAAATAGTCCTTAAGTTTTTACAAGTGTTATTCCAATAAAAATAATTTCCACGTAAAGCTCTAAATTGATTTAAACCACACTTGGGATTTTTTTTCCTAACGCAATATTTTACCTGAAATATTTGTTGCTGTTAAGATATAAAATTAATATGAGGTACTTGTAAATTTGTTTACTGAATATTGTCAAAATAAAAATGTTAAATCATGTCACACTCTATTTAGAACATTGGATACATTTTCATAATATTTTTGTGAAAAATCCACATCAATGCTCTGTATAAATAAATAAAGCAATACTGTCTGTTCACCTCTAGGGAGGAAGGAAGGGGGAGTGTAACTGGGGAAATCCTTAAGGAAAGAAATAGCTCTTACTTTGCAGCTGACCCAAGATCTGTTGTAGAGGGTAGTGTCTGTTTCTCCCTAAGATATGGTTTTCCCTGCTACAGGTATTTCCTTTTATTCCACTCAGAAAATGGACTGCAATATGGACAATGCCCCAGAAGAAAACAACAATAAAACTACACAAATAAAATGGAGTAGGGATTAATTTTTATTCACATAGCAAAACTAATGGACAACAAGCAAATACCATGTTAGCCAATGAGGCAATTCACTGACAGGAATTGCCTGCCCTGCTACAGAGTAGACAAGGAAGATTGGTTGTCCATCCTGACTAGCCTAGCTAACAATCAGCAAAAGTACACTTACGCATCTGAGATGGCCTCCCCACCACTTTCCAATGGTTTCTGGTAAGTATAGGCCTTTCCTTCTCTTTTTGATCAGCTTGCAGTTGCTGCTGGCACTTCCTTACAGTAAATCACTTCACTCACCATGGTTAACACATGGTATATAAATATGCAAAATTATCTGCAATCAAAACAAACCGGTGTGCTTGCGCTTAAGTTTATTCTACTAATTTCAGATTCAATCTAAAGGTTTTGGTTTAACAAGGTGTTAGATTATAAACAGCATTTAGAATGAGAAAAAGTTGTGGAGCTACAGACATATATACAACCATTTTGCTATTCCTCTGAGACAAGAGCCATTTAAATTGGAGAACACCTCCCTAGGATGAAGGAAGACTTCACACTAGCAATTCAACAGTATGTGCTGTACATAAACATTTCTTGTAGCTGGAACAGTGTCTGAATCAGATCCAGTATTCAAAAAATGTTATATTTATGCAATCTGATATCCACAATCTAAATAAGGATCCATTCAAAAGTTTTAATATAAAATGTATTTGTTTACTTGCTACTCAGAAAATTCATCAACTTTTAGTATTAATTTGTTGAGTTGCTAATTTATAATTGGAATTTAGGCGAGCTTGTGCCATTAGAGGCAGGATACATAACTCGTCTACAAACAAAATAATACTACAGCTAGGGTTGCCAACCTCCAGACTGTGACTCAAGCATAATGAAAGTGCTCAAAGGTTAGCAATCCAAGAGAGCGCCTGTATGGCTAATGGTACTACCGTAGCAGTATCTCTAATTTTCAATAAATACTTAAACAATTAGGTGGGGAGGGAGCTTTCATACTGTGTTAAACTTAACAACATAAGCAATATGTACACAGGCTTATTATTGTGTGATAATTTACACAAAGATTCCTAAACCAAAAGTCCCTCTACAAAGGGCTCACAACAACAAATTAACATAAACAACATATACATGGGCTGTCATTCCCCAGTTGTTGAATGACTTCGTGAAACCTTCACAGCGGCCTGTTCTCTTGTAATTTAAAAAAAAAATCCTTTTCCAAAAAGGCTACAGAAAACCTTAAGGTTCTTTTATGCACTGCTGGATTAGAACAGGCTCTCCAGGATAGATACTCTGGCCTCACTACCTTCTATTGAAATCCAGAAAGACTGCACTGCAAATTAGTATCATAAAAAAAAAACAGATAAAGCACACCAGAGCCTTCTAAATGTTGAAGAGAATTTCCTAATAAGTTGTCTTCAAGGAATTGTTCCACAGAAAAGATGTCACATATGATAGTTCCAGATTAATTTATTAACTAGAAAATTCTTATTTATAAGCATTAAGATTCCAAGGATACTTCTGTATCTTAAATCTGGTATACATTTTCCAAATTGGTGGCTGAGATTCCTTAAGAATATGTGACTTTCTCAAGGCCAAACAGCTAAGCAGTGTTAGGATGTAGAAATTCCTGGTTTGGATTACATTATTTACGTTACTTTGGTTTTGGTTTTTATCCTTCTAAATACACATTCCTAAATGTGAAACAGGCTATTGCAGGCTCTCCTACAATTTCATTTCCTCCTGTCAGATATAATCATATTTTGTGTATGCTCCGCTTCAATGTGCTAATTTTACTTTTGTAGAATGAAAAAGCACATTTCATACAATATAGGTGAAATCCTTGGAACAGATACGAAGAGGCCTGCGCCTCATTAAGGAGACCTAGTCCACATCAGAGAACAGATTCAAAGTTATGTCTGTGTCAAAAAGTTGAGTCTGAAACGCAAAGCACACCTAGTTCAACTTGATATTGCCTGGATGAATAGACAACAGTTGGAATCCCTTGAGATTATATACAGATGTAGGGCTCACTGATTAGGAACCTGGAACAATATAGGAATGGGAGGATTTAAAAAGAAAAACAGTCACTTTAAAATGAACTTTTTGCCACACACAAAAATATTCTTCAAAAGGGAACACTGAGAATTTGTTTTTTTAATGGTCTTTTTGAAGGAAGAGGTTTTTCTCTACCTTGAAAAAATATACATGGCAAAAATGTAGCTCAGCATTAGCCATAGTCTTATCAAGGGGACCAGAGGAAGTTGCCTCACCAAAAAATCAATTTTTTTTCTGAGACAATGGAATATGGTGCACCACTAATGACGATTCATCATCACAGCATTTCCATGGGCTGGAGGATTTCTACCCATGGAGCATAGCTTTCTCACTATCCCCCACCGGCTGCAGCCCAAAATCACACACATACCCAAATAAATTATATTATCAGAACCAGGAATAGCATTGGGGGGAGGACATTTTGGACTGTAGCAGTAGGAGGACAGGGTCATGCTCTTGTCCTCCTGAACAGAAAGCTTTCCATCCACAAAAATCTTCCAACCCAATATCAGCATGTAACTTATGCTAACAGATACTAAAAAACCAAACAAAAGAAAAAACAGGGTCTGATAATTAAGAACTTTTCACTCTTATGCCTTCAGGAGTCAAAAATATATTTCAAGTAATACCATCCCCTGGTCAAATGGTTGGCAATGGAATTTTACAAAGGCCTGGTTTGGGTTTGAAATAAACTGCTTATATCAAGAGTCAGGGATAGGCCAAGTCTAAAAATAGCCAAAATTATGCATTCACAAAAGAGAGATTGCATACAAGGCCTTCTAGTATTATGTCATAATTAAACTTCAATGCTAAAAGGGGCAGTTGGTTGTTAAAAACTAATACATTCCTTTTATTGTTGAAGGCTTTCATGGCTGGAATTACTAGGATATTGTGGGTTTTCTGGGTTGTATGGCTGGGTTCCAGTAGTACTATCTCCTGACATTTCACCTGCACCTGTGGCTGGCAGAAGATCAGAGTTTTGAAACTGCCTGTTTCAGCAGTTTTATAAACAGCTTTATTCATTTGTTTGTTTGTTTGTTTGTTTGCAAAGACATTCACTATAAATATATGTAAGGTCACTCACAACAATAAAAAATCCATAGCCACATAAAAGAATAAAAATTACCAAAAAAAAATTAAAACTGCAGCAGATTGTGAGTAAATCATTTTTAAACAGCAGCAGAGTAACACATGGGAAGATCTCCAAACCTTAAATAGGCCAACATAAAAGAAAAGAAAAATTTCTAAAATGCTGACTTCAGAGTTCAAACTCTCTATGCAAGTAATTTTTTTCAAGGTTTAAGTTGGTAACCTCATCTTATTTTTTTTTAAAAGCTTTTCAACAGGCTTGCAGAATGAACTTAATCCAGCGGTTTCCAATGTTATCATTGAAGCAAACCAATCATTGTCAATGTTTTTCCCCAGCCTACTAATTACTGCAGCATTTGGTCTGTGGTTAGTACAGGAACATTTCTATAGAGGATGGTTGCTGTTGTTTTTAATTGACTTGTATATGCACAATTTTACTATCTTCAATCTTCGTGCATGCAGTTAACTTAATTAAAGACTAACAATAGAATCTACAAGGGGAAACCGAAAATGCTGTGGAAGTGGCGTAACCCCGCCACTGGCACAAATGTCACATGTGCAGGTGCAAGGGACATTTATGCCAGTGCTGGGGCATTTTTATCAGCACGGGGGCATGGCATGGAAGGCAGTGCAGGGCGCCAGAGCAGGGGCGGCTGGGGTAGCAGTTGTGCAGTCCCCTACACCAGCACAAAAGAGGTAGAGCCAGGAAAGCATTAGACAGCCTCCAAAGGCCTTACAAGGTGTGTTTTGTGGAAAGAGAAAGGTAAAGGAGTTTGTAAGCCACCTTGGGTCTCCTTACAGGAGAGAAAAGTAAGATATAAATCCAAACTTTTCCTCTTATTCAGTCCAGGAATGCCCACTCCCCCAGACATAAATTTATGCCTGCCAAAAAGGAGACAAAACCCACAACACTCCATACTAAGAATTGTTCAACATCTCCCTCCACACTCTGCCCACAAGCTGCAAAAGTGCTCAGGATTCCAACCAGCACCCTGAACAATGGAAAGCCCAAAAGGGTTAGCCAAGTCTTCTCCCCCCCCCCACCCCACACACACACAACAGGAACCAATGAGTGAACACCCTGACTTTCAAAGCTGTAAAACCACATAAGGTAGGGTGTGCTGCAAGGGATGGCATCTATCAGCATCCCGCTGTTGGGACTTAGGGCAAGTAGGGCAGCCCTCATGGTGGTGGCAAGAGCAGCAGGAGAGCACTTTGCACATCAGGACTAGCACTTCACATGAACATCCATCAAAGAGAGCAATGTCCACACACTCTGTGGCTGAGCCCTCTCTCTCAAGTTCCCTTGCAGGAACTACATCTGCACAGCCTGGACCCTCTAGGATGGCCACACTATTACAGATAAGCTGGGCAATGGGCCCTACAAACATCTTCCACCTCCACACATACCCAGCCACCTCCCACTTTGCATGAAAGTTCTTTTGCACCCACCAGAAAGCCCTTGGCATCCCTCTTTGGCCATGCATATTGTTCTCCGTTGCTTAGGGTGCTATAGAAATCCACCCAAAAGGTAAAGTATTGAATGCGGCTGGCAACTTGTCACTCTACCCACAGGTATTCCTACTAAACCATCCTAAACAGACCATCCTAAAAAATGGTGGTAGATGCACCTATGGCTAATCCAAAAAACTACTCTGCACCAAATGACTATATGTATACATGTAATATATAAATAAATAATAATTCAATCCAGAACATCTATTAGTCTATTTTCTTAACCTGAACACATATTACATTATCAATAGTATTATCACAAAAGCAACAAAATTCTAATACATAACATCAGTAGAACAGATTCACTGTTTCATTAATAAACTTCAGTAATTTTCATGCCAATCATACAGATTCTCTGTTTGTAATATAATTCAAAACAAATACTTCATAGTCTCTGTTTTCAATAATACCAAAAGCAAACTGGCTCAATAAATCAGTGACTACTGTCACCCTCTTTTGGGCAGTCAACCCCCAGCCATGGTTGGATCTCATGAGGTCTTCCAATTGGCCAGATAACTATATAAAAATAAAATGAATTCAAACTGGTAGAAGATTGTTTGAAAGCATTTTATTTTATATATAGATAATCAGGCCAAAACCCTGGAGCATGTGGGAATTGAGACTGAGGATGGTTGTGCTTCAGGTTGGAGCATCATCAAGAGAGTTTAAGGTCCCTTTGGGGAAGCTGATTGCTGGTGTCTGGAGAGCACTCAAGATAGCAGGGGATCTCCAGCCACCACCAATAGGTTGGGAACCTAACATCATCCTCAGAACTTCCAGAAACCATCTAAGGGGTTACCCTCTGGGTTGCATACCCTCCTCCCTATAGCCATGGCAAGGCATCTGCAGGTTGGACAGGCCAGCCTCCTCCAGGCCACATGCCAGCTTCTAAGCAGTCACCACAGGCATGTACACATGGAATGGGCCACCCTCCTTTGAGCCAGAAACGAGGTTACACCACCTCCAAATGGGGCAACGGGAGCCTGGAAAGGTGCACTCACCGGTCATTGGGGGATGTGGGCAATGAAAGCAAGAAGTACAGCTGTGGCCACCATACCTCCACCATCACAAATAGCAGTGACAGTCAGCCAGTGGCGTAGCATCAAGGGGACGGGGGGAATGCACAACACACTGGGCGCGTGCCCCTGCGGGGGCATTCTGAGAGCATTCTGGGGTGGGATGGGGTGTAGCAGGGGCACGGGGCTCACGCATAAACCAGCTGCAGTTCCCTCTTGCTCCACCCCTGCAGCCAGCCCATCCCAGGAGCTTGATCTTTTCTGAGTGTGGTGTGGAAGTTCCCAGATGGTGGGAACTGGGGGCCTGCATGGGCGATGCAGGGGAGATGCCACTCATAAGCTCCCTTCCATCAGTATCTTCAGCCAGCACTGCAGCACTGAGGCCGCAACTGGGGCAATGGCTAGTGATGTGAATCAAAACGGAAAATAACCCCCCCACCCCACCCACCCCAGCTGTGTAGGTGCTTTTTTGTTGCTAAAAAAAGGCTATTCAGGTGAAGCCAAAAGCTGAAAAACATTTCTACTTTTTTCTGCTTTTCGAGGTCCAGTTCCCACAGCCCAACCTTTCCCAAACAATTGGTTGGTGCTCTGGTGAGCTTCCAAGAGATTCTGTTGAGCTGCCAAAAGTGGTGTCTCCTTTGTATTATCAAAAGATTTCATAGCAAGAATCAACTGGCTGTTTTGATTCACAAGGTCCAATTTTATGGGCCCTGAAAGGAGGTGCTGCCATCTTCCATTGTAGTTTTCAATTGTCTTTGGGGGCTCATAGAATTGGACCCCCTGAACCAATCTTCACCAAATGTGGGAGTTTGTCTAAGGAGAGTGACCAGCAGCAATGCTGCAAATTTGATTCCTTTATCTTGAAAAATAGCCCCTCAGAACCATAAAACATTTCCACAAATCCTGGTCCACCCTAGAGACCACATTCAACCTCTCCAACCAACCCCTTTGGCCCATATCTCCCATTGTACCTTCAGCAATCCCATCCAGTACATCCACATGATCAGTGCCTGTGGCCATCATGGCCTCTTACCTTGAGCAAGGGATAGAAAGCCATGTAGGTGCAGGAGAGGTTTCCCCATAGATTAAGTTAGAGGCGTCCCCCCCACATTTTCCTTTTTGTAGGCTGAGAGGGTCTAGGGGCTGCTTGTGATTGTACAGCCAGGTGTTGAGGGCCAACAACAGCCAAACGACAGAGTAAGTGCTTCTGTTTTACCTGGTAGTAGACAATGCCAGTGTTACCCTGTCCATGGAGAGATAGGTAAGTGTCACAGCCCATTGACAAAACCTTTGGTGGATGGCTATCAAGCAGGTCTCAGCCCTGGACCATGCTGCTCAGACCCTGGCATCCTGCATGAAGTGCTGCTGGGTCAGGAAGAGGGCTCCAGGTCTGACAGCTGTGGGGATCACCTATCAGCAAGGGCTTAGGGATGGTCTGGCCAGATCAGAAGTTGTCATGCAGACCATCATTCCTGCTTCTGTGGCCATCACTCATGATGCTGAGTTCCTCAGTAGTGAATGGACCATCTCACCTGAGCCGCCAAGGGTCATTCTTCTGTTACTGTTCAAATTTCCTCCCTTTCTGTATCTACTCAGACTTCTGCCTCCCTTTGGAGAATTCCTCAGGACTCCTTTCCTACTCCTACCCAGTCCACCCCCCAGACCTGGTTTCAGTATCTAGTCCTCCTTCCATTCCTCTGCTCCTCCCCCCACACCCTCTCACTGGCTGTCACCCAACCTGTCACAGTTCTATTACCATCCCTCCAATCCAGTGCTCCTGTGCCACCATCTCCTTTCCCCTGGCCTTCTTTTTCCCTCTGTCATCCCAGGGTTAGCTGTGATGCAGCAAACCTCTTAGAAGGTGGCTCAGTTGCACCTTTGCTGTGCCACCCCTGGCAGCTGTGCAGTTGCCCCTCAGATTGCTCTGCCCACACCACACTTCAGTGAAAAGCAGTTCATTCTTCAACTAAAAAAAATGTAAACATGCCCACAGAATCTTTAATTCAAAGATATGTAACTGATCCAGGTCAAAGTTCAACACTTTTCAGTCCTATTGATCTCAATGGGAGATACAGAAGCACATGCTTAACAAGTTTACCAAGTGCTAAATTTCAGTTGGATTGTGCTCAATGAGTTTAAAACAGTCTAGAATATCTCAGGTAGGTTTACTTTTTGTTTATCTATGGACTTTTTCAGCCTTAGTTTTCAAAAATCCCATTAGCTGTAAAATAGAGAGGCTTACAATTCTGTTTCTATTTGAATGTGACCTTTATGATTAAATATAATGGGAGTGCAGAAGTTAGTAGTTTATTATTCTCATTTTGGATATTGAGGAGGAAAAGCTAAATGGTCAAGAAATTTTGCCTTGTTATTTTAATGTTCTGCTCTTTTGCTTTAGGCCAAGAGATCCTGAGTCTATGAACAGAGCAATAACTGTTCCACAACGTTTATAAATTACCCTGTTAAGTATTTATGAGACATTATCTGAGGTAAAACAGAGTAGGAGAAATAAACTTGAAGTAGGAAGAACTGGCTTGTCTCCAAGATGGGGCTAGATAAAGTGCTTTTGTCAGTGTTTCTTCTCAGTTTTATGGCCACCTTTAACTGCTTGGTGTTCAGGATTTTTTAAAATCGGAAGATGGGGAAGATGGGGAAAGAAGTGGATCCAAAGCAATGTGGCTTTTCCAAACAATATTCCCCCAATGACTTTATGTGAACAGATACCTTCTTATCTGGCTATCAAGATAACGCCATTTATTTTTTTACTTGCCCTGACAGCCTGTTGTTCAGATGCCTGGTTCTGGTATGTATAAGGAATTCCTCAGAATAGCAATAAATTTTCAAAGGAAGTCTGGCTCAATCAACTGTTCTCCCCAAGTTAGTGGAAGTATTTAGCAAAGTGAATTGAGGATAACATTAACTGAATCAAATGGACCCTTCATGTCTCACTAGAGATGACTGATGTAGTTATCTTTAGGGCTTTTATTTCACTATGAAAGTGGAGCATACAAAAAAGAGTTTCTGCATTTCATATGGAGACCCCTACAATTATAACAGAGTAAGAGTATCACAGTGCAGGCATGCAAAATGTGCTTTGCAAACTTAAGGAAAACTCACCAGGTGACATGCCTTGACACAAATCAGAAAATATAAATTATAACCATCAAAATTTCCTTACAGACTTGTTTGAAGGTTTATTATTCTTTAATTCACAAAATGTTCAATGTATTCTTAGTTATATTCCTGGATAACCTAACCATTTTAGTCAAATGCATCTGAAAATAATACAAGCATTAAAGTTGCTTTTTTATTTAAATTGTATTTTAAATGTTTGGTCTAAGATCGTAAAGAAACTTGATTGATTGATAATACAAGCAAAATATGAAATCTGTCTTACAGAGACTCTGTAAGATCAATTTATTTTACTCAGAATATGCTTAGAGTAACATCAAGAATGGACAGGGTCATTGTTTTTTACTATATTTTTCTATATCTGTGAGTGCCAATCATGTGGATTCATTTCTAGATCAGGACTCATCCACATGGATGCTCCAGAGAATTGAATCAACCTGTCCACTTTGCGAAAGGATTAACAGTTTGTGTTAGGTAGATATGTTCTGATGGAAGCAATTGTTTAGATTTGCAGTGTAAGGCTGCAATCTAAGAAATCATATTTAGAAGCACATGTCATTGAAATGAACAGGGCTGACCTCTGATAAAATGTGGTTTAAATTAGACTACTAATACTTTTAAAGCTGAATTTATCAATAAGTATGAAATGGGAAAACATCAACAAACAAATATTGAAAGCTGATGAGGTTATGCACTTGACTTTCAAAGGTCATCCATGAACATATGTCTCTCTAGCACATTAGCTCTGTTTTCCCCAGAATATTTCACATTATTTGTTCATTTGTTGTTTCAAAATAAATGTTTTGTGGGCAAGCAAAACTTTCATTGACTTTTCATATACTAAAATTATTGTAAGGTTTTCATGAAAATATTTTAATGGTTTCATTTTAAACTGCTATATCTTAGTGTTCAAGAAAAATTAAAAATTATGTTGTCTGATTTCATTTTAAAAATGAGTGATTATTCCAAAAGTGGGGGCAACTGCATTTCACTTCAGGTTAATTATGTTTGCAGTCTCCTCACTTTTGTTTGAGATTAGCTCATTATGTACATACCTGAACACATAAATTGTCATATGCTGTCATATGCTGAGACAGATCATTGGCCTATCAAGGCAAGTATTGCCTACTCTGACTAACATCAGCTCTCAAGTCACCTACTACTTGATCCCTTTAGAGACCAGGGCTGAACCTCAGACTTTTGCATTCCAAGAAGATGCTCTACCACTGAACCACAGTCCTCCCTCATTTAAAACAGGAGGATTGTGAATAGTTGGCATGATGTCATAAACACATGAAATTGCTGTATAATGACAATGGAGTCCTAAATACAGTTGCACCATTATAAGTTTACTGAATTCAATGGGCTTAGAAGGGTGAAAAGTGTGTTCAGGATTGCACTGTGAGTCAGACCTTGGACAATACGGAAAGGTAGAATATAAATGTTTTAATAAAACTAATTAAATACATACATATATCAAGGTCAGTATTGTATGTTACCATCTCTCCAGTCTCAGGTAGAGACATTACCTACCACCTGATCCTTGAATTGAAAGTACCAGGGATTAAACCTATGGTATTCTGCATGCAAAGTATATGGTTTGCCACATGCAAATGATATGTTCTGTCACAGCCCTTCCCATTTTGCTTAAGGTACCTTGGTGGGGGGACTGGGTTGTTTTCTGAGAGTTCTCTCCAGGCTCATAAAATTAGCACTTGCATGTTGATGGTTCTACACACATACATGTTACTGTACTGTCATCTGGGAACTGTGGTTTGCAACTCTAAACTGACTTCTTTGGCACCAGGCATGACAGAGAGCCAAAAAGACATTAAAGTATCAATCTTCCAAATGATCATCTAGGAAAAAGAGAAGGTTTTAGATATGACAGAGACAATAAATACATACAGGGTTTGCAAAAACAGAATAATTGACTTGGAAAAATTCAAAAACCCAGCAAATGCTTGTTTGGCCAAATGGTGTGGTCAGGTAATTCGCAGTTCATAATACAGCTACCTTTATGAGTTAAATTCATTTTCTGAGCAAGTACACCTCTTCTTAATAATGTCATGTTATACAAAAGATGACTAATTCAAGTCTGCTATTTCAGCATCTTTAATTTTCCATAAAAGCATTTATAGTAGGGGCCAATTTGGGGGTTAATCCTTTCCCCTGGGCTATGTTACCACACCCCAAAAAATCACCTACTCAGCTGCTACTAGTCCTAGCAGGAAAAAATACAGACAATATTTTTATTGATGGAATTAAGCTAAATGTAGTTCCCTAATAAACATTTACTCTTTAATCCTTTTAACCACTTCTCTGTGCAGTAAACTGCCAATATTAAGAACCAAACTAGACATAATGGGGGATCCCCATATAATAAATTCACTCACATGCATAGTAAGTGGAGATTGGTCTCTTTTTTAACAAAAATAAAACATGTTCATGAAGCGTGCCAAACCACTGCCTTATGCATCTGTCAAAAAAAAACCCATCACATTTTTAAAAACATTTCATTTATATTTCAGCCAGTATTGTTTAGACTTTACTGTGCCCCAAAATATCAAATCACTATTAATGTTACCAGGAAGTTATTTTTATCACATTTATGATCACCAATTGACCCATTTGACCTTGATTTTCTGATATCTCCACCTGCTGAACAAGAAACTGGAAGCCTGGTTTCCCCAACCCCATCTCTCTCTCTCTCTCTCTCTCTCTCTCTCTCTCTCTCTCTCTCTCTCTCCAACATTTTACCATATTCATTTTCTGACCCCATAGACAATTAATTTGGAATGTATTGAGCAAGATGGGGGAGGCAATGCTGACAACTGGAAACTGAAATGATTGACATGCAATGGCTTGCCATGGTCATTGTCCTGTTATGGAATTAGGGATTGGTGGTTTTAGCTAACTTGGGTTAGCATCAGTGATGTACATGTATTCCAGCCATTAGTGGCTGCTCCATTGTACAGAAAGAAAAGATGGGTAACAGGCATGGATGGTGAGGGGCAAGGTAATCTGGCCAGACAACTTGTTCTGCTCAGTCATCCCATGATGGCGATGAGATTGGCATGGCAAGATAGCCTCCTATTCTCAAGCAAAACACAGATTAAAGGTCTGTTTTGCATTGTTATTTCCTGCTTGGCCCTGAGACTCACTGGATGAATTTGGATCACTGGATAACTTGAGTAAAATGGGGAAAAAAACCTGTAAGAATGCTACTCTTAACTTTCAGGAGGAAAAGCAGAATAAAAAATGTGGTAGATTGTATCATGTATGAATGGAATTGTTGGTGATGGGAGAACATATAAATACAAACAATATACATCTGCCTTACATAAACATGTCCTGTCCAACCAGGGCTTATCATATGTCCCTCCTCTGAACCAGATTTTTTTTTTAATTTCATGAGTTGGCCACTCTAACTAAATGCAATGGAAATTAATTTCCAAATAAAGATTTAAGCTCATAGGAAAAAAATCTTATATTTTAAGCCAAAATCCACACAAAATAACTTATTATTATTATTATTATTATTATTATTATTATTTATATTTATAAGCCGCCCTCCCCCGAAGGGCTCAGGGCGGCGAACAACAAACAATAGAGCACAATAAAATCAATAGCATCAAACTATAAAATCATTAAGAATAGCTCTATATATTAAAACACAACCCCATTAAAAGCAGCGTTCTGACATTAAATATATTGATGGCGTCTCTCTAATCAATCCCCTAAAGGAAAGGGGAGAGTGGTGAGGTCTATAAGATGTTATAGGAGAGGAGCGGAAGGGAGGGGAGGAGGAGGGAGGGAGCCATCAGCGGCCAGACCCCTCAAAGGCCCGGTGTGAACAGCTCTGTCTTGCAGAGCCCTGCGGAAGTCCATTTAGATCCCTTGAGGGCCCGTGTAGCTGGAGACAGGCGTTCCACCAGGCAGGAGCCAGAGCTGTAAAAGCTCTGGCCGAGGTGGCAAACCAACGGCGTCATTGAGGGACCAGGGATCCCACCCAGTAAATTGGCCTCTGCTGAGCAGTAGAGGCCCGAGGGATTGCATTTATATGGGGCAAAGGCGGTCCCGCGGAGTGCGGAGGAGTCCCAGGCCGCGCAAGGCAGCAAGGTCCAATACCAACACCTTGAAAAATGATTGAATTCAACCGGGGAGCCAGTTGCAGAAGTACAGTATAACTTGCAGGTAAAACATGTAGTCTCTGGCGGCACCCCCTGTGAGCAAGCGGGCACGCTTCGCATTCCTGGACCAGTTTTAGTTTCGAAATCAGGCGCCATAGAGAGAAGGCCTGCGTAGGCGAGTTGCAATAGTCTAGCCTAGAGGTGACGTTGCATGGATCACGAGGTAGCCTATGATCCGTTTGGGAGAGGAAGGAAGGGCCAGACCGCCCGAGGCTTCGTGAAGATGGAAGCATAACCGGGTTACATGGGCCACCTGGGTCTCCATTGAAAGAGACGAATCCAGGTGGACCCCCAGGCTACGAACGGAGGAGGCCGGTGCCAATGTAGCCCACTCCCACTCCGGCGGCTGAAAATCCCCAACCCCCCCTCCCTGACCCAGCCAAAGGATCTCCGTCTTCGATGGATTCAGCTTTAACCTGCTCTGCTTCAACCAACCAGCGACCGCCTCCAAACAATGCTGGAGGGGACCACAAAGGAGGCGACGGCCGCTCCCCCCTCCATCAGCAGAATGAGCTGACGTGTCATCCAGCATATTGATGACAGATCAGCCCAAACTCCGTTACCAACTGAGCAAGGGGTCGCATATAGATGTTAAATAATAGCCCAGGGACAGCAAGCTCCCTGAGGTACACACCACATTGAGAGTGTGCACTTTCGGGAGGCTTGGGTCCCCGCACCACACTTGCTGGAGTCCGGTCCACGGAGAAGCAGAGGCAATCCCACTGAAAGGACAGTGCCTCGCACCCAGGCAGCTGACCAGGCGGGCAGGTCAAAAGGTCGTGGTGCGACCCACATCAAGCGCTGCGCAGTGAGATCTAACAACACCAGCAGCGCCGATCTACCTCGGTCTAGTTGCATACGGGCGTGTCTGTAGCCCTGGCTGACGGAGAACAGTCTCCGTCCATGCCCTTAGCAGGAAGGCCCGGACTGGAAGGGATCCGAAGAGCCGATGGTGTCCTCAAGAAAGCCCTGAAGCTGCTCCAACACCACTCCTCTCAATTACCTTCCCCAGAAGCGAAGGATTCCGAGACGGGGCAGTGAATGGTAGCCAGATCTCAGGATCTAGCGATGGTCTTTTCCAAGAGTGGAGGACCACTACCTCCTTCAACCCACCTGGGAAAGAACTCCTTGCTCAAAGGGAGCTATTGATAATATTCAACAGCTCCAGGGCATGACTCCTTGCGGCATGCTTTAATAAGCCAGGAGGAACTGCGGATCAAGGAGGGACAGGTAGTAGGTCCTAACAGCAGCCAGGACCCTGTGGAACAGCTGACTTCAGAGAGCAGGGGAAAACTGGAGCCAGACAAGGGCCCGAGAGGCGGCAAAGGGAGCCTCAGTTCACTCCCATTGTCTCTAAGGTGGAAGAGGAAGGTCTTGGCGGAGCGACAGCGACTTTATCTGCCAAAAAAGAGAAGCTCATAAATGCCTCACAGCTGATAGCCAATTGAGGCAATTTGTAGGACCACTCAGATAATGAGAATTTGAGTGACCGGAATAATGCAAGGAAAATAATTGTGCTGGGCAAGAGCTAGCGAGATGCAGGAGAGGAGGAAGAAGAGAAGCCTCTTACGCCTCCTTTGTTGCCATCTCATATGAAGCTTTCATAAGCGATCCTATAAGATGTTGGCGCAGCCTCGTTACGAGATTTCCCTCCACACACTACGCTCTAGCCGTCTGAGGCTCCGCTTCATGCACTGCGTAAGCTCCCTCCAAAGTATACCAGGGAGCCAGCCTTGACGGAGAGAGCAGAGGGCGCCGGGGGGCAATGACCCTCTCGATGGCATCCAGAAGGCAGGGAATTCCAGTCTTCCACCTGCCCATCGAGGGTGCTGGTGGGATTCAGGAGTCCCATAGAGCATTCAGGAATCCAAAGCCAGGATCCATAAGATCTCCTTGAGTGAGGCATAAATCCGCCCATGTCGCCCTAGACAGGGATGCTGTGGCATGTCCACCCGAACCTTCAGGGCACCAATGGTCAGACCGGTGGCACTCTATCCAGTGGAGGATATGACCATGTCAATTCCTGACCCAAGAGACCAAGTCAAGTGTATGCCCAGCCTCATGAGTGGGGCCAGAACTTACCAAGGAGAAATTTTAAGCGTGGCCATGGGATGACACACCAGGTCCATGACCACTTACACCTGAGCCAGTGTAGAGCCATGGGCCGATTGAAGTCACCCAAGACAATAAGCCCACCAGGGATCCGCAAGCACCCAGTCCAATACCACCTCCAGTAGCCTTGACAGGCCCGTCCCAGTGCACTAGAAGACCGGTACACACTCCCAAGGGGACAGCCAGCCTCTCCGAAGACCATCCACTCCAGGCCGACACATTCCAGACCACGCAATCTCCGGGACAGGAGGAACAGCCCCTAAAGGGGATGGTTTCTCGGATGAACATCGCATACACACCACCCCCCTGGCCCTGTGTGTTGCAGTGACCGGTGGAGACACAGCTGAAACCAGGTGGGGAGGCCTGCGCCCAAGGCGGCCAGTCTCCCCCTTCTCTCCACCTGGAGTTTCAGTGAAAGTACAAACCAGGAATCCATCCTGTTGATCCCCGAGAGATAATCTCCCGAGAGAACAGTAGTCTTATTATTTATAGACCTAGCATTGTGATCAGCACCAGTGGCAAAGCAGAGTGGCCTAGAATTCTACCACCTACGTTCCCTGGAGATAGATCAGAGGTCAGAAGGTGGGCGAGCATATCTGCATCTCGCCCATCTTCTCTCATATGGCCACCGTCTACCATATTTGCCCCGTCCCATCAACACTGGGATCCCCAGTCCCATGGGTGGCTCCCCCATTTTCCCTACCGTCCCCTATCCTATCTAATTTCCTGGTGAGAGCTCGCCACAGAAGTGGGTTCGGGCTCACCACAGCTAAGGTTAACTAACTAACATCTACCACAACAAGTTTACAACAGTGAAATTAATTAACAACAATACAACCAGCACTTATTAATTCTTACTAATTGATATCCCAAGCTAAACTAACTATCTACTGACAGTGTCATCGGTTACCAAATGTAACCGGGATTAAAGATATTAAGATGTAAATCAGCATTAAGATCTCAATAGGTAAATATCACTAAAATAGCTTCCCGGTGCTCACACCAGCGGGAAACAGATGTGTCATCAATAGTGATAATAATAACCGAATTCCGTAAGGAAACAAATTAAACCGAAAGCTGCCACTAAAACGTTGCGCACAGCTGAATATAGGACTACTCCTCTGTCCTAGTGCCCTCTGGTGGCCACTGAAGATCCTGAAAGTATAGGCACTGCAGGAAAATCCCAACCCAGGGCTCACACCACCTAGGTAGGGTTCCCGTGTTGATCTTTGAATGCAGAGATTACATAGGTCCAAGGAGAAGAAATTAGTGACAATGATAGACAAATGACAGGACAGACAGCACAGCAGTTGGAGGGCCACTGCCACTGGCCACTCCTCTCTAATTTCAAAGGTGCCGATTCCTGTCCAAAGATCTCCGTCTACTGTCAGCTGGGTCTTAAAGAAACTGAAAAGGCAGCAGAAGTGTTGGACTGTAAAAATGCTGCTAGTCACGTGATCCGCGTCTTGCGAGGCCCCACTTTCCCTGTTCTCCCAATTAGGCCTCTCTGGTGCGATCGTTGATTCTACAGCACCGGAGTCGATTTCTTCGAAGCTCGTTCCAGGGCCGCTCGTTACCGGCTCTGTCTGCCCCGTCCGCGCTGTCGCCTCCAACTCCACTCGCACACGGGGCTCCCGGCCAAAACACATCCGATTCCACCGCACCCCTCCCAAGGGGGACTCTGGGGGCCGGATTTGAAACAGAGGGGTTGCTGCCACCAACGCCCCTGATATAGTTACGGCCGGCTCCGGCTCCGCGGCCAACCCCGGCTCTGCGGCTGGCTCCGCAGCCGTTCCAGGCTCCTCCAGTGCCCGTTGCACCTTCCCCCGGGGCTCCAAAGCTCGAACTCGGGGTTGGGAGGTCACTGCCACCGACGCCCCCGGTCTTAACACAGCCGCAGCCGTCTCCGGCTCCGCGGCTGGCCCCGCAGCCGTCTCAGGCTCCTTCAGTGCTCGTTGCACCTTCCCCGGGGCTCCAAAGCTCGAACTCGGGGTTGGGAGGTCGCTGCCACCCCGGCAGCCCTGGATGCTTAGCAACACAGCCGCAGCCTTCATCTCGGCTCCAGCGGCTGTGCCCCTGGCCGTCTCAGGCTCCTTCAGTGCTCGTTGCACCTTCCCCGGGGCTCCAAAGCTCGAACTCGGGGTTGGGAGGTCGCTGCCACCGACGCCCCTGGTCTTAACACAGCCGCAGCCGTCTTCGGCTCCGCGGCTGGCCCCGCAGCCGTCTCAGGCTCCTTCAGTGCTCGTTGCACCTTCCCCCGGGGCTCCAAAGGCCAAACTTGGGGATGGGAGGTCGCTGCCACCGACGCCCCCGATATCAACACGGTCTCTCGGGACAACACCCAGTCACCACAGCCACCACAAGCAGACGCGGAGACCGACAAGTGAAGAGCAGGAAACGCAGTAGGAGACAAATACCTCATATTAAAGTCCTCTAACGTATAATAGCGCTTTTTGTTGGTTTTTGATGGTTTGTAGCTTCCAATGCTGTATTTTTACTCAAGCTCTTTGTAGGACCAAGCTCCCCCAGGTCAGCAGTTCCACAGGAGATTTTTATTTGATCTTAAAAACTGCTAAAAACTGCTAATAGCGGAGCTCCGCTGCCGAGTTCCAGCCCGGACGCCATCTTGGTTTCTCATCCTAATCTCATATTCATCTCTGAATGAACTAAGGCAATTCTCTTGATGATGCAGTCATGTTTCTTACAATTAATTTGGAACATGAGTAAGAATCAAGGACAGAGCCGGAGCAAGAGGAAACAACACCCGTAGCAAGTGTGCATCCTGTACCCCTGCACCATGCCCACACCACGCCCATGCCCACCCCCACCCCCATCCCCTTGGCGCTACACCACTGATCAGAGATGCTTCTAACTATTGGTAGTTGTGTGCTGACAGGCAGAGTCTCAATTGGCCCCAATTACATGACATCATACTCTTTGGAATAAAATTGGGCCGCACCCCAACATAGGAAGCTGGGCAAGCAAGAAGGGGCACACCCTAGCAGCCAGGCAGCACCCTTGCTGAACCTGGCACTGTCCCCAATCCATATTGGGAAATTGGGACAGAAAGTTACTAGGTGGCACCTGAGCATATGCCCATTACATGACACCCCTTCCTGCCAGGGGTAGTGGGCTCCCTAGCAGAGCCTCCCCAGCTTACATTCTCAAGGCTGCCCCAAAATGGAGGAACTATCTCCTCAGAAATTGATCCCATCTTTTCCTCTGAGTACCTCTAGAATATTCAGTACCAGAGCCCGTATTGCCTTGTAGCACTACAACAAAAGATTTTATTTAAATGAATGGTAAAGCTAAACTTCCCTTGGTAGGGGTGAGGAACAAATAAACATATAATGAAAAACAGAAGTATGTATGGTCATTCTAGTATTTAGGCTCTCATATGGTCCAAAGCCCAAAGGTGAGTTGGTTGGGTCCCTGCCTAGAATCCCTGTGTCCACTGGCTTACACCAAGAAGAGTCACAGCTATCCCCTCTGGAAGTTGGTCTTCCAAAACTGACCAGTCTCCCTCAGGTGCTTCCCTGCAGCCATATCTGGGATACCTCCCTTTTAGGGAGAGTAAACTAGCCCCAGTGACATGTTTCTAGGATCACCTTAATTTTATTTCTTAGCCGGATATATTTAGCACCTTTTCAGTACCTCCCGTTTATTTGTTAATTGATCAAAATAGTTTTTCATCATCTCAGATGTAACAGATTTTTCAGGAGTTATGTCCATAATTTTTTCCTGGTATTGGCCATTGTCAAACAAACTCCAATTTTTTTAAAAAAAAAAGGTAGACTCTTGAAATTGACAGCAACTTTTCCTAGCTGGTGTCTTAAATTGTCCACAGAACTATGACTTAATCTGTTTATATTCCTGGATTTCCTGCTCAGTTCATGAGGCTGGTACAGGCACAAGGAAATTGTTGGGCAAGGGAAACTTTTTTAAAAACTTTTTTTTTGTTCTTGGTGGGAATTTGGTATTTACTATTGATTATAAAGGAATTCTGATTATTCAGAAATTCAAAATGTTTAATATTCCAAACCCTGAATCTAAAGGGTCATAATTCTGTAAATGTTGGTGCTTTCCTAGCAGGAAGTCCTAGGCCCCTTCCACACATGCAGAATAATGCACTTTCAATCCACTTCCAATGCACTTTGCAGCTGGATTTTACCATGTGGAATAGCAAAATGCAATTGCAAACAATTGTGAAAGTGGATTGAAAGTGAATTATTCTGCATGTGCAGAAGGGGCCTTATTCCACTGCCTCCCACCAAGTAGGCAACATTTTGATAAAATGTCCCTAGATAGGACATGAAAACATCACTCAGATTTTATTTATATAAGTATATTATATGTGCATGCAATACATGTATCTTAGGCATACATTCAGTGACATCCTTGGGGCTGATGTTAGGGTTGAGACCTATTTGCTGTGTGGGAAATCTGGGGTTTTATTCTCAGTGCAGTGTGAGCAGAATACAACTCCTCCTCCACTGGCTCTTAGAAGCCATTGCAAGTGAAGACGAGCTGCCTAAAATCCAAAATTCCTATTTGACCCAAAAGTTCTAAATGTCCACCAGATTTATAGATCACTCTAATTCAGAATTGCTTTCCTAATAGATCAACACCTGACCTTCTTGCTTTAGCTCTGCCTTCCTCTGAATAAGCAAATCATGACCTACAACCAAACTATCATGACAGATGAAGAATGATTTTTTTTTACCGTCATATGTGACCTTACATTTATTACCCTTGTGCTAAAGAAAATAACTTATGTATTTGTTGTTGTCCAAATTCAAGCTTCTGGTTGAAATTTTTGCCAGAATATAGTAGACTTGCTGGAATTTGAACTTTTTTCTCTAAACATAAAACTAATGTTTTCCATATGTTTTGACAATTTTCTGTATGTTGCAAGCAAAAGTAACAAGTGATGCACATTGCTATTGTATTGCTTCTGACAGACAGAGAAAGTGAGAAAGACCTCAAGCAGATGTTATTCAATTCAGCTCTGAATAACTGTACTGCCCCCTTTCAAGCACACTTACACAAATTTTAAAGCATATGGTAGAAGAGCTTATAATAAAAGTGAGATTCCTTCTTCCATCCCAGTGGCTCAATAAAGTATCCAGTTCTTTCACTGAAGAAATCTCCTGACTCTAAAAATGACCTGTTGTTAGCATTTTAAATACTTGATCCTGATGGTCTGCATTTGCCATTTCTTCAACCCTAGTAACACAGCTGAAGCTAATAGTATGATAATAGAGATAAAATTTGGTTTTGTTTTCAGAGCATTGTTGGCTGTAAGGACAGATCCCTTCCTTTGATTTGCTCCCCCTTGGAATTAATGTATCTGAGTGAGAAATAGAAAAGTCCTGTCCTCTGGCAGAACAGCAGTAAGGAATGCACGGAACAGCAAAAAAGATATTTTACTCAATTGAAAGAAAAGGGGTGCGATTATTCATGCACATAAAATAAAGTTATTTTAGGGAAATCACATTTCATATAAAAATGAACATTAGCAGAAAAAAAGTATTTGTAAAGATCAAATTACTGGTTGTGTTCTTGGTTTGTATTCTGAACAAATACTCGGTTTATTGAAACTCAAATTCCTTTGACAAATCTTTTTATAACTTTAGCTTCCATATACTATCAGCCAATGTCATATAATTCAGGCTTCTCCTTGGAACATTTTGGGTTGCATGAATGCTGCTGTGAACGAGGGCACCCACTGAACAAAAGTTCCATATTGTTGTATATCCACTATGGGTCTATGTATCTTAATATGCATGTCATGCATTTGAGTGCTTGTAAATCATGTTCCTCTTTTTCACACCACAACCCTGTTAAAATCCGAGCTCCCACATTATCAGGGATCTGTGGAACACTAGTAAAGGCTGCCTCTGAGCAAGTACAAAGGGCAGAGTTGCCCTGTTCCTTCTGTCCCTTTCCAGTGTGTGTGTCTTTGTGAGTGTGAGTGAGTGATGGAGGTGTGTGAGGAATACTTTGAATCACAGTCTGCTGTCTTAAACAGGAATACTTGATTGCTACAAATTAAGCTAGAGCACAAGACAGGGAAAATAACTATCAAGTCTACTGGGTTATGCCAACCTACGCAGAGATACACCCTTCAAGCACACTGATTTCAATGGCACTTTTGGGAGTTATTTGGGATAAGGCAAATTGCTTGGTAGTAGGGCATCTACTTTGCATACAGAAGTTCCCATATTAAGCCTCCAGCGCCTCCAGTTAAAAGAATCAGGCAGTAGGTGATCTGAAGGAACTCTTACTGAGATCCTTGAAAGCTGCTGTCTGTCACATTAGACAATACTGACCTTGGCAAATCAATAGTCTGACTCAGGATAAGTCTGCTTCGTTTGTTTCATAGTTCAGCAGATGTTAAAATTAATACACTCACTTCAGTCACTATCTTTTTAAAAAAATTCAGATTAAGTGAAGATGTAGTGTATAAACATGTAGTCAGTAAAACGTATGAAGACCCTTGGTCAATCAGACCAGGGATCCATCTAGTCCAACAAATGCTTTCCAACACTGGCCAGGCAGATGCATAAAAGCAATGGCAAAAAAAAAAAAAGGAACAACAGTGGAATGCACTGATGAATGCAGATTAGAATCAGTATGAGAAGAATACCACTTTATGAAAGACAAAGGAAACAGAAGAAAAATCCCGATGCAGAGTAGATAAAATAAGGGATAAAAATAATTTTGTGTGTGTAAAAACATACATAAGCTCAATTTTAGAGTAATATTACACATGAAAAACATTTGATTTTATAAAATAAATAATTATGAAGCACTTGAACACTCTTTCTCAAATCTACAAATAGTCATTCAGGACTATGTCCTTTACACAAAAGCAAAAGGCATCACAATTTTGATACATACATAAACAATGGAGCACTCCTTTAGCAGAATCAATGCAGAATATTCCAAACAAGATGTAGGCAGTCCAAAGGATCCTGAATCTGTATGGAATCATAATCAAAGCGCAGAGTGCGTTCAGACTTCAAAATTTAATAAAAACGCAGCTAATTCCTTATCATACTTCTAATTCTGTTTTATAATCAACTTGTAAAACATTCCTTTTGTCTCAGGAACAGTAAACTGAAAATTGATATAATCAACTTTTACCAAAAGAATTATTTACTTAATAAATATATTTATACACTGATTTCTCCTCATACGTTTAAGGGCATTTCCAAATGAAGATCAAACAATGCCATAGAACAGAAACATTAAGATCTACCCCAAAATTAACATCAAATTCATTCAGTTTATTTATTTGTTTGTTTGTTTGTTTGTTTATGGCATCTTTTTCCCTGAAAGTGTACTACAGTGTACACCAATAGCATTCCAATCAGATATCTAATGAGCATCATAGTCAATATAAGGAAACATCTAATAAGCAATTAACTAAGACTAAAATTATCAAAATCTGAATGGGCACAGCATATTAGGCATAATACAGAGTGTGAATTTAATGAAGAAAAATGGTATTACGTCAGCAGAAAACAATACAGCGACAACAAGGTAATATATGCAGCAAACTGATAATATGTCCTATGCACAGTGGTATAACACAGTTCCTTCATAACCCTGAATTATTCTGTTATAGCCCAGCCCTATTTCCTTTATAGAAAAACTCTCAAAGGTAATACACCACAAAAGCTTTCAAATCACATAACAGAATTAGCATCAATAAGGGGTCAACTTCCCTACCCAACAAAATCCTCAGTTTACAAATGCTTGGGCAAGCTAATAAAGCAGTGAAACAGGCGGCAGTCAGAGGCATAGCTAGGGGAAATGGAGCCCGGTGCAAAATCTGAGTTTTGTCCCCCCCCCCCTTGTTTGTTTGTGTTTTTTTGTATTTTGTGGGTTTTTTCAGCTTTTGGGCTGCAGGGGGTGCAGTTTTTAGGCTAGCAGCACCAAATTTTCAGGGTATCTTTAGGAGACTTTCCTGATGATGTCACCAAGGTTTGGTAAAGTTTGGTTCAGGGGATCCAAAGTTATAGACCCTCAAAGGTGTAGCCCCCATCTATTAGTTCCCATTGGAAACAATGGGGGATGGGGGCACCCCCCTTTGGGAGTCCATAACTTTGGACCCCCTGAACCAAACCTCTTTAGTTGTGAGCATTCCCCATAATGCCTGGGCGGGGGGGGGGGGAGAAGGTTGTTAATCCGGGTTGTCAGAAGTTCAAATTCTTGGACAGCGACTTCCTGAAAAGAGGCATTGATGATAATCGAGTGGTGATCTTGCAAAAGGCCATTGAATTCAGCTTTTGCTAGGGCAAGTTCTCAGCGAGGGGACCATCTGGTGCAAGAAATGTAGGGCAGATCCCTGGCCGTCTGTTGAATGGAAAAGTGAACTGATGTGGAGGAGGTACAACTTAGGAATGGCAATTTGACAGTTTAAACAATAAGCTAAATAAGCTGATACAGGTGAAAGTCAACAAAGAATAATCAATTGATCAATACATTCTAACTACATTTAGCATACACAATGAGTTTAAAAATACACGTTCAAGTTTTCACAGTCTGTGGTACATTATCGATGGGAGAGTGTCTTCTAAAGAATGAAGACATGGGTGTCTGCCAGCAGAGGCAGGATATTAAATTCAATGGACCAACAACCTTATCCGGTATTTTTAAAAAATCACACAAGTTCACCTATTTACTTAAGAATGAAGTGGAGTAAACTAAAATCCTTAAAAGCAAACATTTAAATGCACTCCTTAATCCAGAGATATACTATATGTAATTATGCTAACACACCTTGAATATTTTTGGCAATTGTAACTCTTCACCAGAGATGGGTATTTTCTTTCAAAACAATGACATTCACCAAGTCACTGCCAAAAATGAGACATGGAATGAAACTAAATTGAGTGCACATATTTAAGGAAGATAGAACTTTCCTAAATTATAGATCAGCCAGAATGCACAGCCAGAAAGAAATTACCCATGCCTACAACCCAAATAATTCAGAAGGAATGCTGATCAAACTTAAAATATCCAATCAAATTGTATCAGATTATAAATACACAAAGTATATGGTCTATAATTCTTTATCATATCCATGTGTCTATTGTTTTGAAAGGGAACTGTGATCACTCAACCCCTACAAAGGTTTTGGGATTGGGCACACTTTTTCACATTTATTTTCCTTTATGGTAATATGAATACTAGATGAACTGAACTTTTTTCTATTATGTTTATTTCAAGAAACCACCAGGATAGTGTCAGCAATAGTGGCAAAATAATGACAAATTTGGCATTACCATGTCTCCACTGAAAGCACTCTTATTCCAGATAATCTAAATCCCCAGATAAATCTCATTAGCATAATCCTAAATTAAGCATTTTTAAATCCTATTGGTTTTAATTAGAAAGATTTAAAGCACATTATTAATTCCCATTAAAAAATACTATGTATTCATGTTAATAGGCATGAACAAAGTGAGTTTCAAAAGAAGAAAAAAATCATGAGAATATGTTCATGCTTATCACAGCAGTTCTCCTCGACCTTGATCACAAGGCAGGTATGAAGAGTCAGTATGGTCAGAAATCTACCAAGGTTCATGGCCTGGCAAAGAATCTACTACCATAGTTACGATCAGCAAGAGATCTTCCACACCATATTAACTGGTGTGTGGTGTCCCTCAGGGGGCAATTCTCTCACTGATTGTATTCAACATCTATATGCAACCTCTCATCAGGTTATTCTGGAGGTTTGGACTGGGTTGCCATAAATATGCTGATGATACCCAGTTATATATGTTGATGGACACCCTGGAAAATCTGGTCAGTTGTCTGGGAGCCATACTTGAATGAATAAAAGACAGCTGCCAGAAATTGAATTCAGCAATGATATAAGTCATTTGGCTGAATCAGAGGGTTGTAATTAGGGGGTGCTGGCAGCAAACGCTGAACAGCATGCAACTGACAGCTATATCGACCATAAAAGAGTCTGGAAGTGCTCCTGGATGCCTCCTTATTTATGAAGGTGCAGGTGGCATACACCACTCAAGTGGCATTTTACCACCTGTGCCAGGCAAAGCAGCTGGCCCTGTAACAGGGACACTTATATTCAAGGCGAGGGAGAGATATCATCCCACCACTAGCCACCAATTGTAACAGGACGGGTGGCCTACAATCAAGGCTCCCACTAAACTGACCAGTGGGGTTTCCTTTGCCACCCAAAATATCCAAGGCTAGTGTTCAGGGATCTTCTTTTTTCCTCTGCTGCCACCATTAAAGGGAAGGAACTAGGAATCCCAAAACTGCTGCTGGCTGCCTAATATAATAAAGGATCCCACGTCACATTCACTCTTGGTCTGAGGGGAATGTCCTTCAGAGTCCCACATACAAAAATGGAGGGAGCTCAAAATTGGCTGGGATTCTAGCC
Source organism: Sphaerodactylus townsendi (assembly GCF_021028975.2). Classification (NCBI taxonomy): domain Eukaryota; kingdom Metazoa; phylum Chordata; class Lepidosauria; order Squamata; family Sphaerodactylidae; genus Sphaerodactylus; species Sphaerodactylus townsendi. The sequence goes on from NC_059427.1 coordinate 87,122,083, forward strand.
TCTCAGACAAGCACTCTTCAACCTCTCACACACAAACACAGGCTGGCACGAGGGTAACTTGAACACAACGAATGAAATTTATTTTGAAAACAAAAGAAAAGCTTCTTAAACTGGCTCAGAGAGGTACTAACGCTTGATGGTTTCAGAGAGGTTCTTTTCATTTCAAAAATTACAGAGCTTCAGTTGTTATTTAGGTTTCACACACATACACAGACACACGCAGGTGTCTCTTCAGAAACGACTTGGCTTTTTATGCCCCAGCCCCCTCCCCTCTGCTCCCTATGGGTCCCTAACACCATTGGGACCCATTGTTCTTTTTTGGGAGGGTTGCGTAAGGGTTTCATGGGACGCTGTTTTAGGACATAACTATTGTTTTAAATTGTATGTATGATTTTATATATGATGTTTTATACTGTACACCACCCTGAGCCCTTCGGGGACAGGGCAGTATATTAAATCAAATTAGTAGTAGTAGTAGTAGTAGTAGTAGTAGTAGTAGTAGTAGTAGTAGTAGTAGTAGTAACAACAACAACAACAACAACAACAACAACAACAATAATAATAATAATAATAATAATAATAATAATAATAATAATAATAATAATAATACTTGAGGAGAGTCACTAGAATCCTGCCAGCTATCTGAGCTGGACCAGAATTCCTTTACACCAGAGACAGAGTGGAGAGACTTCACTCCACAGACTCTGCTCTCAACTGAACACCAACTGTTCTCTTCAGAACTCTCAACAAAGAACTGTCTGACAGGTTCTCTCTGTCTTTCTGTTTATCTAGCAGCATTTTAGCGCCCCCTTACATTGGCCAGGGGCAACAGTGCCTCCTATCGACCAATCACCTTGCTTTTATGTAAATTAGGGCCTGCTGCCTACTTTTACTGTCACCCAGGCCTCTTTAAGCAGGCCTGCTTCACACCAGCCCTTTAGGCTGGGGCAAGTCCATTACAGGCCCCTTATCTCTCCCAGTCTGATTCAGGTTAGGCTATTGCAATTCATTCTACGAAGGGCTACCCTTGGGTCTTCTTCAGAAGCTCCAACTTGTCCAGAATGCAGCAGCAAGGGTCCTTAGCGGATCCTCATGGTGGATGCACATACAACCTGTACTCTGCCAGCTGCACTGGCTTCAAGTGGAGCACCGGATTCAATTTAAGATTCTTGTATTCACATACAAAGTCCTAAATGGTCTGGGAACAGCATACCTGAGGAACCGTCTCTTCCAGTATGTCCCCCGCTTAGTGAAATCAAATCTCCAGCCCCAAGGAAGTCCATTTGGCCTTGACCAAGCCCAGGGTTTTTTTGGCGCTGGTCCCAGTCTGGTGGAATACTCTGGCCGTTTCCGCATGGAGGCGGAAACAGCTAGGTCGGCGCATTTCGCGCCGACCCGACAACGCTGGGACCGTCCGCATGGACTGTCCTGGAAACAGTTGGGCAGCCGGCGCCGCGGAGCGCCGGCGCCCGGCGAACCCGGCATGTCCCCGGGCCTCCGGCATGTCGCCGAGGCCTGGGGACACGCCCCCCTGGCCCTGAGCGCCTGCTCCAGCGGCGCAGGGCAGGGGGGTGTGTCCCCAGGCCTCAGCGACGCACCGGAGGCCCGGGGACAAGGTAAGTGCCGGGAACAAGGTGGGGGTGGAGGCGTCATGAAGCCGCTGCCATTCTCTCAGCAGCGGCTTCACGGCGGCGTTTCCCCGAAAAGAGCGCTTCCAAGCGCTTTGGGGAAATGCTGGCTTCGCGACGGACGGGCGGCACGAGGGCGGCGCGGCTGCGATGCAGCTGCGCCCCCTGTGCGAATGGCGGCCTGGAGACGGCGTTTTTGCCATCTCCAGGCCACCATTAAATGCCCGTGTGGAAACGGCCTCTGTCTGAGGTGACCAGGGCCTTGCGGGATTTTATATAGTTCCACCGGGTCTTAAATCAGCTGTTCCACCAGATTTATGGTTCAGGCAGCTACGGTTAATAACTGAAAGCCTCCCCTATCAATCCATTCCTGACAATGAAATGGTCAGCATTGTTAGAAATTCAGTGCCCTGATATACTGATAAGTTCGAAGTGTCACCTCTTGATGTATTTTGTTGTGATGTTCACTGTTTTAAATGCTTTTATTCTTTTAAAATTTTGTAGCATGCCACCCCAAGTCCAAAAGGGGAAGGGTGGGATATCAAAACAAATAATAATAAAATAAAATAATAATATGCATGTTGAAGAGAAAACATCCACTTTGTATGGTAAAGTGAGCTTATAATAGGTAATTAACACCTTCTAGATTCAAGTAGTACGACAAAAAAGAAAAAGGAAAGAAAGGCTGAAATCCCTTGATAATGTTCCCTAGTATATTACTTGTCTGTTTTTCCATGGCATTTTATATGATGACTTAATATTCTATACTCTGATGTCATTTTCCAAATTAAGGTCATAAGACTGTTTTTCTCCACTCAGTTTATAACCAGGTATTTGGCTGAAATTGTTAATTACGTCGATTGTTTCTCTGTGTGATGATACTGGATCTACAACCGAGATTACCACATCATTAGTATACAGAGTCATATGTTCTAAATGTGTATCTAAATGTGTATCTCCTTTCCAAAAAGACTATTTGTAAAGATCCAAAAATGATGTTATGCTCCTGAGGGGAATAAAATGTGGAGAAATCAAGCAAAGACTAATGGAATGAAGGTATTTTAAAGTGCCTTTGTTTCGTCAGGAATCACTACGAATCACTACACATTCTGACTTTTCAGAAGTTACGCCAAAAGAAATGAGGATCACGTCTGGTTTGTACACTATATATTTTAGTTCAGCTTTCAAATAGAGCTTCTATAAGAATGAGGCATCTGGTGTACTAGCTGATCTAAAGGATTTGTTAGAATGAGTTACAAAGTTGCAACTAAGTCTTCCATAGGAAAAACTTGCACCCAAATACTATAACAGTGATCAAAGGCATGAAACAGTCACTAAAGAGGGAGGGAGGATGGATGGATGGATCCTGAATGCAAAGAGAACAAAATTATTTTTATACAGGGAAGCTAGCAGATAAAGCAATGTACAAGACTCCTTCCAATGTAAGCTCCTTCCAATACTATGCAGATTACAAAGTAGTCGAACAAATGAATATAAGATCTAGTCAGAATAGGTGTGACCAATTTCCAGTAGCAGTCACTAATGACAAACAAACACACTAGGATGAACAGTGCAAACAAACACTTGAAAATAGACAGTTCCATTCTCAGTGAATTCACCACTCCCAGAGTGGGTTGTGGTCCACCAAAGGTTCTCTATCATAATACATTTGCTAGCCTTGTTTTTCTGCAGCAGGGCTTCCCTTTGGAAATTTCTACATGTGAAGATTTCTACTCATCCCTGATTTGAAATGTGTGGAAAGGAAACTGGATACAGACATTGTTTTGACTCCATTTGCACTTCCCATATCCCTCATCACTGTAGGATGCAAGGGACTTTTGCAACTATTGGTGGGACCAATGATGCGGGTCTTCCCATCCAATTTTCTTCCAGTTGAGAGGAAGGGCAACAACTGGTTGAATGGAGGAACCATTCAATTGATCATACCCGTCTGGTTCCAATAATTAGACATATACTACAGCAATGCAAAATCTTACCATTAGAAAACTTCTCCTAAAATGCTGAGGTATGATTGAAAGTAACCCCTTTTTTCTATCCAATTGATAGCATAGCACCAATAATCTTTTTTACCAGCAGGGAAATCCTCAAACACAGCAACATATACACAACACATTCTTAGAATAATGACTAAGAAATGACAGATAAGTAATTATTAGGTCTTGTACCTTAAGCCAATGAACTCTGTAATGTTGATCAATAGCATTTATTGATGAGGCATCAAAGCACCAAAGCTTAGTAAAGCCAGTTCTGACAAACCTGGTTGTTGCCATCCCCTTTATTCCCATTGCAAGTTCCCTCCCGTTTTCCCAAGAAGTTGTGAAAAACAGTCCCTGGAGCTGAGGCACTCCAAGGTCAGCGGCAGATAGTAAGAGAAAGCCAACTGGCCTCCTGCCCCCATGCAACGGATGCAACTCTGTTTCTCATGGGGCCAGGGTGTCAGGGGAAGCCTAGTTATATACAAAATGTGTGAAGCCATAAAGTAAAGATCAAGGAAAGAATGTTCCAGATGCCAATGGAAACATATAGCAGGCTGGTTACATATATCTTTTAGCAGCATTGATTTGTAGCTTTAAGCAGTTACATTGAGTTAGGAATGCATCTCAATCACTTAGATACAATCCCCCTGACAATAATGTGGCTATACAATGCTAATAATAAATTTGACCCAAGACATTGATCAATACCAAGACAAGGTCCTATCTTCATTTGTTGAGCACCATTTTTTCCACCATGACTAATTCATCATCTTTATTAATATATTCATTGCCAACCTTTCTTTTTTATGGAATTTCACAGCAGTGGTGGCTCAAGTTGTTTTGCTGCTTGCGGGTCATTGATAGCTACCACCATGCCTCTTGTGCGCTGCACCACGACTCCTCGAGCTGGAGGAGATAACCTCTTTACTACCACATTTTTCTTAAAAAGTAGTTCATCAGGGTTTGCAAACCCTGTAGGACTTCCTGAGTAGTCTCAAGATAATTCCTCTCATAGGAATTCTGCAACACAGGCAAACAAAAATGGTGGCTGAACTCTCATGAGAAGGAATCTTACAAGAGTTCAGGAACTCTTATGTGCATCTTTCCAGGAAAAACAGTTGGGGAGAGGGCAGGCAGGTATTGCAGGTGGAACAGGAAATTGCTGCCCTCAAAAACCAGCTACTTAAGATGACTGCCTTCGATCACCTCGTAGTGCTAGCTCTGCCACATAAAATACACATGGTTTTCCCATGGCTTCACTTTCAGACACAGAAAAAAACCCAAATTTGTGTGTGTGTGTGTGTGTGTGTGTGTGTGTGTGTGTGTGTGTGTGTGTGTGTGTGTGTGTGTGTGTGTGTGTGTGTGTGTGTGTGTGTGTGTGTGTGTGTGTGTGTGTGTGTGTGTGTGTGTGTGTGTGGATAACGACATTAATGTGCTTTTTACAAAAAAATTGTTATCAGATATACTTAAGCTACCCATAATATTTTGTAGTAGTTTAGAAAGACTGTATCCAAACACTATCATATGACATTCAATATAGATAGACAGATCAATGTCTACGCTTGAGTACTTTGAGCTAATACGCAAATCCCTCAAATCCTATTCTTTGTCAGAAAGTCAGCAACAGACAGAGATCTGTAAAGTTATTTGCAACATGGCCCATGGGATTGTTGGTGAAACGCTCCACTACTAACAACTTAGCATTTATTTAGCACATCTCAAGCATTCACAGTGATTCACATTCAGTATCTCTGTTAATGATAGGACACTTTAGAGGTCATTAATTCATAGGGTCACCATAAGTCAAAAGTGACTTGACGGCAATTAACACACACAACAGAAAAATAACTGCTGGTCTGCCAGTGGCTTTTAACATAGAAAGAACCTCCATATACATTTCCAAGAAGACAAACAACCAGGAAAGATGGCTGCCTTCATGTCCTGCTTGTGAGATTCTTGAAAGCTTAACTATGGCTAATCATAACGAAGAATTTGTAACTATAATTATCATCAGCTACTTAATAGCTAACACTTACCTGTGGTTTTATCAAGAGGTGAAGTTACCTAGTAACATTAACCAAACTGGATGACAACTGTATGGACAATATTAGAATTACTTTTAATCAGCTTCTTTTATACAGTCAGCCATTATGTGCCTCTGGGACAAACCTGAGTCTGAAAAACAGCATTTGCTGCCCTCTCCAAGGCGAGAAGATTGGCATAGCTCTAATCTTGACCATTGGGTATCCAACTCATTCTCACTTCAGGCTTCTGAAAAGTCAGGAGGCCTTGCCTGTAGACTTTCAAGCACTGTATCTGCACCTAAAAACTTGCTTTTAAAAAGTTATTTTACTCCTCAGTTCTGTGACCAGTAATAGATGTTTGTGAAGTGCATCTGTAGAATTTCAACATATACACAGCCCTAAATCCAAAACCTTAATGGCAAATTAATTTTGACCAGTATTAAAGTGGGTGGAATAAACTATAACATTAAGCAATGCCATTTAGGACTATTTAACAGTCTGGGCAAGGCTGTTGATAGAATGTTTGATTCAAAGGGTCACAATGAGTTGGAAGCAATTTGACAGCACTTAACACAGGCCGTTTCCACACGGGCAATGAATGGCGACCTGGAGACGGTAAAAACGCCATCTCCAGGCCGCCATTCGCACGGGGGGTGCAGCTGCAACGCAGCCGTGCCGCCCTCCCGGCCTGAAGCCAGCGTTTCCCCAGAGCGCTTCCCAGTGCTCTTTTTGGGGAAACGCCCGCTGAAAGGAAGCCGCTGTCGAAGCTACTTGACAGCTGCTTCCACCGGCCTCACCTTGTCCCCACGGGCCTCCAGCGCGTCGCTGAGGCCTGGGGACACGTTTCACCCTGCACCGCTGGAGCAGGCGCCAAGAGGGGCGTGTCCTCAGGCCTCGGCGACGCCGAGGAGGCCGGGAGGACATGCTGGGCTCGACCAGGCGCCCGGAGCTCGATGGCGGCTGCCCAGCTGTTCCCAGGACCGTCCATGCAGACGGTCCCAGCGTCGTCATGTCAGCGTCATAAACACCGACCCGGCCGTTTTCGCCTTCGTGCAGAAACGGCCACACATAAAAATGATCACCAGTTTATTGCACTGTATACAGTAATCATGCATATATGGGGTTCATAGAATTAACATAGCACTTATGTGAAGGATCAGCATGTATTCCGAGTTACCTTTTTCCCAATTGCATGTATGAAACACATGTACACAGAACATGAACTGTAAAAACTTTCAAATAAGCAGAATTTAAGATGGGATCTTCAGAATGCTAGACAGGAATTCAGCTGTTTGAATGGTTATGCCCCTGCAACTTTGCACCTTAACTATTGCGCTAAGAACCCCACATGAAATTACCTAAAAAAACTGATCATTAAGACAGCTCTCCCTCAAACTAATTTACAGTACTTCCAATACAACAAGATCAAGAAAAGAAAAGAATTTCCACTGGAGACATTAAGGGTCCTCAGGGAGATAAATTTGATTATTTAAAGGCAACAAAAGAATGAAAAGAGATTATTAAATTGAACTGAAACGGCCCCCAGTGCAGGTTCAAACTGCATTGCCACATCATCCTTAATTGTATCATCAAACTAAGGACATACTAAATACAGAGGTTATTAGCTACATGGATTGAGACTAATTTATCTTCTGGGTCTCTCCAGTTACTGCACCACCAGTTAAATTAGAAATGCTGAAAGAGCTATTTGTTTTAGTGGGAAGGGAGATAGACAGAATACCATGGAATGTCTTTGACAATCTCATCATGGCCACAGAAAATAGTTTTGCTATTAGAGCCTCCTTCTATGAACAAGTGTTCAATAATAATGTCATTATAGTAAGATGGACTTTCCCAAAACATAGCCCTTATTCCCTTTGGAAACACAGAAAAACTATGGCAGGGCATAAAGATCTAGGCATATGTCTAGCTAAATTTTAACTTCCCTGACCTTCGCACAGAAATCTGTCTTAAAATATATGATTAGGACTGGCAGCGACAATGTGAAAACAGAAAGCCAAGGACATTGATATCTTCTCACTAAACCAAGTCTACGGCAGGATATGTCATCCCAATTTTCTAAACCTCAGTTCTAAACACATTCTCCCATGAAATGGTTAGATAGGACCATTTTCACATAGCACTGTCTTCTCTCTAGCAAGGTATTTTTTTTTTCAATTTCACCCAAATCCTCCCCAAGACACTGCAGAGGTCATTGTACCTCTTACTGCATCAACACCTGTTAAAAATAGATTTTAGTGGAAGTTTAAAATACTTGTGCTTAGTTATGCAACCTTGGTGGAAACCTAAGCTCCTAACAGAACTAAATAGAGAACGGGGGAGAAAAGTGAACATGCCGGTTGTATCTATCGTCTTCTGCTGGTCGTTTCTCTCCTGGAATCCCTGCTGTCTCACCAAATCCCTGGAATTCACAAACCACACCCTTCATCATCTCGATGCAAATTTCTGGATAATCATCTCTTCAAAGAAAAAAAAAGGATTTGTAAAGACCTTCTAATAATATGGTATTAAGCACTGATTTAAGGACAATCATCTTTTGCTCTCTTTAATTTCACAGCCTCTTTAAAACAGCTGCTACACTGCAGTAGAAACTTTCAGCCAAACAGGAAACACATTGTTAGCTGCCTGCATAAAACCAGTAGAATAAATTCATTTATGAGTTCCCTGGTGGGTTTTTATTATCTTCATACCACCTAGATGTGTCAGATAGGATCTAGTGCCAAAGCCTCTTCTTGCACATTATGTGTGCCATCTTAAATCAAGACTGTTCTCCTCCCAACTCTTCTGGAGCTCCCTTTGGAGACCTGTTAATACTATCATATCATCTAACAACTGACTAATGCCCCTACATGTGAAATCCACTTACTTCTTTTCTGTAGAACAAATTGTGAGTGTGAAACTGGAGTGTAACTCATTTAATGCTATTTATTTTCCTGACCCATTCCATATTGAGAAAACTTGTTTTATTTTATTTGCAGTTCTGTTCAGACTTTGTCATGACACCTATGACATCCTTGGGGGGGGGGGGTTATGCTCATTTGCCCTTCCTTGGAAAATATTTTAGGTATTTGTGGATGCCACAGAGACACTTGGGAAACATAGACTATCTCATGTGCAAGGATGAAAAAAATGGAAAAATACATCGATCAGGGGTCTGCAACCTGTGGCTCTCCAGATGTTCATGGACTTCAATTCCCATCAGCCCCTGCCACCATGGCCATTGTTTTATTTTATGTTTATTGGCCATGGTGGAAGAGGCTGATGGGAATTGTAGTCCATGAACATCTGGAGAGCTGCAGGTTGCAGACCCCTGAGATCAATGGGTGTGGTACTTATTGACATTCTGGAAGATAGCTGTCAATGCTTGATTCACTGATTCAGATTCTGAATCACACTCAGGAGCCACAAACATCTCTACCTCGTGCTTTTCTCCCAGTAACTAAACAGGTTCAGAAGGGTGGACATTTTTTTGTTCTGATCTTTCAATTATTCACACCTGAAATCTCACATTCGTAAAGGAATATTTTAAATATTATCAGGGTATACTAATTTTCTCCAGCTTTCCTCTGCAGAAGCCTGACATATCAAGCCAGATGCTCACGTTCTACATACAGGACAATGAGTTGTGCCC